>NC_133398.1:8661250-9020000 GCF_047511655.1 Castor canadensis | reverse complement strand
ATCCTATCTTTAAAAACAAAATAAAACCAAAAGGGCTGAGGGCTTAGCTCAAGTGGTAGAGCATTGACCTAGCAAGCTCTAGGCCCTGAGTTCAATCCCCACTACTGGAAGGGAGGGAAGGGAAAGGGGGGGGAAGAAGGGAGGAAACATTTGGTGCCCTGCTCCAAATGTTAGTGAATCTTCTCTTGCCACCAATAGGGGGTAAGTTTATGGCACACGGGCCTTCTCCCTAGCCAGAGGCAAAACTCTCACCAAGCTGGGCCAATGGGATTCTATCTTGGGAACATGGAACCGGACACCAGGTCCAGATCACTGGGTTGCTGGACTGCAGGGGGCATCACTCTAGACCACGTGGCTATTTCCCACAACATATAGAACACAGCAGAGCAAGCCAGTCTGCCTGCTGAGAAGAGAGGAAAGCCCACATTTCCAGACTTTTCAAAGTCCTTTGATTCCAGGAACGCCCCTGGATCCGCCTAGTGATTCCACACTGCCCCTAAGCAAGGCAGCATCAATTTCCTTTACTTAGAGGCAAGCAGACATTGGACTTCCATCCCTCCTCTCCCTTACCTCTTCTCACCAGTCCCTACCCGGAATGCTGAACCCACAGGCACCAACCAAACAGAAAGCAGCTGATGGCCAGTGGGCGGTAGACTGACCGCCCGATGTCCCTGGTGTGGGAATGCCTCTATGGGGCCCTCACCCCTGACCATGAGGTCAAGGCCACCACAGTGAACTCTTGTGGGGAGGCTGCATCAGACCTGAGATGCCAAAGCTCACCAGAAAGAAAAGAAGACAGGAGTGAGGGTGGGAGGTGGGGAGTTCCCTTAACAGACTGACCAAGCTTTATGGGCACCTCATCCTGGAGTTCCGACCCCCAAGCCATCTCCTCGGATCCCAGATCCTTACAGAGCAGTTTCCTGGAGTGTGGTGGGTCTCCACCCTAGAAATGGAAGAGAATGAAGAAGGCAAGGCCGGCTTCCAGACACCAGGTGATGCGCTCCTCACAGGTGGTCCACGCCCCTGTCTTCTTCCCAGGCTCTCTGTTGCCCCCTAAGCTGATGAGGGGGCCTGGCCCAAACCCAGGAGTCACTGTCTCATCCTGGGAACGTCCTCTCACCCCTGCCTGGCAGGCTTCAGCTGTCGCCTGTGGAGGACCAGCTGCAACAGTGCCACCTCCAGGCCACATGGAGAAATGCATTTTCCAAACCCCACAGGGTTAGCCTGGAGGCTGAATGGAGTCAGGGCTACACTTACCCTCTCAGAGCCCCCTTGTAAAATGGGATGATGCCGCCTCAGGAGTTGACTGTGAGCTACCACGTAACTCCCAACACCAAAGTCTGCTAGCGTTTAGATGACGCACTTGTTGGTCTGACTTGGAAAAACCTCAAACATAAAACAATTTCTGAGTCTTATGAAAAACTTACCTCAGAAGACCTCGGTCCCCTTTCTTTCCTTTTTCACTTCGGATCCAAGACACACAGCACTGGGATTGATCGCAGTCTTGAGTTCGGCTCACAGTTGTTCTGGGAGGCACACGGGTCCCCTTGTTCGTTTCCTTTGTTCCTGTCTGTTTCTGTCCAATCCATTTCCTTGCCCAAAGCAAGCATTCTTGTGTCCTCAGTGTGTCTCCATGAAAATATACATTGCAGCATATATAAAGTTGTATTTACCAGACGTCTTCTTTGGCGTTATATTTTTGTCATTTTTTTGTTGTTGGCTTTGGGTTTTGTGGGGGCTGATACTGGGGTTTGAACTCAGGACTTCACACTTGCTAGGCAGGCACTCTCACCACTTGAGCCACTCCACCAGCCCTTTTTTGTGTTGGGTACTTTCAAGACAGGGTCTTGAGAACTATTTGCCTAGGTTGCCTTCGAACCACCATCCTCCTGGTCTCTGCCTCTTGAGTAGCCAGGATTGCTGAGTGAGCCACTGGCACCTGACTGTTTCTTTGCTTTGAGAGTGGGTTTTGCTACATAGCCTAAGTTGGCCTGGAGCTTAGTATGTAGCCCAGGGTGGATTCAAACCCACAGACTTCCTGCCCCAGCTTCCCAAGTGTTGGATTACAGGCATGCATCACCATGCCTGGGTTTTTGTTTTGCTTTGTTTTTGTTTTATGGTTCTGGTAATCAAACCCAGGGCCTTGTGCATGCTAGGCAAGCACTCCACCTCTGAGCTACACCCCCAGCCCCAGTTTTGCCATCTGCTAATTCATCTCCCTGAATCACTGCATGGTGTCTTGTCATTTGTATATACACCACATGTGACTGCATTCCTAATGAGTGGCACTTTTGTTATTTTCATTCTTTAGCTGGTACAAGTAAATAAATGCTTTGAGGAACATCCTTGGGCAAGCATCTTTGTACCCCTGTATGAAGGTTGCTCTGGGGTTCACGCCCTGTAGTGGAATTGCTGGAGAGCTGGATGTGTCTCTCCACAATGGTCGTGGTTCACTTTCCTGCTAGGACCAGGCTCTGCGTCCCTGAGCCTTCGTCAGCACGCAGCCATCTGAAGATTATAGAATGGAGCCCATTGTTGCCTCCCTCTCCTTTCTAGCTGTTTCTCCTGAAGGTGCTGTGGAAGGAACTGATGAGTTGCTTACAGGTCATTCATTCAGTTACCTTTCAAGACAAGTGGCTTCAGCTGCTGGAATTAGCATCTCATGCCTCCTCACTTGCAATCACCTACGCTCTCTGCTCTATGCGTTGTTAGAGAGGTGACACAAAGCACTGACTTGCTCACAGCCAGCTGGACAAGGGATGATGCAAACATTCCCGGTGCATAGCCAGAATCAAGATGGCTCTGAGAATTCAGCTCATTTAGAGGTTGCCAGCTTGGGTGCCCACCACCTCTGTCTGCAAGTGAAAATGTGGAGACAACAGCAGTGTGGGTGGTGGCGTTTAGGCTGCTGTCTTGAGCCCCTGTGAGTAATTTTCTCGGTCATCTGTCAGGCAGGAGGAGGCCACTTCAGCACAGGACAAACTGGGGTCTAGGACTGAGTGACAGTGAACCCTTTCAAGCTTGCATTGCTCCAAATCCATGAAGGGTTTTTGCATGCATGTTTGCAGAATCACCAGCTCTGGAATCAGACTGCCCTTGGTCCAAGTTTCAACTTAGCCACTTCAAAGGACTGTTGTAATGACGAAGACACAGTACATGTGACGTGCTGAGCAGGATTCCAGACACATGCTAACCCTCAATAATGGTGATAGATTAACAATCCACAACACAGGAAATACATTCTCCATTTTATGGATAATAAACGTGACGCCCAGAGAGACTGAGAAACTTGTAGAAAAGCAGAATTGAAACACAGGCCCATCTATCTGTCGTGTGCACCCACTGTCCCACCACAATTGTTTCCACCCTCTACTTTCCTGACTTCCTTGATTCCCAGCCTGTGCCAGGACTCTGGGCTAGGTCTAGCTTTATTTAGGACCTCACAGGAGCTCCAGGTCCTGAGGTCCCCCCCAGGGTGGGGAACAGGCCACTGGGCCATCAGAGCAGTGGTGGGAAGCCCTGACCATACTACAGGAGGTTCCCAGGTGTTGCAGAAGGCGACTTCCTGGCTGTCCTCCAAGTACATTCAGAGCCAACCCAAGGGAAACCCCAATTGTGTCAGTGCTGGCAAGCCTGGGACACAAGCAACGGAGATACTCAGTATTAAACATGTCGGCTGCCTTCCAAGCTTGGTAATTAAAACTCTTATTTCATATTTTACACAGGGTGGATGGGGAGGTCACAGGCTGTGCTAAGAGGTTTCACAGTTCCTTGTTCACAGATGAAGTGGCTCTTTGGAGGAAAGCCTCCCTGTCACTTGGGACCCTCCTGCCCTACTTCTAAAGTGCTTTCCTGGGAAGAGGTCCCCAGGGTGAAGGGCCCCATAAAGGGCTCCCAGCAAGCTCTTAGGCTTTCATTCTACTTCTCCAAAACGGGTCTGTGTCCCCAGGAGGCTGCAGAGGGCTAGGCTGGGTTCACCCCCCCCACCCCCTGTTCCATGGCAGCCTGGGAGCTGTAGCTGGCTCTGCAGACAGCAGAGGGAGGGAGCGCGAGACCCGACGGGCGGGGGGAGGGAGGGGCGTCTTCCCTTAGCCTCCGGCGCCATCTGCTGGCCGCGTATCGAACTGCAGCTCCCCCAGAGGCCGGCTGGACACCAAAGTCAAGGGTTGGTCAGGGAGCGAGAGAAGACTGAGCAAGGAAAACCAGGCCAATGCTTCCAGAAGCATTTAAAACACACATGAGGTTTACAGTTGATCACTCGGTTATTCCCCGGCGTCGAGGGAGAAATCTCATGGTTATCAATGGTGGCTTGTCTATCACCACGTGAGTGTTCACTGTGGGTGGAGCCCTGGCCTCGATGATGGGCATTCATGATGGCTCCTGGGGTGCCCGTTTTACTAGTGTAAACTTCAGGTCGAGATGAAACCCCCAGACCAGAGAACTTCCTTGATCACCCCTCTTTTTCCTTCCCACCCCGCAGCCTGTCCTTCTGTAAGGCCTGTCCTTTCCACCTTAGAGGGACACCATGAACCCTGTCCCGGGACCCACCATCCTTACCCCCTCTCCTAGCCATCCCTGGACCTCTGCAAACATTTTCGACCAAATGCAGACTCTTGGTGTCCCCTGCATGCAGCTATTCTGAGCTTCAACTTGAAGGATCCTGCCGGTCCTTGGATAAAACCTTTGATTCCCTCATCATCCTGAAAATAAGTTCTAAGCTCCTTGCTGGGTTCCCAAAGGCCCTGCACGGTGTGGATGAGGCTTGGGTCTGAGCAGCCTCAACTGATCTCGCTTTCCCCACCTCAAGCCCCAGCGGGCCTCTGAGTTCCTCAGACACACCACGTCCTTTCCCACTCAGTCTCTTTTGCCTGGAGTGCTGTTCCCTTCGCTTCTCAGATTGAGTTCTCCGTGCCATGATGACTCTCACTGAGATTTCCGGGCCGTTCTCTCTAAAGTCCACCTGCCCTGCCATTTTCTATCCCAGTCCTTTGTTTTGTTTTCTTCATGGAACTTACTGCCACTTGCAACAACTGCCTTATTTTCCCATGCATTTGGTTTTCATTGTCTCCTCGGCTAGGACATAAAGTCCAAGTTGGAGCACGTCTGCTTTGTTCACCACTGCACAGGGTGCAGAGCATGGCAGATACAAAATAAGTGTCTGTAGAATGAATCAAAGAGCACTGTGTAGGGCAGAACCAGTCCTGCAAAGAGGAGGAGCACCAACCCTAGAGAAAGGGGTCTGGGAGGTTTACAGAGGAGAGCCATCTCCATTGTAATCCTGAGGAATGGATAGAGCAGCTCAGCTGAAAGGGGAGGCAGGTGAAAGGGTCATAGGCAAGAGGACGCTTAGTGTCTTCCAGAAACTACAAATGGAAAGAAAGACAGTATGGGAGGCCAGGTGCAGTAGCTCGTGTCTATAGTCCCAGCTGGGAAGGATCCAGGAGAGCTGAGGCAAAAAATAAAAAAGGTCCTACCTGAAAAAGGTCCAGGCTGTGGGACTTGAACTTTCAGGTAACAGAAGGCCATAGAGAGGGGAGAGGAAGGAAGGAGACTGTGCTGGACTGGTAAGCATGCAGGGGAAGACTGGGGGCAGGGAGCCCAGCCAGGAGGTCACGACTACAGCTGTAATTCGTGATGTTACAGATCATAAAAAAACTGAAATTGGCTTCAAGTTTGGAGGTAGGGTGAGTTTGGGGTTTTGTTTTATTTAGGGGCCATTGTTCTGTTTTTGTTTTTGTTTTCTTCTTTTGGTCCTACCTTCCTCCATGTTAGCAGTCTTCCTGAGGCTTCTTCTTTTATGGTGATCAAATGGCTGCAGCAGCTCCATACTTCACATCTGCTCCCACCCAACCTAGAAGAAGAGCTTGGTTGCAGCCCCTTCAGAAGCGGAATAGTCTTTGCCTAAGTCCCAGCACACTTTCATCCCCTGCCTCGTTAATCTAAAGCAGCCTCGTGCCGGTTTCTGTGCTAAGGACTGCGGCCTGACATGACTTCAGTGCTTGAGGCCTGCTTACCATAGCTGAAAAGAGACAGGACTCTTTGACCGGGTTAGGCCAGGATCCCTCCACCCTGGGCTGGGGCCCCGGCCAGGGCATTTGACGTTTCCCCAGGTGATTCTAATGAGCTGAAACCCACTGGGTTTTGCCACCAGAGCTCTGAAGCTGTGAACCCACCCTCCCCAATCTGTGCAAGGGAGGAGGGGCCCACAGGGAAGTGAGAAAGTAACCACTGTGTCTGGCTGGGTTTGACCACACTGAACCTGAGCTGCCTGTGGGCTCCCAGAGGCAGATGTGGTGTGGGCATAGGACCTGGGGCCGGTTTGCTTAGTCCCTCACGCACACCGCGATCGTTACCTGGTAATACTTTTCATCTTTTTCCATGGCTGCAACTTTATTTTATAATTGAATTGATGCTGTTTTATGCCCCCACCCGCCTGCGATCACAGTGCAGATAGAAGGATGCGGTGTTGTATGGATGGCTGTTTGGGGGATCACTGCATGTCAGAGCCCTGAGCCTTTGGTTCACCTATGGCCCCATTAGTCACACATTCCCAAGACATATGGAGCCATGGCCTCTGTGGTGACAGCCTCCCACCTCCACTGCAGGTTTTTCCATTCTCTCTTGTTTCAGGCTGCTTCTTAATAAACAGCCCTAAAATCCCAGGGCTGAACATAGCAGCCCTTCACATCGCCTACACATCCACAGGGTGGCTGGGTTTGACTGATGGAGGCATGCTGGCCAAGCTCAAGAGGGAGGGAAGACACAGAGGTCCCTCTACCCACCCCCTCTCACTGGCTAGGAATGTCAGGGAGGGTAGTAGGCACCCCCTTTGGCAGAAAAGACCATGAGGCCAACACAAAGTATAGATATGATGGGGAATGGAGAATTGAAGACCATCTTGTTTATTCTTAGTCATGGCTGGTGTCCAGACAGAAAGTGACTGATGTGTGAGTAGCCACCATCCCTGTCCTGTGCACATCCCCACTGGGAATTCTGGGTAAAGGGTGGATCTCACATAAAAAGGCCAGGGCTAGGCTGATCTGAATAACCAGGAAGAGAGTGAGGGGAGGCAGGTAAGGGAAGGGCTAGGCATGGAGAAAGAACAGTGGCTGGGGTCCAGCAGCTCCCTTTTTAAGGCCCACTTATATTCCTGGCTTTGGAGGAATCTAGGCTGGGCATTTGATGTGCATTTTCTATACTTTAGGTTTTTATTTATTATTATCAGTGGTGCTGAGGATTGATTCAAGGCCTCTGCATGCTCGGCTTGGTCTCTACTACTGAGCTATACCCCAGCCAACGCACACTTTTTAAAAACCAACTCCAGGCAAGAAGGGCTGAGACACTCGAAAACAGCAGGTAGCAGGTGTCAGGGCTTACTTATTGCCAAGCTCTGGTAATTGTGACAGTATGGTGTCAGTGCTAGGACAGACACAAAGACCAACGGAAGAGAAGGGAGACCAGGAACAGCCCCTCACACACATAGACACATGACTCACGTCAGAGGTGGCATAGAGTATGTGGGAAGGACAGAGTCCTTGTGCCAGCTTTTCACCACTATATCAAATACCTGACACAACGAACTTCTAAACAGGAAAGGTTTGGGCTCCGGTCCATGATCTGTTGGCCCTGTTGCTTTGGGCCTGTGGTGAAGAAGCATACCATGGCAGGAGCACACAAAAGAGCAAAACTGCTACTCTCACGCCCAGGAGACAAAAGAGAGGAAGAGGAGGGGGTTTGGGTCCCACAAGTCCCTTCAAGCACACACACTCCCAGTGACCCAAGAACCTCTCAGGAGGCCTCACTGCTCAAAAGTTCCCTAGCCTAGTAGAGTCACTCCGGGGACCAAGCCTTCAACACATGGGCCTTTCAGGAACATTCAAAATCCAAACTTCAGGTCCTTAATAAATAATTTGGAAGCCAGGCATGGTAGTGCACACCTGTAATCTCAATACTTGGGAGGCTGAGGCAAGAGGATCGTGAGTTTGAGGCTAGCTTAGGTTACATAGCAAGACCCTGTTGCAAACTCCAACCCTTTGCAAAAGAAATGTAGCAATAATGAGCATCCATAGGGACAAATGAACTAAACCTCTACTTTCATCACCATGTGCTACTTCATATCATGTAGTGAGAACTGGAGAGCTTCCAGAACCATGTTGGTCCTCTGCCCCCAGCTCCCTCCTCCCTCTCCCCTACTGATGTTTACCAAGTTTGTTTTAGGCACTGGGAACTGAATTACTACACTCTCACTGAGGCCCTGTAACATTCCTCCTGGACCAGTAGGATCATCCCTTTTTGCCTCTGAGAAAACTGAGGCTTAGAAAGTAAGTCATTTGCCAAAGGATATCGAAATCTCAAAGGCAAGGGTGGAATTCCAACCCAAATAGGGCAGTTCCAGAGCCTGCCATGTTGCAGCTCCCTCATTTGGAAACAAGAAGTCAGTGTGCAGGGGTCCTGTGGTGTGGGGATGGATTGGGGGTGTGGAGGTTGCAGGGTGAATGGAGAGGTGACAGGTGTGCCTAGAGAAAGTAGAACCAGACTGTCAAGTGTCTAGAATGGGGACCACAGACATTGTCCAGCCTTCTCCAGGTAAGAGAGAAGGGGGAGGGTCACCCCTGCTCCTCTGTTGCAAGTTCTCTATTGCTGCCCAGGCTGCTGTGGGGACACCAGTAAGGACACCGTAGTTCTGTGTGAGGACTTTGAGGTACAGGCCTCTCCCTTCAGCCTTCCTCCTTATCACGTAGAACTTAGAAGTGGCCCTGGTACATGTTTCCTGCCCAAGTTTTGTCAGAATCTGGCCTTGCTGGATACCAATCAGGGTGAAGTGGAGAACCAGGAGGTAGGCTAGCCATATCACTTGGAATGTTCTTGCCACAAACCTGTAGAAACCCACTTGAATTGGCACATACCCTGCAGTTGAAATTCCATGCTGCAAACAGTGAAAACCAGGAATGCCAGCAGGGCCCAGCCAAACCTGGAACCAGGAATTAAAGATTAAGTGAAAACAGGAGGCTCTCTCTTCTTCCTTCTTAGTCTGGGTTCATTTTCGCTTTCTGTTTTTCTGGCAGTCCTCTGCCTTTCCAGCCATCCATGTGCAAATGAGTCTCATGCCTCTGCTGCCTAATTCCATAGCCAGCTGCCTCCTGGATAGCCTTGTGGCTGTCCTACAAATGCCTCACATTCAGCATCTCCCAAATCACATTCCTTACCCTGCCCTGAACCTGGTCTCCTCACCCTACGCTCCTACCCACGGAGGGCACCATCACCCACCCAGTGGACCAGTCACCAATGCCAAAAGTCTGAGAGTCCCTCTAGATCCTCCACATGCAAGTCACCATGTTCTGGTAATTTGCTTACATGGCACTCAAATCTGACCTTTCTCTAAACCTCCACAGCCACCACCTTTAGCGTCTCTTGCAGTCTTAAGCATCTCCCCCTTGGTCTTAAGATAAAGGACTAGCAAGTCCCTCTGGTTAAAATCTTCAGTTACTAGCATAAGGACAGACATACAGCTCAATGAAACTGAATAGAGAGCCCAGAAAAAAAACCACGCATTTATAACCAATTGATTCTCAACAAAGATGCCAAAGTGATTTGTCAGGAGAAAATCTAGTCTCTTCAACAAAAATGGTTCTGAAAGAAGTGGACCTTCATATGTAAAGGTTCACTTTGCACACCAAAAATTATCTAAAATGATAAAAGTCTTAAAAACATAGATGAAAATATTTACGACCTTGAGTTCTTAGATATGACGCCAAAGTACAAGCGAGCAAAGGGAAGATGGATTGAATTTCATCAAAATTTAAAATGTTATGCGTCAGCAAAGCACAGTGGCATCCTGTCTCCTCCGGGGGCTGAGGCAGGAGGAGCTCTGGAGCCCAGGAGTTTGGGATCAGCCTGGGCAACACGGTGAGACCCCCACCTCTTAAAAAAAAAATTCCTCAGAGGACATTATCGAGAAAGTGAAACTGTTTACAAATCATAGATATATAATAAGGGTTTAGTATCCAGAACATATGAAGAATTATTACAACTCAACAATAAAAAGGTAAATAAACCAATTTTAAAACAGCCAAAGGATCTGAATAGATCCAGTGCAAGGAAGGTAAACAAGTGGCCAAGGATAAGTGAAGAAAGAAGACATAAAAGTCTCCTTGTTTTCTACTGTGTTTATATGAAATGTCCAGAACAGGCAAATCCAAAGAGACAAAAGGCAGATTCATGGTCTCCAGGGACTAGGGGAGGAAGGTCAGGAAGTGACTATTAATGGGTACAGAATTTCTTTTAGAATTTAATCTTTAGCTACTTTACCCCTGTTATACTAAAATAAATCTTTGCTAAACCTTAAAAAAAAAAAAAAGAATTTACTGTTCTGGAATTCGATGGTAGTGATGACTTATAACTTTACAAATGTGTCATAGAGTCACGGAATTGTGTATTTTAAAAAGGTGATGCTTATGGTATATGAAAGTATATTCCGATCTTAAAACAAAACGTGGGTGCCCTAAGGACTCTTCACCATCTAGCCCCTGCCTTTCTTTCAGCCCCACTCTCACAAGTCTTTCTGTTGACCACTGTCCCCAGAGAAGCACAGCCACTGGAATAATTAAAAAAAAAAAAAAGGATTTAACTTTGGGAATTAATTTAGATCTGAGTGGGGAGGAGGCAGGAAGAATGATGGAGCAGGTGAATTCAACTATGATACATTGTAAGAACTTTTGTAAATGTCACAATGTGCCCCCAGTCCAACAATAATATATATTAAAAAGTAATGGAATAAAAAAAATTTAGATCCTGGGAACTGGATCTGCAAGCTTTCTAAGTCTGTTTCCCCTATGTCTAAATGCATGAGACCCAACACCTGACAAAGCCTATCCAAGATGTCACCTGGATCTGTCTTCCTAAACGTCTCTCAAAGCTGACTCTGTCCCAGAACAACACAGAGAAAAGCATTCTGGGAAATGTAGTCCCAGCTGAACTAAACTAAGGCGGTACCAAGGCTCTTCTCACCACTGCCCGGTGCATAGACCCCACTCCTCTTCTCACCCACTCATACTACTCAGCCTTCGAATCTCAGCTACCTGCAGGAAGCCTCTCCAGCCCTTCCTCCAGGCTCAGACAGGCCTCTCCTGTCACCATCCAAGACCCACTTTATGAGGTCTACTAGGGGATGGATAGTGGCTAATACCTTTGTAAAATATGAGCCCCACCTGACAGGAATGACATTAGGTTAGAACTCAGTGTGTGTGTGGAGTGCCTGGCACTTAGCCTAGGGCCTGACTCACAGCAGATACTAGATGTTCATAAAAACACAGAAATAAATGAGTATCTGTGGGAATGAGAGAGGAAGGGAAGAAGGCAGTATGGAAAGATGGATGAGCTAGGGGCTTCAGATGCTGGCCTGGAGACAAAGCAGAGATGACACAGCAAAGCACAGACTCAAGAGCCAGGCTCCCATCTCCATCAGTTACCAGCTGTGTGACTTCCAATAAGTTACTTCCCCTTTCTGTGCCTTAACTTGCTCATCTGTAAGAACAGCACTTCCTTCCAGGGGTTGTAGCAGAACTCATTTGGCTGTTTGTAGAATACTTAGATAGCAGTATACAAATACTTTTTAAATAAATAAACACAGGCATGTGTACATACATACAGAAACTAACAGATAAAATGAAGGAAAAGTGAATCTTTTTTCTCTCTTTCTCAAAGCCAGGGCCAAAGGAGGCAACTCTCTAAGGAAGCCGCTGTCGAGGCTCCCTATTTGAGTGGTTGGAAGGCAGTATAGCTCTTGTACTCTGAAAATATATAGATCTAAGAGCATCAAGACAAATGCCCTGGCTCGTACAAACATCTAGACTAGAGAGCATTACATTAGCATACTGGTAGTTAAGGAATTACAGCTCTTAGGATACCAGCTTCTGCACAATAAAATGATTTTTAAAACAACATTTTAAAAACCTGATTAAAACGTAATGCTCTGTTTAGTTACTGCCACAAAATGTTTCGTTTGCAAATTACAGCCTAGCGGATTTAATTTACCTTCTGCTGACACCCGTATTAGACGTGATGGACCCAGCAGTGCAGCCAGGCTGCAGGCTCCCGAGCAGCATGGAGGACATGGGCTTCTGGGCTCCACACTGAGGCTCTGCAAGGGAGGTAGCATGGCCAGGCCTCCATGCTACCCCTGAGGAGGAACCCGCAGGGTCTCACAAAAACCCACACACACGGTCCTTCCCATAGGCAGTTCTTCCAATTAGGGCTTGGGGCTTGGCAGAATACTGGGTGCTGAGAGCAGACTCAAGACTGGTGACCCCTGGGGCAATTTCAGCCACTCCTTGTTTTGCCTGGCTCACAGAAGGATTTTTAAAAACGTGAGTCAACAGTTAACAATCAGGAATGATGTTTGGACTGGCAGGATGGCTCACATATGTAATCCCAGCTACTCAGGAGACAGAGATCAGGAGGATTGCAGGTCAAGGCCAGCTTGGGCAAGATGTTTGTGAGACCCCATCTCACCCAATAAAAAGCTGGGTACGGTGGTGCACATCTAGCATCCCAACTATGGTGAAAGTATAAATAGGAGGATTGCAGTTCAGTCCGGCTGGACATAAATGCAAGAGCCTAGCTCAAAAATAACCAAAGCAAAAAGGACTTGGGGCATGGCTCTAGTGGTAGAGCACTTGCCTAGCAAGCATAAGGCCCTGAATTCAAACCCCAGTACCACCAAAAAAAAAAAAAATCTTTCTTTTCACTCTTGAAAAATGGGAAGAACTAGCATTGCTGGACTGTCACCGTCATAACAAAAAAACCTGGAATTTGAGAGAGGACATGTTTCCAATCGTCACAGTCCCTGCCACTCCTTACTGTCTGCCTCATGTTCTGGAGTTTGAGACTCCCTTGGCTCCTAGGTGTTGGTGCACATGAGCTGTTGTTTTTCACTGGGCAGAGAAGTCCTCTTTGATGCATTCAGGATTCCAGCAGGAAACAGCTGGCTTTCTCATGTTGGTAATTGAGCAGAGTTCAGTAATGGGTCGGTCTATAAAGATATGGCTAACTTTTAGGAAAAGCAACTGGGACTAAATAATACCCTGATGCTGCTAATCCTGGGGAGCTACTGCCAGTGTAAGTCTGAGGGATGCAGGCTAAAGGCCTGGAGAGAGAGAACCACTGACAGAGCTGAGGCTGGGTCAAATACTGCAGCCAGCCCATGGTCATGCCCCCACAGGAAGGAAGCCCAAAAATAATCTTTCAAGTGCTGTCTTCTCCCTCCCTCCAGACTCCTCTGGGGCTCCCATGGGCCACACCATCTGGAAGCCAGGTGGGTCAGCCACCTAGCACAGTCAGAGAAGGAAAGGTAGAAAGGATCTGAAGGAAGGGCCAAATGGAAGAGAACCAACATTTCCTATGCCCTTGAGTAGTGGCTAGATAAAAAACTACACAGAAATGAGCAAATGCTTAAGGATAGAGGACAGCGTAGCTTTGGGTGGGAGTTAAGGCTATGAACTGGTTAAGGCATTTAACATGCAAATGCACGTGCTACTGCTCTCCTGTGTGTCACCTTCCTGCCCCAGCAGGTGCCTGCCATTGCCTCTGTGACACAGAAAGCTATCTGCTTCTCCCTCACCTCTGCTCCCTCCTACCCACCACACCCTCTTTGGGTTTAATGTCCATTTGGGAGAGAAGATCCCAGTGGTTCTCACAAAGAGGAAACAGCATTAGAGGACCCTTCCTGTCCCCTCCACTCTTATCTGTGTGGTAAGGCTGGGGTCAGGTCACAGCCCAGACACTGGCCTCCCTCTGGCTCGGTCCTTGGGAATAGCTTCCCCAGCTTCCATTGCAGCTAGGAAGCAGGTCAGACCCAGGCGCAGCCAGGTAGGGACTCTGATTTGGTTGCTGGTGGTTCAGGGAGGCAGTGGCAGTGGCTGCAGGAAGACCAGCTTCCAAAGCAACAGGGAAGCCACAATGAGACTGGGAGCCAGTCGGCAGTGGCAACAGTGGTGGCTGTGGTAGTGCCACCAGCATCCAGGTAACTCTAGTTTTGCAGCCTGATTGTGATATGATTTGACTATACAATCACAGAGCTTGAACTCCAGCCATGCCAGGACTGCGTGACTTACCCAAGACCCTTTTAGTGCATCCCTTTTCCACTGACATCCGTTCCTGTTCCGTGCGACTCAGACCTACCAATGCATGCTGTACATACTCCAACAGCCAGAACCCAGCAGGAAAGGGACAAGTGTGTTGATTAAACTACTTGGATTGCTGTTGTGGCTGGATATGAAATGTCCCCCCAGATACATATGCAATGAAGGCTGGTCCCCAATGCAAGGTTCAGAGGTGGAGCTTTGGGGAAGCAATTGGATCATGAGATCTCTGGATCAATCCATTAGAAAGTCATAATGTGATGCCATTATTGGGATGTGGTGGAAACTAGGAGGTGGGGCCTAGTTGGATGAAGTGGGTCACTAAGGACATTCCTTTGAAGGGTACATCTTGTCCCTGCTGCGTGTGTGTGTGTGTGTGTGTGTGTGTGTGTGTCTGTGTGTGTGTCTTTCTGTGTCTCTCTCTCTCTCCTCTCTCTCTTCCTCACTCTCCTTCTATCCCTCCCTTTGTTCCCCTTTCCCCTCTTCCTCTCCCCTCTCCCCCCCTTTCTCTCCTTCTCTCTCTCTCTTTCTCTCTCTCTCTCTCTCTCTATCTCTCTCTTTCCCTCTCTCTCTCTCTCCCTAGATACCATGAGCCAAAATAAATCTCTCCTCCCTTAAGTCATTTCTCTCAGGAATTTCGTCACTGTGGTGAACAGTGACTAATGTGATTGTGAAAAACAAAAAGAAGTCAAACTGATGAACAATAAAGAAACTGTTTGCTTCTCCCGAGTCTCATCAGGCAAAGATGGGGCCAGACTGTCACTGTCACTGGCTTTGTAAAATGCCTTTCTTGCTGTCAACTTCATTTTCACCTCCTGATAGGATTCCCATAACTTCAGGTCCTCCTCTTATAGCAATTAAATGGCTACAGTAGTTCCCAACCTGACACCCTCTCACTCTATCCAACATGGGAAAGTCTCTTCCAGGAGCTCACCCACAAGTCCTGGAGTGTCCAGATTGTGTCACATGCCTGTCCTTGATACCAGGTGATAGGCTCTTATAGCACAGATACAGCAGAAATGAGACCAAGCCACATATTACTAACAAGCAAGGACTTCAACTGGCTGACTTTAGTCAAAGGAAGGGAGCTAGCTAGCTTCGCCCAGACATGACCAGACATGACCAGGCGTGACCAGGCTGCTCACTTGAACAAAGCAAGCAGCAAGCTTTTATTAAAGTTTGGTAATTGCCCATCATTCATGGGTGCTGGTTCAAAAGATGTTTTTGGCACACATCTTGGCCTTGCATTTGGTGGGCTCATGAGTGGTGACTTAACCTAGAAACTGCTGTTGCTGGAGTCAACATCATAGGCTGAAGGACTGTAGGTGCCTGAGTCACTGAATGAGCACAGGACAGGACAGAAGACAGTCTCCACGTTAACCCTGTATTATGTCTTGGACAAAATACTCATGCTGAGCTGTAATCTGACTCAAGGCTGAGTCAGCAAAGGGGATGGACACAATATGAAGAAAGAGACACCAAACCTTTTACCCCATCTTACTCATCCATCAGACATCTATGGGATCAAGTGAAAAGTGGATGTTTTTAGCAAGTGTCCTTCAAGTTTCTACAAAGTAACCTAAGCAACTGTTACGGTAACTCATGCAGAATAGGTGTTATCATGGCAACTGGGAAGTTCACAGTGCGCTGCTCAGCTGTGTGACTTCCAAAATTAGGATTTTTAAGTCAACTAAGAACAAACGCTCTGAGTTTGCTCTGACAGATTGACATCTGATTTGATTCTGGGGGTTTACCAAGGACATTTTATAGGACCAGGTTTTCCCTTGGTAACAACTCTCCTTTGTCTTTGTTTGTCATTTGCATAGCCGTCTCCAACCCCACTAGTTTTAGCTTGGTTTGGGCATAAGGGGTTCCCGGTTGTAAACATTCTGGCTTTGTGATCTAATCCTTGTACTCTCTCAGCATCTCCATCTGTTTTATGACAGAACTGTTGAGTACAAGGATGGTAGCAAAGAAAACATAATTCATGCTGTTAAGAGGTAACAAGTTAAGGCCCAGAGTTTCCTCCCCTTGCAGTAGACCCTACTCGTCTTTTCCAGAATGCACTGTGGTGACAGGAACATGGCATATGCTGATTGGCTTATACTAATCAAGGTCTCTCCCTGGAACTGAACCCCCTCCAACTTCACAGTGAGAATGGTGCAGGTGATGAAGTCCACAAGGAAAATGAGCTCCCTGTGGGTGGAAAGAGGGAGGGAATGCTGGGAAACTTAGGGAGGCAGACTATCTGGGCCTGGTATGAGGGTGGCCAGCCTCTTTTCCTCTTCATGGTTCAGTGCCCAGGTAGGAACATGGTGGAAGGTGGCTTACACTTCGAAGCCCTTCCATCCCTGCCTTCTATAGGTCTGTGGGGCTCTGAGAGAGTGGAGCATTACCTCAAGGCAGCAATTGTCATGGACTGAATTGTGTCCCCATCCCTCAATTCATATGTTGAAGTCCTAACCCTCAGTACCTCAAAAAGTGACTGTAGGTCTTTAAAGAGGTGTTTAAGTTTCATGAGGCCAGTAGGATGGATCCTGATCCAATCCAACTGGTGTCCTTCTAAGAAGAGGAGATAGTGTATCAGGGAGAAACTAATGGTGTGGGTGCCCAGAGAAAAGGCCATCTGCAAGCCCAGGAGGGAAACCCCAGAGAAATCAAACCCACCAACATTCAACTTTAGCCTTCCATTTTCCAGAATCATGATACCAAATGTCTGTTATATAAGCCACCCAGTCTGTGGTATTTTGTCATGGCGGCCCTAGAAAATTTGTACAGTGTCAATTAGCTTGGAAGCAGCAAGTCTTCCATGTAGTGGGAGGGTCAGTTGGCCAGAGGTCTCATCCCTGCCCAGACTCTCAGTGGTTTGGTGACTCTGGACAAGTCCCTCTGGGCAGGCGTGGGGGAGGGGGAGACACATCCTCTAAAAGTGGTCACACTTTTACCAGTTTCTATTGGTCACTTGCAAACCTGGGACTGTTAGGAGTGTGGTAGGGAGATCATAGGGGAGCAGGGAGAGCTGGGTCAGTCTGTTTGCCAGGCTACTGACGCATAGTGGTCAGGCCTCAAGCCATGAGTCATGGGCAAGGAGAAGTCAGAGGGCCCTCACTCACCAGTGGCAGCTGCCTCCTCTCGGGCCCCATGTAGCCCCTCCCCACCCTGCCCTCTGCAGTTAGGGTGGAACTTTTTATGGGCTCCTTCTCCCAGATGGCAAAATCTGGCTGATGCTTCTGCTGGGGCTGAAGATGTCTCATCTGTGAGACAAGGCTTGAGTCAGTTTTTCATCGTTGTGACAAAATGCCTGAGAGAAGCCAGCCAACGTAAAGGATGAAAGATTTCTTTTGGCTCATGGTTTCAGAGGCTTCAGTCCATGGTCACTTGGCCCCATTGCTGTGGGCCTGAGGTGGGACAGAGCATCGTGACAAAGAGGGTGTGGTGGAGATGAGCTGTTCACTTCATGCAGCTGGAAAGCAGAGCGAGAGAGAGAGAGAGGCACACCCCCAGTGACCCTGTCCTCCATGTAGGCTCCACCTCCTAATAGCCCATTCACTAGGACCTCGTTGATGGGTAAATTCATCGATAAGCTTCACGCCCTCACGATCCCATCATTTTTCCCATGATGCTACCAGCCGGGGACAGCCTTTAGTACATTAGCTTTTGGGACCACTTTACATCCAAGCCATAACAAGCTATAGCAGGTGCTACTGTGTAGAGCTGCAAATATTAAGGGTAAGAGATCTGAGGGCTTCGTCTGGTGCTTCCTACACAGTAAAGGCTCCAAGAGTGGGTGGGAAAGTCATCGTGACTGGGAGGGCAGTCATCAGACCCTGCAAGATGAAGAAGACACTGCTTGCCTGAGAGTTAGAGCTAGCCTTCATTTCCTGAATGCTCCATTGCCTGAATGGTCTTTCAACAAGTTACCCCAGAAGAAACTCCCTGGCTCCCTTCACATCCTCCTGTCCTCAGAATCAAGTCCCAGCTCCCCATGTGGATTACAGACCTACAGGGATGGGACCCCTGCCACCCCTCCAACCTCTTCTCCACTCCTCCTGTCTCCCAAGCATCACGATGCCACTGCTGAGCTATTTGCAGTTGCTTGTTCTCATCACAGGGTCTTTGCACACACTATTCCCTCGCCAGGAGAATGCCTTGACTTCACCTGGTCAGTTCATCCTTTAGACTTCAAGTTGGATGTCACCTGTTCTGGGAAGCCCTTCCTGGCCTTCGAGCCCAGGTTGGGACCTCCTTTGCACTCTCACAGCCTACAGCTCCTATCTGGATTGGAATTTCATTTTCCTAGGCCATGAGTGCAAAAACTGTAACTGGGTACTGGGGCCTGGCACAGGGTCTAGAAAACCATCTAAGCCATCAACAAACATTTGCTAATTGCATTTATTTTCTGTTGCTACTCTACCAACTTACCCCACCTTTAGTGACTTAAACAACATAATGTGACTATTTACAGTTCTGTAAAGCAATTTTTTGAGTGGGACATGGACCAGCAGCCTGACATAAGTCTCACCCATTCTCAAGACTCAAGCAGAGTGTATCCTTGTATGTCCAGATTGGTAGCAGAATGCAATCCCTTGTAGGATGTAGAACTGACAGGGATTTGTTTGTTTGTTTGTTTGCTGGCTGTCAACTTCTCTAGAAGCCATCCACATCCTTGGCTTGTGGCCAACTTCCTCTGTTGTCAAAGCAGCAACATCAGGTCTCGTCCCCTAATGTTTCACATCTGTCCTTTTTCTTCCTTCTCATTTTCCAGATCCAGGCAGGGAAGATATTTCCCTTTTAGAGTTCATGTGAACAAATGGGGTTCACCCAGATCGTCCGCAATAAATTATCTCCAGGTGTATGACCTTACTCACATCTGCAAATTCCCTTTTCCGTGGAAGGTTTCATTTGCACAGGTTTCAGAGGTTCAGACACGGGTGTCTCTAAGGAACTATTATTCTGTCTATCACAGTAATAGATGAAAGTTTTTGGAAGATCAGCAGGCTGGAGAACAGGCCTGGATGAGGGCAAGACACCAGAGACAGAATCCTAGAGCCTGGTAGAGTGCCTATTTCCTGGCCAGCGAGAAGGTGGAGGAGCTGATATGCAGGTCCACCAGGAGGTATGGGGCCCAGGAAAGGAAGGGCGGAACTGGAAAGGAAGACCCTGCTCCATGAAAAGAAGAACCAGAGTAGAAGGGTCAGGAAGAATTTAAATCCCATGTGGAATGGCAAAAGGTGGGACTCACTTCCCCCAGACAAGAAATTGATCCTCCCAGTTACAATCCAGATGTCAGCTAATGTCCTAGCCCCTTAAAATACAAATATGATCAGCCGAAGCCACCGTTCTTTCTCCTGTGGTGAGCTCAATCTGCTTCTAAGATGGATACAAGTCTCTAGGTTGCTTCTCACTGTCACTCCTGTATCTTAACACCAACATATGTTACCAGGCCCAGGCCCAGGAGCTCAGCCCACAGAAAAACCAAGGTCCAGGGGATGAGTGTCAGACATAAAGAAAAGTTTTATTCAGGAACCAAATAATAGAGAAGACGGAAGTTTCTCTACCCCAAAGGGGTTAGGAGTTACAGATACGGGATAGGAATGAGAGAGAGAGAGAGAGAGAGAGAGAGACAGCCCAGCAAAGGGGAGGGACATCCGGGTCTTTTCTAGGAACACACAGATCTTTCAGGAACTGGCATCCCACATCCTTTCACTGCTTTCATGGCCTGGTGTTTCCACTCATGGAAGCTGGGAGGTGTTTTTAGAACTGAGGATGGAAGCTGGCACCAGTGGCTCACACCTGTAATCCTAGCTACTCAGGAGGCAGAGATTAGGAGGACTGCTGTTCGAAGCCAGCCCAGGCAAATAGTTCTTAACACCCTATTCGAAAAACCCTTCACAAAAAAAGTCTGGTGGAGTGACTCAAGGTGTAGGTCCTGAGTTCAAGCCCCAGTACTGCAAAAAAAAAAAAAAGAGAGAGAGAGAGAAGGAGAGACAGACTAGGAAAGTCTAGGACAAGTTAATTCTGTACTATAATTTTGAACAAAAAATATTCCTCAAGACAGGCAGAGTGGCTCAAGTGGTACAGCACCTGCGTAGCATGTGTGAGGTCCTGAGTTCAAACCCTAGTACTACCAAAAAAAAAATTGAAAAAAAAATTTCTCAAATGACCAATATATCTACATGCAGAGCTGAGTAAAATGTGACCCAAAGGTTAAGGCAGCAAAAGAGACAGACACAATATGAAGACAGAGATGCCAAGCCTTCTTACCATTCCAGTCACCATCAGTCATCTGCAGGCCCACAAAAGTGGCCTTTCAGTCCCTACAAAGTAACCTAAGCAACTGTTATCATAGTCTGCACAACAGGTGTTATTTACCACAAAGTCAGTGGGAGACTAATTATGTATTGCTCAGCTGCGTGACTTCCAAAATTAGTGATTAAATCAAGAAAGAGCTAGTGAAGTTAGAGGGTTAATTTAGGTTTTTCCCTTGGAAACACTTATGCTAACTTTCTCTTGACCCTTGTTTTAACACACACACACACACACACACACACACACACACACACACACATTCCTGCAGGGCCTCTGTGGATCCTACAGACTTTATTAAAAGTTTGAGATGACAGAGAAGAGAGTTTAACATCACAAGCATCAAAGCAAAAAGCTTCTTATATATAACATACATAATAGCTGAATGTATATAATATGTGAATGAATATATACGTGTGGGTTTTTTTTTAACTCAGGACTTTGTGCTTAGTAGGCAGGCATTGTACACTTGAGCCACACCTCCAGCCCTAAAATTCACATATTAAATACCTTTTATCTTAAGTGAGCATTCATTCTTCCCTCACCAGGTAGTTCAGTGATGACACCACACAGCTCCCTGGGCTGTCACCACCTTGCTGGCTTCTCTATCTCTTTTGTCCTTCCTCTTCTCTTCTTTCCTAAATGGGTCATCTCCAATTCTTTACTTTTCCAATAAGCAGAGTAAGGGCAATAGATGGATTTCTTGGTTCTCATTCTTCACCCTTCCTCATGTCTTTTCCTTGTGACTTTGCAGCTCCCTTCCCTAGAGGTGGGTACTTTTTCCGACCCTTTGGCCTGGGCTCGGCCACATGGCCCATTCTGGTCATTGCACAGTGAGAGCTGATCTTTTACACCTCTGCACTCTGAGAAGAGCTTCCCCTGGAGAATTGTTGCTCTTCTGGCAGGCTGGGCCCCAGAATAAAAACACACAGGGCAGATCTGAGCCCAGCCTGCCAGAGGAGCCAAGGACTGCTGGACCCACAGCTGGAGGTGGAGCAAGCCCAGTGAACCCAGCTTAAATCAGCCAGCTGTTCACTGACTGCAGGCACACAGTGACAATAAACAACTGTCTTAAGCCACTGAGTTTTGGGGTGGATTGTTTTGAGGCTGATACAGTAACTGGTGCTGGAACTACCATAACAAAACCTCAAATAGGAGGCACTGGATTTGGGGCCAGGCAATAAGCAGCTAGGAGACATTTATGAGAGGCTGGGAAGCAGTGAGGAAACTGGGTAGGAAAAGACACCCTGGGTTAAGTAGTGGGAAATGTTTAGCAAAACTCGTGTATGAGAATCTGAATAACAGAAATTTTATCTAAGGAGATAAGACATTTAGAAACCAAGTGTCAAAAGCATGACTTTTTATGGTACTGGGGTTTGAACTCAGGGCCTCATTCTTACTAGGCAAGTGCTACAACACTTTAAAACCCTGCCCCAGTCCTTTTTTGTTTTAGTTATCAGTTGGAGTCTCTAATTTTTATCCAGGACATGATCCTCTTATGTAGCTAGGATTTCAGGTATGCACCACCACACCCAATTTGTTGTTTGAGATGGGTTCTTGTTAATTTTTTGCCCAGGCTGGCATTGAACTGAGATCCTCCTGATCTCAGCCTCCCGAGTAGCTGTAATGCTCCAAAAAGTAGTACTTTGGGGGGAGAGGAAGGGGGTAAGGGGAGAAAAGGGGGGGCAGGGGAAGGGGGGAGAAATGACCCAAACATTGTATGCACATATGAATAAATGAAAAAAAAAGGTAATTCACCAAAAAAACCCCAAAAGTAGTACTTTTTGATATTAGATAAATTTGAAAAGTTACTACAAAAAAGACATGCTCAAAAAAAGAACTGACCAGTTTTGCAAGCAATAATTAGTGAGACTATAAGTCCATAAATTGCTAGATTGAAAACCATAAGTTTCTATTCTTCTATCTCTCTTGCCAATAAAATAGTCTTAAATACAATTTTGAGGGAAAAAAATAAAATCAAGGGCATGGATCCTTTGAGTTGACAACAGGCTTTTAGAAAGATTAAGGGTGTGTTCCTTGATAAGCATAGTGGTGTATGCCTATAATCCCAGCATTTTGGAGGCTGAGACCAGAGGACTGTGAGTTTGAGGCCAGCCTGCACTACATATCAAGACCCTGTCACAAAAAGAACAGGGTGTTCTTACAAAATCCAAATACCCTCAAAGTGTGGGTCTATAGAAAGAGGCATATGTTGGCAGGAATTGTGAGTATGGCTTTACCACCTGCTGTTTGCTGGAATCAAATACCCACAATGTTTTTAAGAGCTATGCATTGACAAAAGATGGGAAAGTACCAAGCTATGAAAGTTGATCAGCACTAAAAAGTGCTTATTCTTCAATGCTTCCTTTAAGACATTCTTCAGAATGGAAAAGGAAAGGTTTCAAAGAAGGCAGAACCAAGAGCTGTAGAGAATGGGCTGGGAGAAGCTCGCAGGGAGAAATCCAGGGTCCAATCTAGGAACAGGATGGGGAGACCATCCTGCTCCTAGAGTTTCTCCAATGGGATTTCTGACTTGCCATGGAGCAGCAATGGCTGCATGCCCTCCATTCCTTTCCTCTTCAAATGAGAGCATTGGTTGCGGTCACCTATTTCTGTCCCACCATTGCATGTTGGGTGTTGCGTGAGGAGGCAACTAGTCTCTTTAGTTCCTAGATCTTGGGAACCAGAGGAGCTGCAACCAGACCTGATGTAGATCCTGAGAAGTTAGATTGGAGCAAATGTGTTTTGCATGTGAGAGAAATTCAAATAGCTGTAAAATGGCAGTCCCTGGTTAGTTCACGGATTGCTCTCAGTCCTTCTCTCCTGCCTGTGTCTCTGCCTGCTGTCAGATGACTGTGTAGTTTCTTCCTCTAAAAGGAAAGTGCACGTCCCTTCCCCTTGATTTTGGGCTTGTCCTGTGACTTGCATCGGCCAGCGAACATTAGCAAGTTAAACATGAGTGAAAACTTACAATGCTAACCCTCTACATCATGGGATGAGTTCCTGCTGGACAGCTGTGGTCCCTTTAAGGAGAGAATAACTAATTGTTTTAGTCTACCAGGTTAGGGGTATTTATTATTTAACAATAGCTAATGATATGCTTGCCTTTTGCCTCTGTGGACCCTCTGCTCAAACAGTTGTATGCCAACCTTTATGTACCAAACCTACTTCATGGTTCTCAGCTAACCCAGACAGCTTCCCAAAGATTTCTTCCTTGAACACATTCCACCCTCCTTAGAAGATGGCCAGGATTTTAAATCACAATCTTCCAGCCAGGCTCATGCCTGTAATCCTAACAACATGGGAGGTGAAGATCAGGAGGATCATGATTCAAAGCCAGCCCTGGGCAAATAGTTCATAAGAACCTATTTGGAAAATACCTAATGCAAAAAAAACAGCTGGAGGAATGGCTCAAGCAGTAGAGCACCTGCCTAGCAAGCATGAGGCCCGGCCCTGAGTTCAAACCCCAGTGCTGCCAAAAGAAAGAAGTCACAATCTTTCATCTTCAGTATTTGGCTACAAGGGAAAAATCCCCAAAACAGTGACTTAAATGGATAAGGGGCTTTTTGATACATGGATGATTAGATGGATACATAGATACATACAAATACATGCATAGATGTACAGAGAAATAAACATACGCAATTTTGCCAGAGATGTCAGTTTAATTAGCCTTTTCAAAAAACTAACTTAGACTTTATTGATCTTCCTTATCATAGCTAATAAATATATGATCTTTTTTTTTTTTTGAGGTACTGGAGTTTGAATGCAGGGGCTGTACCACTTGAGCCACAAAACAAGCCTTTTTGCTTTAGCAATTTTTTTAGGTAGGGTCTTGGCCTTGACCCTCCTACTTATGCCTCCCATATAGCTGGGATCACAGGCCCATGCCATCATGCCAAATTTTTTTGTTGAGATTGGGTCTCATTAATTTTTTGCCTGGGCTGGCCTCAAACCAAGATTCTCCTGATCTCCATCTCCCAAGAAGCTGAGATTACAGGCTTGAGTCACTGGGCCCAGCTGATCTTTTCTATGTCATTCACTTTACTTTTCTTACATTTCCTTTCTTTTTATAACCCTTCAGGTGATTAGCACATTAACTTTTCACTTTCCTCTTTTATTATTTTATTTATTAGTTTGTTTGTTTATGGTACCAGAGACTGAATTCAGGGTCTGGTACTACCATTTGAGCCATGCCTCCACACTTACACCTTTATTTTAGAACTAGAGCATAGATTTCCATTTAAAACTCTTTCTGGAGATTAGGGATTCCAAGATGGCAGCTAGAGGGAGGAAGCAGAAAGTGTGCCTCCTAAAGTAAAATCTTTGAGAGACACTGGAGATACACCTTACAGGAAAAACCACTGAGAAGAGGCAAAACTTTGACTCCTCCACACCTCCAGCCTGCGCATATCATCTCCACTCCATGTTAAATGGAGAAACCAGGAGGGCTCCATGCCACCGCCAGACTGCAGTGCGCAGATGGCTTGGAAAGACACGGACCACAAGGTGAGCTAAGCGGCACGCGGTACTCCCACAGACAACCCTGGGCCAGATCAGCATAGCATCCTGGACAGACCGACCCCCACCCAGGGAAAAAAGAAAAAAACCTGAATAATAAGCAATAACAACAAAAAAGACAC
Source organism: Castor canadensis (assembly GCF_047511655.1). Lineage (NCBI taxonomy): Eukaryota > Metazoa > Chordata > Mammalia > Rodentia > Castoridae > Castor > Castor canadensis. The sequence continues at coordinate 8,994,913 of NC_133398.1, read as the reverse complement.
GTAGCAAAGAAGGTGGGGTGCCCTGAGCACCGAAGAGGGGATAGAGGAAATCCCTCACAACAAGCCGGCTGGAGAAGGCAGTAGTGGCGGCACGCGCCCAGCAACCAGGAGCAGGAAAGCTTGTAAAAGTGGTGGAGGGAGGAAAACTCCACAGGAGGGGGGGAAGACCCACTTCCCAGTGAGCTGTAAATAAACACACTGGCCTGAGAAAGCTGGTGCAGTGTCACCTCCCGCAGTGTGCTTGGAAAGGGAAAAGCTTGTAGCAGTGGCGGTTGTGCCCAGAAGAACGCTAAGTAAACAAAGCCTGCGGGGCCAGGTGAGTGCTAAGCTCACTCCTGGGATCTGCATAAATAAAGCCTCCAGCAACAGCAGGCTGACAGCAGCGGGCAGGTGAAACGTAGCCTCAGATAGCCATTCACAGAACTGTCTCCAGACTCCTTTTTTTTTCCTCTCTCTCTCCCTACCTTTGATGAAACAACAACCAAACTACACCTGCATGCTGAAAAACTTACTGAAACTGTATTGCATTTGAACTTGGGACACTTTGTGGTGTTTTTTTTTTTGTTTTGTTTTGTTTTGTGCTGTTTTGTTTGGTTTGGTTTGGTTTTTTTCACCTTGGATGAGACAACGACAGAACTATTTCTGAGACACCATCTCCAGGATTGGAGGCTGAGGGATGAACACCAAAATTATTAAGACTGAAATTTTATTGCATTTGAACTTGGAGATTTTTTTTCATTTATTTTTTATTATTTATTTATTTATTTATTTATTCAATCCTCTGTCTCTCTAATGCCTGCTCAGCTTACTGTTGATTAGTACACTATCTCTCCCTGTTTATATCTTTGAAACTTTTTTTGTTTCTTTGTTTTGTTTTTTTCTACTTCTTTATTTGTTTTTCCCTTTTTCTTTAACTTCTTTGCTTTCCATCTCTTCTCACTCTTCCATTCTAAATATCACCATTGTTATTATTACAAGCCAGAAAATACTTAATTGCACACAGTACAGGGACAATAACAACACCAAGGGCAATGACAGGAGGACAGAAAAAACAGGGAAACCAGTTTCCCCACAGCAAAAAATTAGTACAGGAACTAGAGGGAAATGAAGAAAACAGATACTCAGATCCAGACACCAACAAAATGAAGATAAACTATGCCAAAGAACCCAATGAAGCCCACAAGAATAATCTAAAAGGAGAAATCCCACAGGTAATCAATGAGAATTTTATAGCGATGATACTGGATATGGTCAACCAAATGTACAGGAGACACTCAAGATATTCCAAGACAACAAAAATAGAGAATTTGAAAAAGCACAAGAAGAAATAAAAGAAACCATAGAAGCACTGTATAAACACCAAAATGAAACAAAGAACATGATTAATAAAGAGATAAATGAATTCAGGATGTAAACAGACATTAAAGAGGAAGCAACTCAGGATATGGAAAACATCAGAAAAAAGAACAAAACAGAATTGCAAAACAAAATGGAAGGCCAATCCAGCAGAATAGAACAAACAGAAGACAGAATCTCAGAACTTGAAGATGAAATGGTAATTAAAGGAAAAACCAAAGAACTATTAGTTAAACAACTCAGGACCTGTGAAAAGAAAATGTAAGAACTCACTGACTCCATCAAAAGACCAAACCTGAGAATCATGGGCATCGAAGAAGGAGAAGAGGTGCAAGCAAAGGGAATGTGTAATATATTCAACAAAATAATAACAGAAAATTTCCCAAATCTAGAGAAATCTATTCCCATACAGATGCAAGAGGCCTCCAGAACACCAAACAGACCAGACCAAAATAGATCTATCCCACAGTATATTATCTTAAAACAACAAATACAGAGACCCGAGAAAGAATACTAAAGGATGTAAGAGAGAAAAAAACAAATAACATACAAAGGTAAACCTATCAAAATCACAGCAGACTTCTCAACAGAAACATTAAAAGCAAGAAGAGCTTGGGGTAAGATCTTCCGGGCACTGAATGAAAATAACTTCAACTCCAGGATACTCTACCCAGCAAAACTATCATCCAAAATAGATGGAGCAATAAAAGTCTTCCATGATAAGCAGAAACTAAAACAATATAAGACCACAAACCACCACTACAAAAGATTCTTCAAGGGATTCTGCACACAGAAAGTGAAACCCAACATAACCATGAAAGGGCAGGCAGCACCAAACTACAGGAAAAGAAAAACCAAGACAGTAGAGAGTAACCTCAACTTAGGTACACACAATCAAACCTTCAAACAACTAAGACAACTAAATGACAGAAATCACCACATACCTATCAGTACTAACACTTAATGTTAATGGACTTAATTCCCCCATCAAAAGGCACTGTTTGACGAAATGGATTAAAAAGGAAGATCCAACAATTTGTTGCTTACAGGAGACCCATCTCACCAACAGAAATAAGCATAGGCTTAGGATGAAAGGCTGGAAGAAGATTTACCAAGCCAATGGCCCCCGAAAACAGGCAGGAGTAGCAATACTTATCTCTGACAAAGTAGACTTCAAACATACATTGATCAAATGAGATAAAGAAGGACATTCCATACTAATAAAAGGGGAAATAGACCAAAAGGAAATAACAATTATCAACTTATATGCACCCAATGTCAATGTACCCAATTTCATCAAACATACCCTGAAGGACCTAAAAGCATATATTAACTCCAACACAGTGGTTGTGGGAGACTTTAACACCCCATTATCATCAATAGATAGGTCATCCAAACAAAAACTCAATAAAGAAATCCAAGACCTAAAATATACAATACATCAAATGGACCTACTTGATGTCTACAGAACATTTCATCCAACTTCTACACAATATACATTCTTCTCAGCAGCCCACAGAACCTTCTCCAAAATGGATCATATCCTAGGGCACAAAGCAAGCCTCAGCAAATATAAGAAAATAGAAATTATACAATACATACTATCTGGTCACAATGCAATAAAATTAGAACTCAACAACAAAAGTAAAGACAAAAAACATGCAAACAGCTGGAAACTGAATAACTCATTGCTTAATGAACAATGGGTCACTGATGAAATAAAAGAGGAAATTAAAAAGTTCCTGGAAGTCAATGAAAATGAAAATACAACCTACCGGAACCTATAATACACAGCAAAGGCAGTCCTGAGAGGAAAGTTTATAGCCATGAGTGCATATATTAAAAAGACTGAAAGATCCCAAATCAATGACCTAATGATACATCTCAAACTCCTAGAAAAACAAGAACAAGCAAATCCCAAAACAAATAGGAGAGAAATAATAAAAATAAGAGCTGAAATCAATGAAATAGAAACCAAAAAAACCATACAAAGAATTAATGAAACAAAAAGTTGGTTCTTTGAAACAATAAACAAGATTGACAGACCCCTGGCAAACATGACTAAAATGAGGAGAGAAAAAACCCAAATTAGTAGAGTCAGGAATGCAAAAGGGGAGATAAAAACAAACACCATCAAAGTCCAGGAAATCATCAGAGACTACTTTGAGAACCTATATTCAAATAAATTCAAAAATCTTAAAGAAATGGGTATAGCTATCCTTATCTCAACCAGCAAAAACCCTTGTTCCTTCCAATTATTGCTTATACTCTCTCTGCAACAAAATTAGAAATAAGGGCAAAATAGTTTATGCTGGGTTTTGAGGGGGGAGAGGGAGGGGGCGGAGTGGGTGGTAAGAGAGGGGGTGGGGCAGGAGGGAGAAATGAACCAAGCCTTGTAGGCACATATGAATAATAAAAGAAAAATGAAAAAAAAAAAAGAAATGGACAGATTTCTAGATACATATGATCATCCAAAACTGAACCAAGAGGATATTAATAAACTGAATAGATCTATAACACAAAATGAAATTGAAGCAGCAATCAAGAGTCTCCCCAAAAAGAAAAGTCCAGGACCTGATGGATTCTCTGCTGAATTCTATCAGACCTTTAGAGAAGAACTGACACCAACCCTCCTTAAACTGTTCCATGAAACAGAAAGGGAAGGAAAACTGCCTAACACATTTTATGAAGCCAGTATTACACTTATCCCAAAACCAGGCAAAGACACCTCCAAAAAGGAGAACTACAGGCCAATCTCCTTAATGAACATTGATAAAAAATCCTCAATAAAATAATGGCAAACCGAATTCAATAACACATCAAAAAGATCATTCACCACGACCAAGTAGGCTTCATCCCAGGAATGCAGGGGTGGTTCAACATATGAAAATCAATAAACGTAATAAACCACATTAACAGAAGCAAAGACAAAAACCACTTGATCATCTCAATAGATGCAGAAAAAGCCCTTGATAAGATCCAACACCATTTCATAATAAAAGCTCTAAGAAAACTAGGAATAGAAGGAAAGTACCTCAACATTATAAAAGCTATATATGACAAACCTACAGCCAGCATTATACTTAATGGAGAAAAACTGAAACCATTTCCTCTAAAATCAGGAACTAGACAAGGATGCCCACTATCTCTACTCCTATTCAACATAGTACTGGAATTCCTAGCCAGAGCAATTAGGCAAGAAGAAGGAATAAAAGGAATACAAATAGGTAAAGAAACTGTCAAAATATCCCTATTTGCAGATGATATGATCCTATACCTTAAAGACCCAAAAAACTCTACTCAAAAGCTCCTAGACACCATCAATAGCTATGGCAAGGTAGCAGGATATAAAATCAACATAGAAAAATCATTAGCATTTCTATACACTAATAATGAACAAACTGAGAAAGAATATATGAAAACAGTTTCATTTACAATAGCCTCAAAATAAGTCAAATACCTAGGTGTAAACCTAACAAAGGATGTGAAAGACCTCTACAAGGAAAACTATACACTTCTGAAGAAAGAGATTGAGGAAGACTATACAAAGTGGAGAGATCTCCCATGCTCATGGATTGGTAGAATCAACATAGTAAAAATGTCTATACTCTCAAAAGTAATCTACATGTTTAATGCAATTCCCATCAAAATTCCAATGACATTCATTAAAGAGATTGAAAAATCTGTTAAATTTATATGGAAACATAAGAGGCCACGAATAGCCAAGGCAATACCAGTGAAAAGAACAATGCTGGAGGTATCACGATACCTGACTTCAAACTATATTACAAAGCAATAACAATAAAAACAGCATGGTACTGGAACAAAAACAGACATGAAAACCAGTGGAACAGAATAGAGGACCCAGATATGAAGCCACACAACTATAACAAACTTGTCTTTGACAAAGGCACTAAAAATATATGATGGAGAAAAGACAGCCTCTTCAACAAAAACTGCTGGGAAAACTGGTTAGCAGTCTGCAAAAAACTGAAATTAGATCCATGTATTTCACCCCATGCCACTATTAACTCAAAATGGATCAAGGATCTTAATATCAGATCCCAAACTCTAAAGTTGGTACAGGAAAGAGTAGGAAATACTCTGGAATTAATAGGTATAGGCAAGAACTTTCTCAATGGAACCCCAGCAGCACAGCAACTAAGAGATAGCATAGATAAATGGGACTTCATAAAACTAAAAAGCTTCTGCTCAACAAAAGAAATGGTCTCTAAAAAAAAAAAGAAATGGTCTCTAAACTGAAGAGAACACTACAGAGTGGGAGAAAATATTTGCCAGCTATGCATCACACAAAGGACTGATAACCAGAATATATAGGGAACTTAAAAAACTAAACTCTCCCAAAACTAATGAACCAATAAAGAAATGGGCAAGTGAACTAAACAGAACTTTCTCAAAAGAAGAAATTCAAATGGCCAAAAAACACATGAAAAAATGCTCACCATCTCTAGCAATAAAGGAAATGCAAATTAAAATCACACTAAGATTCCACCTCACCCCTGTTAGAATAGCCATCATCAACAACACCACCAACAACAGGTGTTGGCAAGGATGCGGGGAAAAAGGAACCCTCTTACACTGCTGGTGGGAATGTAAACTAGTACAACCACTCTGGAAAAAAATTTGGAGGCTAGTTAAAAATCTAAACATTGATCTACCATATGATCCAGCAATACCACTCTTGGGGATATACCCAAAAGAATGTGACACAGGTTACTCCAGCGGCATCTGCATACCCTCAATACAGAGAAACTAAAGCAGATACTTTAAAGCAACTGAGGCCAATAGGAGAAGGGGACCAGGAACTAGAGAAAAGGTTAGTTCAAGAAGAATTAGCTTAGAAGGTAACACACATGCACAGGAAATCAATGCGGGTCAACTCCCTGAACAGCTATCCTTATCTCAATTAGCAAAAACCCTTGGTCCTTCCTATTATTGCTTATACTCTCTCTTCAATAAAATTAGAAATAAGGGCAAAATTGTTTCTGCTGGTTAGCCGAGGGGGTTGGGGGGAGAGGGAAGGGGTAGGGGGGTAAGGGATGGGGTGGGGGAAGTGGGGAGAAATGACCCAAACATTGCATGCACATATGAATAAAATAAATAAATAAAGCAGAAAAATAAATAAAAAGTAAATAAAACTCTTTCTGCATACAACACAGACTTGAAATGTAGTGTTTTCATTATCATTCAACTAGGAACATTAAAATTTTTTCAGTATAATCTTCTTTAACCTGTTATTTTCATGAATTTTTAAATGTCAGAGAATATCTTGACTCATTTTTTGGTTATCAATTCTTCACTTAATACAATTGAGATTAGAGACAGTTAATATGGTTCCATTTCTTTAAAAATTTGTTATAGTTTGCTTTGTAGCCTAGTATACTATAAATGTTTAAAATGTCACAAAGCAATGCATATCTTCCAATTCTTTGTGCAGACTTCTTTACATTTGTGCAGAGACCTAAATATATCCTTAGTTCATTTCTGTTGCTATAACAAAATACCTGAGACCGGTAGCTTAAAAACAGTATAAATTTATTGCACACTGGAAAGTTCAAGCTCAAGGTGCTAGCAAGTTTGGTGTCTATTAAGAGCTGGGCTCTGCTTCCAAAATGATGCCTTGTATGCTGAGTTGTCAGAGGAGAAACACTAGTCCTCCCATGGCAGAAGAGCTGGAAGGGCTGAAAGGGCAAAAAGAGGCCAATGGCTCCCACACACTTCTTTTATAAGTTCACTGATCCTTTTAATGAGGATGAAGCCCTTATGAGTGATCTGGCCACCTCCTCAAAAGCCACACCCTCTAGTACCATCACCTTGGTGATTCGTTTCAACACAGGGATTTTGTAAGAACACATACATGAAAACCATAGCAACTTCCTGTGAGCGTTCCACAATCTTCACCATGACAGGGGAACACAGCTCAATATACCACAGTTTAAAGTTACATTATTATATGGATACAATTGAGAATTGTTACATGCTCCTGGTTAGCTGAACCTTTTCTCATTATGAAATGGCCTATTTATTTTAATCGTCTTTTGCCACAGTGACAGCATGACAGGGTGAATCATGCACTCACTCTTACACCACTCTTCTGGAAGTGAGGCATGTTTCATGTTACATTATCCAAAGAAAGTCACCTGATCACATGTACCCCCAAAATCTCAGTGGCTGACAACTGGGTTAATTGCTCATTTGTGTTACAAGTCCTTCGTGGGTCATTTGTGGCACTACCCATTCTTCTCTGTATGTTACCTTTATTCCAGGGCCCAAGTAGAAGGAACAGTCAGTCCCATCCAGGGCATAGTCTTGTGTGGAGGGAAAGAGCAACGGTTCTTAAAAGCTTTGCTTGGAAGTGCAGTAAGCGGGGCTCAGAAAGACAAAGATCACGTTTTCTCTCATACATGGAATACAGATCCAAAAGACAAACATATACACAAAAACAAGCATGATCACGTACAAACTCAGATGTAGAACAAGTTTGCAATAGGACTACTCTCTGGAACTTGGGGAAAGAGAAAGAGACTGACAAAGCATCAGTAATATTGTAAAACATAACATCCAAAAAGGTGGAGGGAATAAGGATGCGTACCAAAAGCTGTTGAAAAATGGGGGGTGGAGGTAAAGGGGTAAGGGAGAGTAATGGAAGGGGTTGATACATTGAAAAACTCCTTTGAACATCAACTTAAATATTAATAATGAAAGACAGGACCGTAGAATAGGTACAGTGTGGGGGGGTACCAGAGGAAGGGGGAGGGTGAATGGAGATTAAGGTGAGGGTAAATGGTTAATGAACTTCATATATTTATATGAAATAGAACAAAGAAACCTCTTGCAATTGCTTTACATGGGGCAGTGACGGGGTTGAGGGGGAGAGATGATGGGGGTGATTTAACCAATTTACAATATAAGCCTAATCTGAATTGTCACTATGAATTCCATATAATGAATATATCCTAATTTAAAAATTTATAATAAGAAGAAAAAAAGCTTTGCTTGGGGCACCCACATAACTTCTACTCATATATCAGTGAGCACAGCTGCTGTCCACAGGGTGTGAAGTCAGGCCTCTCACAAGAAGGACCAGCATGACTGAGAACAACAACACAGCCTAATGGGGCCCCAGTGGCTCACACCTGTAATCCTCGCTACTCAAGGTTCTAGGTCAGCCCAAGCAAATAGTTTTCAAGACCCTATCTTGAAAAACCTCATCACAAAAAAGGGCTGGTAGAGTGGCTCAAGTTGCAGGCTCTGTGTTCAACCCTAGCACCCCAAAAACAAACAAAAAACCACAGCCTACCACAGTAGTTATAGCAATGCCTTTTGCTTTATTGTCTACTTATCCAATGTTAATTTAACAAAGCGAGCATCAATTGCTTTTATTTTAGATTTTCTTTGTGCTTTAAACAAGATATAACTTGATTTTTGAAAAGCAATCAATCTGGTGTTATGTATGTCTTTTAACTAGGTTTAAGGTTTTTGAAAATATCTATTGTGATTGTTGATACATTTGGATTTATTTTTCTACTTTATTTTTGTGCTTTGTCTTTTTCCCACTTTTTTATCTTATTTCTGCCATTATTTCCCCCCTTCTTTTCTGCATTCCCTTCCTTTTAAGAAATTCTGCAAACTAGGCATGGTGGCACACACCTATAATCCCAGTACTTGGGAGGCTAAGGCAAGAGGATAGAGTTTGAAGCTAGCCTGGGCAACAGAGCAAGACCTTGTCTCAAAAATATATATATTCTGCAATTTTTCTTCATCTTGCTTGACCTAGAATTCTAGTTCTAGTCTTTCAATTATAACCCTAAAAAGTTATAACCCTCAGGCTGTGGGAAAAGCTCAACTGGTTAGAATTCTTGCTTAGCAAGCATGAGGTCCTGAGTTCAAGTACCACCCCTTAGAAAAAAACTAACCCTCATATTTATTAAAAGTCTAAAATGAATCAATATTTTTATGGACAAAGGGAGGACCTTGGATTGATTGAACATTTGCACACTTCAATTCTTTACCTCTTCTTCTATGCAAACCCTTTGCTCTAAACCTTTATAGCTCCATCTTACTATCGCCCTGGATTCAGCCATGTGGCTCGCTTTGGTCAATGAGACGTAAGAAGAATCTTGAAAATATGTTTGTGCATTTCCATTTTGCATCTCTGCCCTTGCCTTGAGGACCTGCCCAGCTAGCTGCCCAGCTGTGAGAGACATGTGCAGTAGTCAAGAGCCACAGCCAAGATCAGCTGACTTTGGACATGGAAGCAAGTCCAGCCAAGCTCAGCAGAGCCTCCTAACCCACTCCCAACAGCCTCCAGATGAAGACAGCAATAAACAAAAACTGTTGTGTGCTTTTGAGGTTTTGTATCTGGTTGATTTGCAACAGATAACAGACACAAACTTTTATAATGCTATAATAATCCTCATACTTTACATACTATTGTTCCACTTTCACCTTTTATAATCCTACAAATTAGAAATCACTTGACCTAGAATTCTATTTCTATCCTTTCAATGTTGTTGTCCTTGGTTTTTGTTTATTTACTTATGCTTGCCAGTTTGTTTCCTCACCAATTCTATTTTTCCTCAGATTCTCTTCCTGGGATAATTTTATTTCTTCCTGAAATGAATCTTCTAGAAGATCCTTCAGTTAAGTTCGATTAGAAGTAACTCAGTTCTTGTCCATATGAAAAGTATTGTGTTTTCATTCTTAAGAGATTATTTTGCTACGTACATAATTTGAGGTAGAGTTACTTTCATCACATTAATGGTATTATTTCAAGTTGTTAGTATTAGTGCTCCCGATATTACTGTTGAAAGTCAGATGTGTCACTGTCATTCCATTAGGTTATCGATTTTCTTCTCAATCTGCTTCTAAAATCATCTCTTGTTCTTTGGTGTTCTGTGGGTTCACCATAATGGGTCTACATCTCCTTTTTCCTTGTCCTGATTAGAACTCATCATGTTCCTGGGGGTTCTTATCTTTCATCAATTCTGGGAAATTCTCAGGCCTCATTGTTTTCCAATTGCTTTGCATCTATTCACTTTATTGTTTACTTCTAACATGACTGATAAGCATATGATAGACCTTCTTATTCTTATTCATATTCTTGTCTCTCTGGGATGCTTTCTTGTTTGTTTGTTTTTCAAATGTATCTTGCAGTTCACCAATCTCTCTTCAGCTATATTTCATTTGATATTTAATTCTTCCAATGAGCTATATATTTAAACTATTATAATAGGCATATCTATAACTCTTTAAATGGCTCCTTTTCACTTCTGCCTGGTAATTTTTGAGAGTATCTCTATCCTTGTTTTGATTCTCATTTGAGATTTTAACTCCATCTTTGTTTTTTAAAATGCTGTCTAAAATAGCCTTTGGTTCTAAAATATCTAATATCCAAGTAGTTCTGAATTTGTCTCTGCTTCTGTCTTCTCTGCTTATTTCCTCATGGGTTTTGTAGTTTCTGATTGTGAGTTCATATTCATTTGGAACTCTTATCTGTGGGAATTCTTTGAGACTTCAAGAATGAGTTCTAGAGAAGCTTTTGTTCTTGCCAACTACAGATACTACCTACTCAGGTCCATTTAAAATTAAGATGGTTAGTTTGTGGGGGCTTGAACCATATGAATCGTGTGCCTATGGTAAAGCCAGACTTTGGTCATGAATCCTCTGGAAGAATGTTCCCTCCCTAGAACAAAACAAAGATAATTTGTTGCTCACCTCTGCATGGCAAGTTTTATATCCTAGTTTACCCATGCCCTGAGGACATTTTCTTTCTTGGGTCCCAAACTGATATTGCAATTTGGCTCTTATTCTACATGGGCCCAGGTAAATGTTGCTGTAGTTGGTAGTACCATCCACCATCCATGCTATTATCAGAGATGATTTGCAAAATATTTGTCAGTAGAGCACATGCATCAGCCAATTTGAACAGTACTTGTGTGTAGCTTCTGAACATCGACTCTGTCTAATTTCCCAGGTTTGTATTCCTGCTTTTCCCCTAGCCTCAGTTAGTTTTCCTGACTTTTGTTTTGTTTTGTTTTGTCTTTTTCTTTTGATGTTTTGAGACAGGGTCTCACTAAGAGGTCAGGCTGGCCTTGAACTCCAAATCCTCCTTCTTCAGCCTCCCAAGTGCTGGAATTGTAGGCATACACCACCATGACTAGCTTAATTTTCCTGATTTTCTTTTTTTTCTCCAGTACTTGGTGGTTTGAGCTTAAGAGCCTTGTGCTCGCCAGGCAGGCACTCTATCACTTGAACAACAACCTCAGCCCCTTTTAAGTCTTTTTCCCTCTGACTCTCTTGCAAGCCATCTCCTAGCAACTTTATATATTTATATATGTTGCAGTAATATTTGGAGATAAATACTCCACAATATTGTTGAAAATAAGTCCAAGTAAGAAGTTTATTGGCTGATGAAACAAAGCATCTGACAGTAAGCAGTCCAAAACTTAATGAATTGTAGCTTAATGTCATATGAAACCTAGACTTTCTCACTATTCTTGCTTCACCAGCCTTAGGATTTGCTTGTCACTTCAAGGGCACATGATGGCTGGTGGCTGAACTTCTAAGTTTTAGGTCTGCTTACAGGCAGGAGGAAAATTAAAGCATCAAATCACTAAGGAACACCTCACCTAGAAGTCCTAATGGACTCTACATATATGTTCCCAGAATTCCCTCGCAATGACTCTACTTATTACTGGCAAGAAGTTTGCCACACGATCGTGCCTAACCCAATTACTGGCTAATGAGAATAAGATTACCAGGATGGTTTGGGACAATTATGAGTCATCCATTCTAGCTCATGTAAATGTCTACCTCCCTGAGATCAAGGGATCTCCCCTGCTACCTAAACAAAAATGATTTTTAAGAACTCAAGAGGATGGTAGTTACTAGAATACTCTGTGGGAATTCTTGGAAGCACTGATAGAGGTTGTGTGCCTCAGCTGGATAAAAAGAAAGGGTCAGGGGTGCCTGGAGCACATACCCTTGAACCAGATTCTTTCTGACAAGCTGATCTGTACCCATCCCCATTTCTGTGCTTCAGTATTTGTTTTCTTTGGTTCCGTTTCCCAGCATTTCTATGCATAATTGTCTTGGAAAGTCCCAGCCTCCTCTCTGAACACATCTGGATTCCGGAACCCAACAAGCAGCCAGGTGGAGCACAAGGCTTGGAAACTGGGTACTCTGAGCTAAGACAGAGACAATATCAAACAGGTGTGTCTGGCCCAACAGGAGTATCCACCCTAAATCCGGAAGCCACTCTGCAGCTGCGTGGATTTCGGATTAGTATGTCTTAGCTCTTACATAAAGAGAGGCCTTGGTCTCTGAACAGGTCCAAAGGCACGAGGCTCAAATCCCATTAGTGAAAATTTACCTTTCTTTTACTCTAAATGAGAGAGGGAGCTGGGGTGGGGACAGAATAAAGAGAAAAGGAGAGTGGGGGAAGGGGTTGGGGTGGCAGAATTGGAAGCTAGAGAAGGCATTCTAGTCCCACCATTTTTGTGACCCCGGTGCCCAGCACAATGCCAGCCATACAGAGGGCACTGGGTCATTCATTAAACACTGAGCATCCACTAGGTGTCCGACAGCAGGGTGGGCGCTGTAGAGGCAGACACGGGTTTTGACATAATGTCTGCTAGACAAGCTGAGAAAAGTCAAGCTTTTAAAAGGGTTTCGACTTCGGTATAGGATCCCCAATTCCCATCAGCACACTGACCCTAAACGTCTGACCTACTCCGGACCGAACTGCGCAGGCGTCAGCTACCTGAGCATGCTCTCCCGACGCTCCGCGCAGAACATGATTGCGCACGCGCAAACCGCTTTCTCGTGACGCACCCCCGGAAGCATTGGCAGTTTCGGGGGCGGGACCGAGAAGCATTTCCGGGGGCGGGAGGATCAGGTTGAGGTTGTAGCGGCGGCGACCGCTTGAACAGGCCTGGTACGGGCGCCGGAGACGTCTTTTGGGCTGGAAATGTGGGCGCAGAGTCCTTAGCAGGTATGGCGGGATCGGTAAAACGGGTGGCGAGGGTGAGAAGAGGAAAAGCCGGGGGAAAGGTTAAGAGCTTCTTTGCAGGCCCCGGGGCGCGCGCCGCCGGGCCCATCCGTTCGACCAGGATGCTGAAGCCGCGCGGGTGTTTGCAGTCCTGGCAACCCGGTTCCGAGTCCCGCGGTCTCTCGCGTGCACGCCGCGACACCGAGGGCCTCCCAGGCAACCTTTTGCCAAGGTCACCCCGCGGCAGCAGGGCTCGGCGGGCCGGAGCGTTTAGAGACCCCGCCCCCGTATGTCGGTCGGCTTTTCTGGGCGCCAGGTGGGCGCCGCTTAGAGGCCTCGGGTTCGAGCCATTCGCGCGCTAGGCCTGGCGAGGCTAAGCCGAGGGTGGGGAAAGGCTGCGCCTGTACTTGACTGGTTTCTTTTACCTCTGTTGCTGTTTGTCACTTGTTGTCACCTGTCCTTGTGTTGTTTCAGCTTAGCCCCTGTCAACCTGATATTTCCACTTTGCCTTTCTTGGGATGTGTCAGTGTATCTGGACTTTGTCTTTATTTCTGCCTCCACTTTGCTTGTGTTTCTTGACTGACATCCAGGGCTTGAACGTCAGACCCGCTTTTTGGCCATCTTTCAGTTTCCTTCTCCCTGGCCATTATGCGTGTTGTTTCTATTTCGCCTACTTGGATTTGCCTAGGTGGGCGGGGCAGATCTGCCCGGACATCTGAGCCATGGAAGGTGACTCATGACCCCGTGAAACTTCCTGCACGAGTGACATTCTCAGTGACTCGACTGCAGTGTAGCCTCAACTCTAACAGGTGTCTCCCACCCTAATCCAGTGTCAAGCAGCAGCAGCACCTGGCCGGTAGATACAAGGCCCATCTCAGGTCTTTGGTCCTGAGCATCTTATTAAATCTCTGCCTTTTCTCCCCTGTAGTTTTTCAGCCCACACAGCTCTCCCTATGCCCTTGCTCCATCCACGCACCCCTAGATGGCTTCTAGGACTGTCAGGAGCTTGCTCTTTGAATTACAGCTGTTTAACCAGGCCTTTCCACAGGCTAAGGAAGAGTCAGGCTGGGATCTTCTGCCTTTGGGGCTCTTGGAACAGCAGCAGAATTTCTGGAAGAACCACATGCTTACCTAAGAGATTGTGTCAGTGTCTTCAATTAAATTATGAGAAACCCAATAATTAGGGGTTCGTTCCCTGCGTCACCAAAGTACCAGTGGAGAGAAATAAGCCAGACACAGGGCAAATACAATTTGAAATCTCAGAAATTAAGTACCAAGAATAGACAGATTCATAAAGACAGGAAGTAGAACATAGACTGCCAGGTGCTGGGTGGAGTTAGGTATTATTCAATGTATACAGTGTTGCAATGATGAAAAAGTGCTGGAAACAGATCGTGGTGATAGTTGCACAACATTGTGACTTACTTAATGCACCGAATTGTATGCTTAAAATAGTTAAAATGGTAAGTTTTATGTTAGTGTATTTTAGACCGTATATGTAAAAAAAAAAAAAAAAAAAATACTCAAACTCCTGAAATGTAAGCTCTTTAAAAATGTGATTGGGGGAGTGGTGGTACTAGAATTTGAACTCTGGGCTTGCCGCTTGCTAGGCAGGCTCTCTACTGCTTCAGCTACACCTTCAGCCCTTAAAATGTGGTTTTAAGAATTTGTTCTTTTAGGAATTAACTGTTAGAAACATTTAGTGGAACCTGTGTTTATGATGCCTGCTCTTTACAGAAGCGGTACCACTGAGGGCTTTCGAAAAGGAGTCTGGTTAAGTGTATTTGCTGTAAATCTTCCTCAAGATTACTTGCAGCACCGGGCGCTGATGGCTCATATTTGTAATCCTAGCAACTCAGGAAGCAGAGACTCATGTTTGTAATCCTAGCTACTCAGGAGGATCGAGGTTCAAAGCCAGCCCGGGCAAAAACCCTTCACAAAAAAAAGGGCTGATGGAGTGGCTCAAGGTGTAGGCCCTGAGTTCAAACCCCAGTACCACAAAAAAAAAAAAAAAAAAAAAAGAAGGAAAAAGATTGCTTGCAGCAGATTCCTGCCCTGGTTTTCCTCCTTCCTCCTTTGGAATCACTGCAGAACTCTGCCTGAGGAGGAAACTTGGCAAAGGTCTTACTTTTGACATGCAGAACTTACAAGGTTGGACACATACCCTTTTTATTATCAGAACAGTTATTTGTTATTTCTTATGGAGTAATGCTTTTGTTTTTGTGAGGCTGGGGTTTGAACTCAGTGCTATGTGCTTTAAAAAAAAAAAAAAAACCTCTACTGCTTGAGTCACACATCCAGTCCATTTTGCTCTGGGTATTTTGGAGATGGGATCTCACAAACTATTTGTCCTTCTGACCTCGAACCTCCCAATCTCAGCCTCCCAAGTAGCTAACATTACAGATGTGAGCCACTGGTTCCCTGCAGGTTTTTGAGGTTGTCATTCTTAAGTGATTTTCATTTGGCCGTTAGGTAATTTTCAAGCTTTCTGGTAAACTGTAACAGCTAAGTTCATGTCATGTTTTGTTGACTCCTAGATGCCATCGATTTCAGTTGCTTTATGTGTCACCAAGAAGAGGAAGACACTGCCAGTTAAGCTGCAGAAGCTACAGCATAATGCTTTCTTATCCCTTGGACTTCCTAACTCATTCTTTTTTTTTTTCCTTATGGTACTGGGGCTTGAACTCAGGGCCTACACCTTGAACCACTCTACCAGCCCTTTTTTGTGAAGGGTTTTTTCAAGATAGGGGTCTCTTGAACTATTTGCCAGAGCTGGCTTCAAACCATGATCCTCTTGATCTCTGTCTGCTGAGTAGCTAGGATTACAGGCGTGAGCCACTGGTGCTGGGTACCTAAATCATTCTTTTTAAAAATACTTTGACTTGGACTTTTTAAAAACAGTGCATATTGAAATGCTTGTATAAAAAGGGGAAAAATAAAGTAAAAATAAATAGGTTAAAGTGTTCATTAGACTTCTGAATATTTTTCAGTTCAGAGTTGTGTACATGGTTTTTCCATATGGTGTCATCGTTTGTGCTATCAGAAACATTGATAGACTCCTGGAATGCTGTAGCCATTGTCTCAGGCAGTGACTAGGATTAAAACTGCCACCTGGTGATCAAGTCCTGATTTCACATGTTTTAAAATGTGTCTTAAAATTGAATCAACACTCTATGTTTATTTTCATGAACTTTCCCTTTTTACCTTATTTATATTTACAGTTAGAATAGACACTTGTCTTATTTGTAACTTTTTGAGGGAAGAACAATTCCTTTTTAATGTTGGTGTGCAGTTAAGAATTTTACTGAAATGTGTTCCTGTTGGGCTTCTTCTCCTGAACTCTTCTGTGTGAGAATGTGGTTAAAAATTCTCCTTGGCTTTACTGAAGTGTACTGAGTAATGAGTGGAGGTTTGATGCCTATACCAGTACCTTCTGTGTTGGATTTCAGAGTTCACCTTGGTGGGACATTTGTCAGAGAAGTTCTAAGTGAAACATTTCTGCTTTGACTTAATTGAAGGGAGTTTGAATCAAACTTCATTAAAGTAGGTACCTTGCTTTTTAAAAGCCTTAAAATAAAATTTGCTAAATTCTTTGACTAAAGATGAAAAGAATGCTGATCAACAATCAGTAGACTAAAAGCATTTTTCCAAAGCATATATTATTGTTCAGAAATGATGGGTTTTGGGAGGGCTATGAATTAAACCCAGGGCCTCCTGCATGCACATTTGCACTCTACCACTGAACTACACAGTCCTAGCCCCAAAGGATTTTTTTTTTTCGGATAGATTCTCTCTGTGTGCCTCTGGCTAGCATCAAACTTAAGATCCTTCTGACTCAGTTTACAGAGTGCTGGGATTACAGGTGTGTACCATAACACCTGGCTTCAAAGGATATTTGTTTTGTTTTCTTGCAGTGCTAGGTATCTATTCCAGGGTCTTGTGCATAGTAAGCAGACATTTTACCATTAAGTTACATCTCTGGCCCCAGAGGATATTTTCATTCTGCAAGATTATATACAGGGGGAGAAGGGAGGAGGTGGGGGAAGGGGGGGAGAAATGACCTAAACATTGTATGCAAATATGAATTAAAAAAATAGGTAAAAAAAAAAAAGATTACATACAGACTGTGTTAGTATCCTAGTTTTAACAAATGTGCAGAAATAATGGAAAAAAATGTAACATTAAAGGAAGATGGATGAGAGGTGTAAGGGTACTTTGTACTGTCATTTCAACTTTTTTATAAATGTAAAATTCATATAAATAAAAAAGTTTATTGAAAAAAATACAAAGCCAGTCCCAGTGGTACACATCTGTAGCACACACTGAAAAGGCAGAGGCAGGAGGATCTCTTGAGCCCAGTAGTTCAGGACCTGCCTGGGTAGCATAGCAAGACCCCATCTCAAAAGCACATAAATAAAATAAAATTAAAAAATACAAAGCCAGAAGCTAAGAAGTTCCAGAATAAAAGTTCATATAACCAAAAACATGTCTTTTGTTTGCTTGGGGTTGGTTGGTTGTTTTTTTAAGATAAGGTCTTGCTGTGTAGTCCAAATTGGTTTCAAAGTCAATCTTACCTTCATTTCCCAAGTGCTGGGATTACAGGTATGCACATTACACCTGATTAGCTTTCTCTCTGCTACTCAAATACTTGGTGTTTATTAGGGCAGCACATGTGCACAGTGAATGGCACCAGCACCTCTTACATTTTCAACATGACTTTTTCCTTTCAGAAATCAATGTGACTTAATTTGAAGCAAAACATAAGAAATGGATCCCTCTTCATTCATTCATACTGCTTTCTGACGGCCATGGCATCAAGAACTTTCTCCTAGGAGTACAGCTTTGCATTAGGTAAGCTATAAACTTGCTAAAATAAGTTTTTTTTCTAATAATTTTAATACTATTATGTACTGAAATAATTTTTCTTTGAGGAAAAATAATAGCGTAGTTGCCTGTTAAGGTTTAATGGCTGTCGACCAGAATCCTCTCTTAAAAGGAGCTACTGCGTGTTTTAAGGTCAATCACTGCCACAATTTGCCATTGATTGCGCATTTAATTGCAGATAAATTTTTCTGCTAAGTGATTTTTTTGTAACTCAGGAAAGTATTAGTTATACTTCTATTTACTCTTAACATACCTTTGTGAGATATGTAACATCTTTCAATCTGAGCTTCAGTTTACTTTTCTTTATAATTAGCATGATGATAACAGGTGTTATGGGACCTAACTTTACAAGTATGCTTTGTGGACTGTAAAGCATTCGACTAATGTAAAAAATTTTGGTAGGCATAGGGTGTTGGTATTTTTATACATTTGCGCCAGACTTTAAATTTACTGAAGCAACATTTACTCTGTATGAATGTGCTTTCTACAGTAAGCATGCAGATTACCATATGCTCTGATTAGAGGACTCTCTAGAGGGCTTTGATGTAAGTAGCTGGTGGTTCTACTTCCCTGTAATGTTGCTTGTCATCTGTGCTTTAGTTGTTTATTCATTGTTTAAATGGTGTGTAAAATTTGATATTGCTCCTCAGCTGAAGAATAAACACTGGCTACTAGTAAACTCATCAGAGTAAGAGGGGATCTTGAAAGTCTTCTAGTTCAGAGATTCAATGTGTTGCTGCCCATATTCTGCTTAAAAAGAAAAAAGCCAGATGGCTTCAATGAAGGGTGGAAAAATGAACTGGGATTGGTATAGTTGTTTAGAAGAACTGTTGCTTTTTTTTATGTGCAAAGTGACATACTAAAATTGCTAGTATCTTATTAAGTCTGAAACTGGTGAATGCTCTGCAGTTTATAAATGTATTGTTCATAACCTAAATTCTAGGTTATTTAAGTTAATTGTGAAAATGGTAGTCACCTTTACTTTCCTACTATATCTCATCTTGCAGACTGTAATGGGCCTGAACAAGTGCTTGGAATTTAAATCTCACTATTTACCTTGGGCAAATAGATTGGCTTCTTTGTCTAGTTCCTATTCACTACAATGGGAGTGAAAAATAACTATCAAGTGGGTTGTTGTAAGAGTAATGAGGTAGAATATATAAAGCACTTTGCACAGACTGATACAGTGTCTGTGCAAAGCATGTTATATACAGTCAAGTGCTTTATACCTATGAGTTCCACGTCCATGGATTCAATCCACCACAGATTAAAAATATTCAGAAAAAAAAGATGTTATCTGTACTAAATATGTACACTTTTGTTCAATGTCATTATTCCCTAAACCATACAGTATAATAACTATTTGAGTAGCATTTACATTGTCTTATGTATTTCAAGTGGTCTAGAGATAACTCAAAGTATTCTTGAGGATATGCTCAGGTTATATGCAAATACTGTCCCATTTTATATAGAGAACTTGACCATCTGCAAGTTTTAATGTTTGAGAGGTGGTCCTAGGACCAATCCCACACAAATATTGATGGACAACTGTATTTGTATATGTAGTTATATATGTATATTCACTTTATTTTACTTACATTTATTTAATAAGTAGTAGCCATTGTTATTATTTCAATTAATAATGACATTTCATAATCACCCAGTCTTGAACTTTCAGATTTGGCATTGGTAGCCAGGTATGGTGGTACATGCTTATGATCCCAACACTCAGGAGGCTAAATAAAGCAGGAGTATGAGGAGTTGAGAGGCCAGCCTGGACTACATATCAAGACCCTGTCTTGAAAAAAAACGTTGACATTGGTACCTCAGTTTACCTTACATTAACTCCTCTCTCTCTTTTTTTTTGTTTTTACCTTATATTAACTCTTTAAAAATAGTTTTGTAGAGATATAATTCACATGCATTTAAGAGTTTTTTAGTATATTCACATTTATACACCCATCACAATTGAATTTGAAAACTTTTGACCTCCCTAAAAGAAGCTGAGTTATTACACTCTTTCTCCCCACGTCTTTGCTTCTCTCCCCCTCACCAGGGCTTCCCATATGCTATGAAAAAGCTCTACCATTGAGCTACATCCCCTAGCTTCTTTCATTTAGCATGATGGTTTCAAGGGCCTCCCATATTATCACATCATTCTTTCTTACTGCCAAATAATATTCCATTGTATGGATGTACCATATTTCATCTACTGGTCACTTGATGGACTCCAGGTTATTTCCACTTTTTTACTTTTATGAGCAGTGCTATTGCGAATACTCATGTACAGGTTTCTTTGTGTGGATATCATGTGTTTTCTCTTGGGTATATACTTAGGACTGGATTTGCTGAGTTATATGGTAACCCTATGTAACTGTTTGAGAAACTGCCAAATCGTTTTCCACAGCACCTATACCTTTTTACATGCCTATCAGCAATGTGTCTGAGGGTTCTAATCTCCACACATGCGTCACAGACATTTACTGATGTCTGTTTTATCATACCATCCCAATAGGCAAGAAAAGAAAAAGGGTTTCTCGTAGTTGATTTATTTGCATCTCCTTAATAACTAATGATACCCAATATTTTCCTCGAGCTTGTTGGTCATTTGAACATGTTTTTTGGAGAAATTTCTATTCAAATCCTTTGTCCATTTTTCAGTTGGGTCATTTGTCTTTGTATTAATGAATTGTAGGAATTCTTTATTCTGAATATAAATTATTCATTAGTTACATGATCTGCAAATAATAGTCTCCTCCTCTGTAGACTGTGCCTTGCACTACTGCATCTTCATGGCTACCAGTTCTGAAAGTCACATCAGGTTCTCTATTTTCCAAACCCACTATTACTTTCATTAGTGAGACCTAGACTATTACATTATTGAAGTCTTGTGATTAGCCTCTACTTTGTACTTCTTCCTGCTTTTGTCCATCAACAGATTAGCCTTCCTGCACCATGTCTCAATGCATCTCTGAAGTTTTTAGTGCTGCCCAGGTGGCCCACATTGAATGTTCAAACAGCTTTCAGCAGGGTAGTCCCCTTCATCCTTCTGGGTTTGTCTCTCACCATTCCCTGTCACCTGTAGAAGGAAGTACAGGTGGTGATGTTCAAATTCTCTGGAAGAGAGTCAAGGGACAGCTCATGACATTGGTTTCTGATGATGACTTTTACCATAGTCTAGGATCTTACCCTCAGTGTGACGGGACTAGGTACTCAGTTTCTTCAGTATGCCACCATACTCAGATTAAATAAAGCAGAATGCCATGCGAGTTGCAATTCTTCTTTCTGTGTTAATAAACGAGATTGTCTTGTAGTTTCCTGTGTTGTCCAGTTTTGATGTCAGGGTTTTACGTAAAATTAATGATTTTTTTCCTAATTTATTCCCTTGCCATCTGCTTCCTGTTTTACAATTTCTAGTTTTACTACATATGTATCCTATACATTTCTGTTTTGGAAAGTTTATTGATGTTTTCTTGACCTGTGTAAATTTCTGCTCCATACTACTTTCCTTTGTCCTGTTTAATCCAATAAGCTCTTTTTTGCATATCATTCTACCATTTTGTCTCATCTTTCTTATACATCATAGAGATCATGTTTTCATGAAGTTTATGGAAAACAGATTAAGGAATACTACTTGAAATGCATTTTTTTGACTAACCTTTGTCATTGTGTTATTTTTTGATATTGTAGAATCAATTCTCAGGCCCCATGTTGGTTTTATTCTGTTTACCCTTGAGAGGGAAACATTTTGTTCAAGTCTAAAATTTTATCTCCTTATAGATGTGTTGTTTTGGAGTTCCTCATTGAGTACTTCAATGCTGTTAGAATTGACTCAGTTTTTTTTTTATTTTTATTTTTTTTTTTGGCAACATGAATTCAGGGCGATGTACTTGCTAGCAGGTAGTCTACCACTTGAGCCACTCTGCTAGCTCTTTTTTGCTTTGGTTGTTTTTGAAATAGGGTCTCTGTCTGGACCAGCCTGGACTGTGATCCTCTTATTTTTGCTTTCTGGCATAGCTAATGACAGGCACACCACCGTGTCCAGGCATTGGCTAGGATTGGGGGGTGAGGATCCTCCCAGTCTTTTGACTGGGGCTAGCCTCAAACCAGATCCTCACCTCCCAAGTCCCTAGGATTTGTGTGTGTGTGTAGTGAGGGGGATACTGGGGTTTTAACTCAGGACTTATACCTTAAGCCACTCCATCAGCTCTTTTTTGTGATGGGTTTTTTGAGATAAGGTATCACAAACTATTTGCCTGGATTTGGTTCAAACTTCAATCTTCCTGAACTCTGCTTCCTGAATAAGGATTACAGGTGTGAGCCACCCACACCCAACTTACTCTTAGTTCAGGCATCTGGGCTTAGTTTAAATAGAATGGCTGGGGCTTGAAGGTGGGCTTTAGGCACTCTTAGGATAGCTTAAACACTGTGCTTTCCTTTGTGTTGGTGAAACACTGAAACAGGAGTCTCTGTTGTGTCTTTGGCCCAGTTATCAGATGATGGCTATGCCTTCCTGAGAACTGAACCCCACCCTCTGATTTTTTTTTTTCCCTGCTGAGGCAGTGTGCACCCACTTCTGAATGTTGCCGCACTGCAGCACCTGTCTATCCCCTGGCCTACTCTGGTTTTGCTATGGGCCTCCAAATGAAGGGGTGTTACTGATCCTCTGGAGATTGGTGCTGTGGTTGGGATTGCTTGGGGCAGAATTGGAGTTGCAGGAGCCGGGTCTCCCTTCAGTCTGTTCTCATCTCCCCTGTATTTTTCTTAAAGCTTATGGCTGACTCTGTTCCCTAATTCCAGGACTTAGGCTAATTTTCCCATATTTCTTAGATTATTTCAGTAAGGATATGGTAGATAAGAATAATATGCCTGTTTTCAAGTCATCTTCTCATCCTGATGACACCAAAATTTATAGTGGTGGGGCATAGAATTCCAGGGTATGCCAGGTCCCGCCTCTGAATTCCCCTTGGATTTGTCATTCTCTTGTGGTACTTTTATCAGACTGCTCTAGATAACAGTGTTAATGCACGTGTTTTTTAATCGCCCCTACCAATTATAAACTCTTCAAGTACAGTAACATTTCTTAATTGTCTTTGAAGTTCCCCAAGGTATCTTGCATATAGTGTGTTTTATGGGGGATATTAGTGAGTTAAGTAATCTTCTAATCAACTGAAACAGCAACTATCCTCCAGGCATAGGTTACCTCTGCTTGTTAGTGCATAAGTGTTGCTACATAGTAGGAAAACCTGTAAGAGAAGATTAGACTTTTCGTGTTACTAAGGTCAGAGAACTGGAGAAATGTCACATTCACCCAGATTTAAGGGCAAAGATCAGATATCTTAACATAAGGATGATTATCACCTTGACACATGTAAAAATACATGACAAACTTTTTCAGTTTTTTTCCTGTGGGGGAAGGGGAAAGTCTTGTGGCCAGGCTGGCCTCAAACTTTATTCCTGTTCATCTTCCCAAGTACTGGGATTACAGGCACAAAACCCTACATCCAGCTTTCAATGAACCCATTATTGAGTATGTCATTCAGTGGCATTAATTAACACTCAAGTGTTGTGCAAACCAACACTACTGTGACCAGAGGACAGATGAGGGGGACTCCCACGGCTTCCCAGTTTCCACACAAAATCCTTGAGATCCATAAACATAAAAACCATTTCAAGATGTCTCACAACAAGGAGTCTCACAGGGTGAAAGTTTTAGCAAGGATTTATTTTAGTATAACAGGATAAAGTAGGAAGAAATTTAAAGGGAAGAGGGGAAAGATACCTCCTGCTAGCAATGCAAGGGTGGGAGACAAGCCTGGGAATTTGGTCCTTTCCTGGGGTCTTTAAGCTCAAGTGAAAGTCTAGTAGCCCTAATCACTAGACAATGGTTCTGAAGGGAGCTGTTTATTATGGTAAAATATGGAGATGTTACCCAGAACACCAGGATGATAGGTGAACTTTAGAACTTCTGTTTGTTAGACATGATTATTCTCCAATCCGTGTAGCTTCTTAACATCTCAAAGAGGAAACCAGAAGCAGGTAACTCCAGTATTTGTAACTTAGCATCTAAAAGGAGATGGGAGGGGCTAACTGCTCTGGTTCTCCAGTCTTTACTTCCTTGTTGTAATGTCAAGAGTTTGACCCCTTAAATATTTATTAAAATAATATCCCTGTCTCCTCATCCATCTATCCTGCTTCACTACTATTTTGAAAAATTTTCACCAGCCAGAACGGAAACTCTTACAATTAAGCAATAATTCTTGCTTTTTGTCTTTATTTGCCTATTTTGTTAGGTAGCAGTTAGCCATGAATGATTGGGATATGCAAAGAAAACCTAAAATGGGGGATTGTTCAAGGTCTCTGAGAGAAAAACACTTAATGCCTCTGTTAAGATCAAAATAGCCCACTGAGGTCATGGGCTGTCTCAAGATGTTTTTGAGTCATCCGCCCTAAGGTGGGTCAAAATCAGTTTCTGAAACAATAGATCTTTACTTACCAAAACAAAGACCCAGGCCTCTAAACCATACCCTAGGGGTCAGGTGGACCCAAAAATAGTTGGTAATTGTAAATCTGTAGACCTATCCTAGCCTCTAGACCTTAACTGATTTCAGGCTTTTGGGCTGGTCCTAGGGAGGGACTTTGAGCCCCTTCCCACCTCATTAAAAACATTTACCTAGGAATAGAATTGTGGGGCATATGGGAATTCTTTGTAGGACCTTTTGAGGAACTGCCAAACTTGTCCAAAGCAGCTGTGCCATTTTACGTTCTCATCAGCAGTATTTGGGCATTTTGTTTCAGGCTGCCACCTGAGTAGCTTGGATTACAGTACTGAGCTAATGTTACCCGCTTTGTTTTTGCTTTTTATTATGGCTATCCTAGTAGGTATTGTTAGGAAAAATGCTGCAATGGCGGCATTATTGTTCTCTCAGGTATGAAGTGGTATCTTGTTTGGTGTGCATTTTCCTAATGGCTAAAGATACTGAGATTTTTTTTATAAGTTTTATTGACCATTTGTGTCACCTTTGGGTAATATCTGTTCATGCCCCCGGGCATTTTTTTAATTGATTCATCTTTTTGTTACTGAGTTTTAGTTCATATATTCTGGATATTGGATTAGACAAATAAAATTTGCAAATATTCCATTCTGTCAACTGTCTTTACACTTTCAATAGTGTCTTTTTAAGTTTTGTTGTGGTGCTGAGTGTTGGCAATAATGGTGCTGATAGGTTTCAGTTCTTACTGCACCCTTAAGCTTCCGTTTCCCAGGGTCACGGTCCTGCCTCAAGTCTAGCTTGAATCCTCCTTCTGCCCCAACCTCCAATCAGCATGAACCATAAGATCCTAACCAATCAAATCATGATGAGTCTCACTGAGGGGTATTTAAGCACCTGCCCTTCTCTCTCTCTCTCTCTCTCTCTCTCTCTCTCTCTCTCTCTCTCTCTCTCTCTCTCTCTCTCTCTCTCTCTCTCTCTCTCTCCTCTCTCTCTCTCTCTCTCTCTCTCTCTCTCTCTCTCTCTCTCCCCTCCCCCCTCCCCTCTCCCCTCTCCCCTCTCTCTCTGCTCTCTCTGCTCTCTCCCTCTCCCACCCAGCAATAAAGAATCTCTTGGCCAGATCACTCCTCTCTACGTGGTCATTTTGGGGCCTATATTTCCTTACATTTGGTGCCATGACTCGGATGGGGGCTCCCCACTAATCCTGGTGGGACCCCGATTCCAACTCACCCCACGACCACCCTGAGGACATGACTGGCCAGGACTCATCCTCCCGATTGCCCTGGCTGCATCCAACACCGGACATTCTTTGGTGAGTCCACATACCCTTCTCGGGCTCCCTTTGCAGTCTCTCCCTTCCGTGTCTCCAGGGTTTTCAAACACTCCCCCTGTTTGGCTATCTCTGGGCGGCTCAGGCAGTAGAGGGATTCCCTTCCTTGTCAGGGACTTGGATCCATTTTGTCATGGGTCTCAGAGACCCGTTGTCAAAAAGCCTGGGCCCAGGTGACCCATAGCCCTCGGCCCATCGGTGGCCTCCAAACCACCTGAACTCAGTAACGGCTGATTCTCACACGCTTTGTGTTTTCTCGGATATTTGTGCTGTGCGAGGACGCTCCACAGTACATAATATCCTCCTCTCCCATTCTGGGACCGGGTCCCTCATAATGGGTGTCTCTACATCTTCTCTGCTGTCTGACTTCCCATTGAGATGCCTCCTCAATAATTTAGACACCTTGTGTTTGACCCCAGACATACAACCAAAAAGTTAATCCGCTTTTGCACTCAAATCTGGCCCACTTATCCTTTAGACAACCAAAATCACTGGCCCCTTTTCGGGTCTTTAAATCCCAACATTTTACGGGACATATAACTACTATGATCAATCAGGACGATGGGGAGAGATTCCATTATGTCCAAGCCTTTTCATACCTCCATCTAAATCTGGATCTCTGACTTCAAACCCTCCCTCTGTACTTTCTGTTCCCCTGCGCAGATTCTATCAGCCTGTAAACCAGTTTCTAAATCAGCCAATTCCTCTCCAAACCTTCTCCTTCCCCACATAAACAAACTTCTTGCACTGCTTACCATACCTGTCTCCTCCTATCTTCTTGAAAAACTTTCCCCATCATGGAGTTAAGCAAGCCACTCCTTGCCAATTCTGACCTCAAGGCGGTTCCAGCTCTGGGAGAGATCATGCTTTATTCGGTGACCGGAGAGTAGAGGTTTCGTTTTGCTGAAAGCCTGCCGGTACCAATCAATGGGAGCAACCTGGAGACACAGGTGATGGCTAATCCCTTAAGCATGTGTCATGCCTCCAGGCTCTGCCTTCCCTTCCCTTACCTAAGATGTCAGCTCACCTTTTCTGCTTCCTCCGTGATCTCACCACGTGTCTTCTGTCTCTGTCTGCCTTCCCCTCCCTGGGCTTACTGGGACCCTGCCTCCCTTGAAAAACCTATAGCAGGTAC
Organism: Castor canadensis; assembly: GCF_047511655.1. Taxonomy (NCBI): domain Eukaryota; kingdom Metazoa; phylum Chordata; class Mammalia; order Rodentia; family Castoridae; genus Castor; species Castor canadensis. Next base: position 8,967,704 of record NC_133398.1, on the reverse strand, counting down.
CTTATGACTTAAGTTATTCCAACTAGTTTGCCAGTCCTCTCAGTCTAAAGTAACTTTAAATCAGCTGCTTTACAAAAGCGCTTGCAAAACCTGCAGCTGCCACGCTTACGCTCCAGCTCCACCCCCACAAGGGGAGGAGGGAAAGCAAACAGACGCACCTGTGCACAGGATGCTGGCTTCTGGACACAGCAAAAACACCTGCCATAGCTAAGAGAATCCATAGAGAGGACCTAGTACATCCTGGGCCGCCAGCCACATGTGGCGATGGCTGCAGCCCGCCTCCACTTCCCCTAGAATAAACGCGGGGAGGGGCAACAGGCCTCAGGATCAGGCCTAGGCAGTCAGGGTCATTTGTCCCACGTGTGTGTGGAGGGAGTGGCGCCTTGCACTAGTCCTGCTCCTAGCCCCACCTCACACCTCAGGCCATCAGACCTAGCCCTTGTAAGCCATCTCATTAGAGAAGCAATGGGTTCTGGCCCAGGCCACTCAGGTTGGAAATGATTATATGGCTCAAGCAGTAGAGTGCTGCTTTACAAGCAGAAAGTCCTGAGTTCAAGCCCAGTACAGCCAAAGTAAAAAAAAATAATATTTGGGGCTGAGGAAGTAGCTCAATGGGAGAATGTCTGCCCAGCATGTGCAAAGCCCTGGGTTCAGTTCCCCAGCATTAGTTAAAAATAAATAAATAAATAAAAAATGGTAAAGAAGATAAGTGGCATTGTCACTTCAGCCATCTCATAGGTTGTTTAACCTAGACCAGATCCCTCATTCTTCAAGCAAGGAAACTGAGGCCCAGAAGAGTTCAGAGACTTGCTCTCCAGAGTGTCAGGTGTCAATGTAAAATAACAACTTTACTTTACAGCAACAACCTAAAAAAAAAAAATCCTCTTACCTTTCTACAGCATCTTAAGGACACTATCAGAAAGCATACCACCATGGACCCAGAGTCACAGGTGAGAGAGGTTCTCCTCAAAGATAAATTTCTATCAGTCAGTCCCAGATGTTTTTAAAAAACTCAGATTGTGGCTGAAGGGAAAAGTCACTGAGCCAAGTAATACAGCTAGCCATGTCTGTATTTATGGCTATGTCTGTATGTCCGGGACGTTACTAACAGGAGAGAAAAAGATAAGAGACACCATGGCCTCATTGTTGCTCTCGGAGAGGGCCCTACCTGACTGGGGCCTGTATCCTGAACTTGCTGCCGTGGTGGACAGAAGGGGCACTTCTGCAGAGAATGCTTAAGGGGGACAGCCCAGGAGACAGCCCCACCCCCAACCAGGACCCTGCCCTCTGCAAGGGTAACCACTGGAGGTCTAAGTGCCCCCCCATCACCAGATGGAAGGCGAGGTGCCTCCTCCTATGGATTGATGGGTCCAAGCCTCCTGGCCACACTCCACTTCTTGGCATCAATGTTGAGGAGCCATAATGGCAGAAAAACAAAAGGTCATTTTCCTCCTAGACAGTGGAGCCCGTTTCTGTTTTACCTTTTTCTCCTGGTCCCCGTCCAATGACAAAAGTTATTGTTCGGCGCAAATCTGACCAGCCTCTAGAATGCTAGTTTACCTGGCCTCTGGCCTGCTCTTGGGGAGACCTCCTCTTCTGTCACTCTTTCCTCATAGTACCTGAAACTCCAGTGTCCCCTGCTGGGACAGGATTTACTATCTCAATTAAGAGCTCAAATTCTCCTCCCCACAGGCAGCTATCTCTGCTGCCCCCTCCTTCAGGAACAAAGAGATTCCACAGTGTGGACTGATGAGATGAGTGTAGGGTAAGCCAGGACGGCCCTCCCTATTCAAATAAAACTCAAAAATCCCTCACAGTTTCCACACCTAAAACAATATCCCCTCAAGCCTTATGCCTATTCCTAAAAACAACAAGGGCTACTAATTAGTTGCTCCAGCCCCTATAATAAATTTAAAATTCTTATAAAGGTTAATTTTTAAAATACAAGTTACAAAGTAAACAACTGGAAAGGATATGGACAGGTAATAAATGTATTTTTGGGAAATTAAAGAGAAAAGGAATGGTTTTTTGGATGAGAAAGGATTTTGTAAAAAAGGGTTTATCCTAAAGATTGTTTCCAATAGGAGGAATAAAAACAAGCCATCAAAGGGTTTAGTATGTTATATAAAGGTCTAAGTAAGTTTTAAAAGTGCATAAAAACTTCGATGTGTGAAAAAGTTGAATGTAATCTAAGAGTTGCCTAAAAGACTTTTAGGGTCATGTCAAACTAAAACCAAATCCTCTATGTCTATGAAATAACAAGGTTATCTTAATATTGTTCTGCTCTGAGTAACATCTACAAAAAACCATTACAGAGAAAGATTTTATCAAAGAAATTATTTGTGTTTTCTGCTGATCTTGTCAAGCTTTTAAGTACTACTAAATCAGTTCATTTACATATTTGCTTATGTGTCTTAAATGACCACCTTGTAACAGTGTTATCTGAATATGGTACAAACATTTAAAAGGTTGAAGGTGTCAATTTATATAAAATAATGAGCTAAAGCTTTCTTTTATCCAAGAGTGTTACATTTAAATCCTGACAGTCCCTGCCTCCCACGGGTCACCTACCTAGGTGTGGCCTTAAAGAGACAGACTCACTCACTGAGTCATAAATGCATCAACCCAATCTTCTGTTTCCCAACCCCCATACCATAAGACAGCTTACAGCTTTCCTGGCAGTTATAGGATTTTGCAGAATTTAGATCCCTAGGTAGGTAGTCCCTGAACAGACACCTTTTTATGCTCCTCCTGATATTCCTTTTTGGGTCTTAGATAATGTATGGCCACCCATTTGTCTTAGAAAAACTTGCCTCCAACAGACTCTGCTCCTCTGGCTGACTACCTGCCTTCTCAGGGAACCTCTCAGGGAGCATGCAAACCAGATCCTGCCCCACCCTATAACAATTTCTGTTAAACCAGGGCATCTTGTTCTCCAAAAGGATATTCTACCCTCTCCATTGGGACTTCGACGGACCAGCCCTCATCTGGTCATTCTCATGACACCCACTGCTGTCAAGCTCAGTGGGTTCCCCCAGTGGCGGCACCTCACAAGACACAATTAGAAAATGGAGAAAGGAATTGGAGGATTCTTGAAATTGTCTAGGGGACATTTCACAGTGGTTCTCCTGACCAATGCCCATCCTAATGCCTATGTTTCTCGCTCTCCTATTCTTAAGCTTCCTCCCTTGTATCACACACATCTCTGCTGTTGCTAATCAAAAATTTAACCAGTTGAACCTCCAGGGATACCAACCTCTCCAAATCAGAAGGATAGTTGGCTGATACCCACCATGCGGAGGTCGGAGGATTGGCTCGAGACTCTTTACGACCTGTGGCTGCAAGGGACCTTCATCAACTTCAGGGAAGAGGAAATCTTCATTTTCGGAGCCTGGGTGTATGCCATCATGAGGCTCAGCACCCCAACATTTTTTGCCAACTGACCCTCCCTTCCCCTATACCGCCCCTTGCCAGCTCAAAGAAGCCAGAGCGAACACAACGCCCCCCTTCCTTAACAAACAAACAAGGGAGGAATGTTGGCAATAATGGTGCCGATAGGTTTCAGTTCTTACTGCACCCTTAAGCTTCCATTTCCCAGGGTCACGGTCCTGCCTCAAGTCTAGCTTGAATCCTCCTTCTGCCCCAACCTCCAATCAGCATGAACCATAAGATCCTAACCAATCAGATCATGCTGAGTCCCACTGACAGGTATTTAAGCACCTGCCCTTCCTTCTCTCTCTCTCTCTCTCTCTCTCTCTCTCTCCCTCTCCCTCTCTCTCCCTCTCCCTCTCTCTCCCTCTCTCTCCCTCTCTCTCCCTCTCTCTCCCTCTCTCTCCCTCTCTCTCTCTCTCTCTCTCCCCCTCTCTCCCTCTCTCTCCCTCTCTCTCTCTCTCTCTCTCCCCCTCTCTCTCCCTCTCTCTCCCGGCAATAAAGAATCTCTTGGCCAGATCACTCCTCTCCATGTGGTCATTTTGGGACCTATATTTCCTTACACTGGGAATCCAATTCAGGGCCTCAAGCCAAACCACACTTCTCAGCATACATAGTGTCTTTTGGTGTCCTATTTAAGAATCCATTGCCAAAGCCAAGGTTAAGCAAAGTTAATTTGCCTATTTTCTTCTGGATTTATAATTCCCTTCTTAAGTATTTAAGTCTTTGATCCATTTTAATTTTTGTATGTGGTATCAGCTCAGGATCTGACTTCTTTTGGACATGAATATCCACTTTTCCTAGCACTGTTGATTCAAAAAACTATTCTTTCCCCACTGAATGGCCTGAGCACTCTTATTGTAACTCAAATTTGACTGTAGACGTGAGGATTTATGTCTGTGCTCTCAGTTTCTAGTCCATTGATCTCCCATCCAAGTACTAACCAGGCCCGACCCTGCTTAGCTTCCGAGATCAGACGAGATCGGGCGCGTTCAGGGTGGTATGGCCGTAGACCCATTGATCTATATGATTGTCCTTCTGCCAGTACCTCACTGTTTTGATTATTATGGCTTTGTATTGGGAAATGCAAGTCTTACAACTTTGTTCTTTTTCAAGGTTTTTTTTTTGTTTGTTTATTTGTCTGGTTTTTTTGGCTCTTCTGTCCCTTGAAATTTCATGAGTTTTAGGATGGGATTTCCCATTTCTGCCAGGAATGCCTCTGGGTTTTTAATAGAGTTTGTATTGAATCTGAATACTGTTTTGGGTAGTATTGTCAACTTTATATTGAAGGCTGGAGACATGTAAGTGGTAGAACATCTGCCTGGCAAGTACAAAGCCCTGAGTTTAAACCTCAATACTGCATATACATGTAGAAAGTTTTATAATCCGTGAATACAGGACTTCTTTCCATTTTCTTTCTTTCTTTTTTTTTTTTCACAGTGCTTTGTAGTTTTCAGTATATAAGTTCCTAAAATTTTCATTCTTACTCTGTTTTTATTCTGCCGTTATAAATAGCATTATTTTCCTTAACTTCTTTTTGTGGCTTAATCATTTTTGGTGTATAGAAACACAACTGATTTTTGAGTATTGACATTGTATCCTACTGTTTGCTGAATATTCTTTCAGTGTTCCTTGTTGCAACTTTTTTTTTATTATGAAAGGGTGTTGAATTTTGTCAGATCCTATTTGTGGCAGTTGAAATAATCGTGGAGGTTTTTTTTTCCTTTATTCTGTTAATGTAATATACAATGTAGTAAGTCCCATTTATTGCTTAAGGGTATTTATATTTCTCTTTTACTGCCTGATCCCTTCCTTTTAATACTCTCTTATGTAGGGTGCCTTCTTGATTCTATTCTCTTTTTCATGTGTATTTTTAGTTATTAGTAGTTACTCTGGAATTTACAATGAACATTTTAAACTTATGACAACCTAACTTGAATAATACATTTCCTATCTTCGGTCTTCACATTGTTACTGTCACAGATTGCATTTGCGCATATTGTGTGCCTGTTAGCATAGATTTATTGGTCTATATATGTTCCTTTTGACTCATAGGGGAAAAAAGAGATTATAAATTAAAAGTACAGTAATTGTGGCTCTTACATTACCTAATGTGTAGATACTTGCCTTTATCAGTATTATTTTCATAAGGCTTTGAATTTCAGCCTAACATTCTTTTATCTTGGCCCCTTTAGCATTTTCCGTATGAGTGATTGATGTAATGAATGTCCTTAGCTTTTGTTTATCTGGGAATGCCATAATTTTTCCTTCATTCCTGATGGTAATAAAATTTTGCGGGGTATAGAATTCTTAAAAGACAGGGTTTTTTTCATCATTTTAAGCCCAAAATCCTTTGGAAATGACGATACACACCAGCCCATAACAGTTAATTCTTTTCAGTTCCAGAATTTCTGTTTGGCTCCTTTTATAGTTTCCGTTTCCTTATTGCTATTGCTCTGATTTCTTATAGTTCTTTTCCATAGGTTTTTTTGTTTTTTGTGGGACTGGGGTTTGAATTTAGGGCTTTGTTTGCAAAGCAGGCACTCTATTTCCTGTTTGAGCCACACCCCCAATCCATTTTGTGCTGGTTATTTTGGAGATGGGTTCTTGTGAACTATTTGTCTGGGTTGGCCTCAAAACTCAATCCTTCAGACGTCAGCCTTCCAAGTAGCTAGAATTACAGGCATGAGCCACTGGCACCTGGCAGTTGTCTTTTGTTTTTTGGGCATATTTAATATTTGTGAGTAGTAATTCTTCATCTGTTCTCTGTTGCTATAACAAAGTGCCTGAGTCCAGGTAATTTATAACAAATAGTTTATTTGGCTCGTGGCTCTGTAGGCTGAAAAGTCCAAGAACATGTTGTTGGCATCTGCTCAGCATCTGACTAGGACCTTCTTGCTACATTATAACATAGTATAGGACACCACATGGCAAGACAGACAGCAAACATGCCAGCTTGTTAGGAAGCATTAATGCCCCCTTTACAACCTGGGGCTCCACTTTCACGACCTCATCTAATAGTAGTTGCCTCTCAGAGGCCCCACCTCCAAACACCACTATCATACGAATTGGAATACTAAGTTTCCAACGCATAAACTTTTGGGGAACACATTCAAGCCATAGCTAATTCCAGTGTCTTGAGTTTCCTCAGGGACAGTTTCTATTTGACTCTCTGCACTGTAAATGTGCCTTTTTATATGTATGCTTTATCATTTTTTGTTGAGGACTAGACGTTTTGAGTATTGTTTTGTGGTAACTCAATCAGATTCTCCTTTTCCTTAGGGTTTTGTTGTTGTTACTTATTTAGTCTACAATTGTTCATTTGTGTAGGAACTTTCCCAAATTGCAAAATCTATATCCTTGTTGCATGTACTCACTAAGTTTCTATACTCTTACTTATGTCAGCCTGTGACTTGACAAAAATTTCTTTCAATGCACACACATGCTTGTGCTTAAGTCCTTTTGTTGTTTTGAGGCAGGATCTCACCTGGCTAGCTCCTCTGCACCTGGCTCTTAAGTTTTCACACTGATGCCTCACATCTGCCGAACCGGCCAAAGCACACACAGTTTGGAATGTTTGGAGGACAAGATGTCAGTTCTGGCATCTGCCAGCTGCTCTAGGAATGCAGGTCACCTTCCCACCAGCTATGCCAGGGCTGAGAGAATTCTGGGTTTGACACCCTGCTTCTTCTGAGGTTCAGGAGACCTTCCAGCATTCTCTTCATGGCTGTGTCTGATCAGCTTCCAGACATAATGTGATTCTGGTCATTTTTCAAGCTTCTTGCTGATTATGTACAGGGGTAGGCCCCTGAAGTTTCCTACTCCACCATCTGCCATAACCTCGTGTATGGCATTTGTTTCAGTGGAACGCTTTTTAAATATCTTATTATTCTTAGTCCTTTAGAATTCCACAACAGGAGACTAGAAGCATGGCTCAAATGGTAAAGCACCTGTTCTGCAAATGTGAAGCCCTGAGTTCAAACCTCAAAAAAATAGCAGGAAAAGAAATAAACCAAAAAAAGTAAATAAAAATTCAATAGAATTTTTGAACTTTATGAGGAAAATATGGGTTATTCAATAAATTATTAGGAAAATAGACTAGCTATTTCAGAGGGAAAAGAGTTGAGTTCCAACTTTAGTCTATATAACAGAATAAACTTCATGTTTAAAGGTTTAAAACTTTAAAAAAAAAAAAGAATGGTACTGGGAAAAATCCTAAGTAATTCTCTTTTGTTTTTATATTTAGAAAAAATTTTGGAGTTTCTTTGTTTGACACAAAACCCTGGAGCCATAAAAGCAAAGAAGAGTAGTTATTTTACATAAATTTCACTGTGGCAAAAAATTCTATAATGTCAGCCAACTGAAAAAAAATGGCAATACAAGACAAAGTTAATTTTCTGAATTTATAAAAATCCGATATTAACTGCCCATAGTAAATTTAAATACAGAATGAATCTCATTCATAATTAAGGAAATGCAGATCAAAATAGCAAATGAATCTTGGGTTATTCACTTAGAAAATTTCAAATAAAAATTTCTGATTTAATAGCATCAAGAGGATGTAGGAAGTAGACACTCATTTACTGTTTGTGAGGGTGTGATTTGGTACAACAAACTTCCTGGAAAGTAGTTTGATAATATGTATCACAGTGTCAACTTCAAAGCTCTTTAACTCAACAATCCCGTTAGTAGAAATTACCCTGGAGGTGGATTAGGGGGGCTGACTAAAGTGGTAGCATTCAGGGTCCTGAGTTCAGGTCCCAGTATTGCCCCCATACCCCCCAAAATAGAAAAATTACCCTGTAGATATTTTCATAGGTGTGCCAAGATTAGTTACATAGTGATATCCATTGTAACATTGCTTATAATTTCAAAAACGCAGACAACTGAAATTCAGTTAGTGGAGAACTGCTTAAATTAGTATACATCCGTGTATCAGGAAGCTATGTGGCCATTAAACAGAACGAGTAGTAGCTCTTTCAGGGCTAATGTGGGAAGATCTCCAAGATACACTAAATGATAAAAGCTAAGTAGACTAAAAAAAGCAGGTTACGAACCAATTTGGGTGGGGAGGTATATATGATTTATTCTGATATATGCCCAGAAAAGTTTCTAGAAATACAGTCAGGAGTTTGTTAATGGTAACTTTCTTTGGGAGAGACTAGGAGTAAATGATGGAAAAATTTTTTACACCTTTCTATAATTTTTTTTTACATGTGTGTGCATGATAAATAGTTAAATCAGAATTTTAGTGTGAGAACTAGCACAGAGTCTGTTCATCCAGATGTAGTTTTCAGAATTTACGTACAAACCTCCAATCTATATATTTATATAGTCAACTTTTCCTTTTGAAACTGCAAATACCTAAATAGTTTCTTTCATAGACTACTTTTGTTTCAGGTTATTATGAAATGTTTTAAGATTTATAAAATCACAAATTAATACTTTGTTTTAAAAAACACTTGTCTTTTAAAATTATGAATGAGTAATCTGGCATTTTCTTAGGGGAGGTGGAGTGATATGACAGGAAAAATACTTTGGAGTTATACTGACCTAGATTCCTATCTCAACCTAATATAAACTAGCTCTTTACCTTGGGAAAGTTACTTAAAATGGCTAAACTTAAGACTATCAAGTCCTACATTTGCAGAGTAATTTATAAGAGTAAGTGGAATAGATGTATAGTACCTGGCATGTAATAATTACTCAAGGCATATTAGTTTCTTCTCTTCTCACATCTCCCTGTCCCTCAAGGATGACGCTCAAGCTTTGCGTTGTCTCATTCTTTATCTCATACTTGGAAACCTTGGTGTTTAGCAGTGTTTGCTTATAGTATTAGGGCACAGTGACAAATAGTAGTGATACTTCTTTTTGTCCATTTTACTACAGAATTATTGGGCATGGGCAGGGTCTCTGGTAGAGTTCATCTTGAGCATTGTTGGGACTTGTCTCTAACACAGGACAAATACAGTAGCAACACAGATAATCCCTTATTCTTTGTTATAGCTTTATCTTGTAGTCCATTCAGTACCAGGTACAATATTTACAGTCCTAGTTGGTCTGTAACTCTTTAAACAGTTTGGAGACATCAGTAGCTCACTTTGTTGTTCTTTTCTGCTTCACAGGATCAGTTCTTAAGGAGTTAAAATTCCCACAGCCATAGAGAATCCTGCGGTGTTCAGGGCCTGAAAGAGTGTGCCCCTTTAGTGCTGAAAGACCAGAGGCAAAATTGTCCTTGTCCCATAGCTCCACCCCACCAGCCTCCTGTCCCTCCCTGGATTCTAACCAAGTAGTCTCCTTTTGTTCTTTTGTTCCTTGCAGTGGTCAGATTCATTCCTGCCTGGAGCCTTTGCATGAGTTTCTTCTCACAATTGTTTTTTTTTTGGTGGGGGGAGCAGGAGCCCTGGTCCTCACACATGCTAAGCATGCACTCTACCACTGAGATACACCCCCCTTCCCACAATTCTGTTCTCTCTCTCTCTCTCCTTCAGATTCAGTTGAATCTGAAGTTTAAAGTTCAGTTGTTTTGATAGGAATCATGTTTGTTTTGATTAGAAATATTTGCTTTGTTTTCTTTAGGGGATTTGTATAGCTTACAGATGTGATCACTATGGATTCTGTTGTTTCACTCACAGACACAGAGGCAAAATCAAGAGCTAATTCTGTACAGGATGCTGGGTAACTGGTGTTTCAGTGCTGTCATACCTGCAAGCTTTGCTCAGGGGATAAATCCTCTATCCACTAGTGTCATAGGCAAGGGGACTTTGTGGAACTTTGGAGCTTTTTGTTTTCTTAGTGATGGAGAAGGGGATAAATTAAGTTTCTTTTTAGGCTGGAATTTAATAACTTATTTTTCTCTTGTAGTACTAAACAAGATTTGTGATGAAATGGAGCCTGGAACAAACTCTTTTCGAGTAGAATTTCCTGATTTTTCCAGCACCATTCTGCAAAAACTGAACCAGCAGCGCCAGCAAGGACAATTGTGTGATGTCTCCATTGTTGTCCAAGGCCACATTTTCCGGGCACACAAAGCTGTTCTTGCTGCCAGTTCACCCTACTTTTGTGACCAAGTGCTCCTGAAAAACAGTAGGAGAATTGTTTTGCCTGATGTGATGAACCCAAGAGTGTTTGAGAACATTCTCCTATCTAGTTACACAGGACGCCTAGTCATGCCTGCTCCAGAAATTGTTAGTTACTTAACAGCAGCAAGCTTCCTCCAGATGTGGCATGTGGTAGACAAATGCACTGAAGTTTTAGAGGGAAACCCTACAGTCCTTTGTCAGAAGCTAAATCATGGGAGTGATCACCAGTCTCCCAGCAGCAGTAGTTACAATGGCCTGGTAGAGAGCTTTGAACTAGGCTCTGGGAGCCACAGTGATTTCCCCAAAACCCAAGAACTGAGAGATGGTGAGAATGAAGAAGAGAGCACCAAAGATGAGCTGTCATCTCAGATCACTGAGCACGAATACCTGCCCAGCAACTCATCCACAGAGCATGACCGGCTGAGCACCGAAATGGCAAGCCAGGATGGGGAGGAGGGGGCCAGTGACAGTGCTGAGTTCCATTACACCCGGCCCATGTACAGCAAGCCCAGCATAATGGCTCACAAACGCTGGATCCACGTGAAGCCTGAGCGCTTGGAACAGGCTTGTGAGGGCATGGATGTGCATGCAGCTTACGATGAGCACCAGGTCACTGAGTCCATCAATACCATGCAGACAGAGCACTCAGTCCAGCCTTCAGGAGTGGAAGAAGACTTTCACATTGGGGAAAAGAAAGTGGAAGCTGAGTTTGATGAACAAGCTGATGAGAGCAATTACGATGAGCAGGTGGATTTCTATGGCTCTTCCATGGAAGAGTTTTCTGGAGAGAGGTCAGATGGTAATCTAATTGGGCACAGACAGGAGGCTGCCCTTGCAGCAGGCTACAGTGAGAATATTGAAATGGTGACAGGGATTAAAGAAGAAGCTTCCCATTTAGGATTCTCAGCCACAGACAAGCTGTATCCTTGTCAGTGTGGGAAAAGTTTCACTCACAAGAGTCAGAGAGACCGACACATGAGCATGCATCTTGGCCTTCGGCCTTATGGCTGCGGTGTCTGTGGTAAGAAATTCAAAATGAAGCACCATCTCGTGGGCCACATGAAAATTCATACAGGCATAAAGCCGTATGAGTGTAATATCTGTGCAAAGAGATTTATGTGGAGGGACAGTTTCCACAGGCATGTGACCTCTTGCACCAAGTCCTATGAAGCTGCAAAGGCTGAGCAAAATACAACTGAGGCTAACTAAAAATAGGGTCTGGCCCTTGAGTGGCATGCACAAAAATAAACTATGGTAATTAATGCAAATCTGGGCACAGATGATGCGTGCCACTTGCTATTATGAGAGAAGCTTAAAAAAAAAAAAGAGGAAGATATTTCTGAAAGACCAGCTCTAAGTAGGCCAATTAAAAAATCTAATTCCTCAGATTTGTGAATTCCAGTCCTGGCCTGGCATGGGTGATGGGGATAAGTTCACTCACTGCCCAGCTGGCAAGGGAAACCTTCAAGCCAGTTGTGATTGAGGCAGGTGGAATTTGTGATAGAGACATCTGCATTTGGAATTGGACTCTAGCCTACCAGTTCCATTTCAGGTGGCAGCAGTTTTCCATCACTCATTATTACAAGATCACATTGAAGTTTTATTTTGCTCTCATTATATGTCCTTAGGTAATGTGGATTTGTTTTGGTAGCTGTTTCACTAAATCAATGCTACTTATGATCATGGGATGAGAAATGGATTAACAGAGCTTTCTTGTCTGGTTTTATTCTTGCTAAAGGGTATTTTAGCTAAAACTATGGAGATGCTAAGAGGATGACATTCTAAGTCTGAAACAACCTATGCTACAAGCTTTAGTTTTTTTTAAGATGCCACTGTCACAATGTTTCAAACTCTTGATAAGGCACAGTTTTGTATTTTAGTACTAAGTGTAAGTTTGAACTGTTGTATTTAATTGTAATTCTCTTGGGTGCCAGAGATAATTTGTTTCTAGTCGGTTTGCTGCCCCAGATCCTGTCTAATTACAGCATTTACACTATGGGATCTATTCTGGCTAAGAGCCCTCTGGCCTGCTGTAACTCTGACACAGAACCAAGGAGCACCCTACCTGTTGTTTTTTGCTTTTAGATCATGGTGCTTCCCAACAAGGACAGCCAGTGACCATAGTTATGGGACAGCCAGAAATTATGGCTGAGAGTTACCTGTGAACTGAGTGCTACAGTGGCACTCCCACTGTCAGCATGTAAATTGGAGGAAGATAGAATCTCAAGTGGCAGGTCATACTTGAAGGGGGAAAAAATTGCCCCAAGAAAAGAAGAGTCTTGCAAATACACTGGTGGGAGATGCTCTTTTAGAGGAATACACTGAACAAATACTGCCAGATCTTTACGAGTGCTAGGGTGTGTTGAAGTAGTCTACAGATTCATGCTCCTTGGTTATAGATAAAGCTGCAGAAATTTACAAGTCTGTGCATAGCTATACCTAGCAAAAAACAAGAAGAGCAGTTTTTCTGAGGCCTTTTCTGCCAGTCAGATGTTTTAGAGTCAGAATGCTTTTAAGCTGTGTAACATGCCTAAGGTTATTACCAGGGTAGGACAGGGTGCTACTATTATGTCATCTTTCTATAAACCTACTGTTCCATTATTTCTAAGTAGAAACTTTTCCCCCTTACAATAATTTTCCCTGGATTTGGGGTGAATTTTTCTTTTAAAAGTTTGTCTTTGCTCTAATTTGATAGACATTGCTGGCAATGGCCTCTGATCCTCAAGCTCCTAACACCAAGGGTTTCCTTGTCGAAATTGTCTGGAAAGGGGAGAGAAAATACCAGTTAGCTCTTGTAATCAAGATTACAAAACAGGGATATACTCACTAACACTGTATCAGTCTCGGTATATTAAAAGCACTTTGTATTTAAAACTTTATTATAAATATAGCTATATATATATATTGTTTTTTTCTAAACCTAGAAACTAGATATTACCTCTTGGTTGTTTGCCTCATTAATATCATTTTCTCTTAATGTTGACTCTTTCCCAGTTCACAGTCCTGTCTCTGTGTACCTGACAGAAGTGTATAGAGGTAACTATGCACTCAGCTCAGTTGCTCCTCCTCTTTTTCTCATGTTAGAAGCCTATAGTTATAATCCTAGCCACTACGTGTGAGGAGAAATTATTTTATTGCTCCTACTATTTTCCATACTAAGGCAGTGAAGCCACTCCATTCTGCCAAAAGCTGATCCCCACTCCCATGGTATTAACAAAAACATTTCCTGAGAAGGTTCCGTGTGTTGTTTCCCATTAAAGGTTGTATTAAAGTAAGCACTGGGACATTTGGGAAGAAAAGTCTGAGAGGTAAAATTAAAATATTCTGGGAAAACCATGGTCCTTCAGTTATGCTGAATTAGCACTCTTGTCCTGAGTGGTGACAAAGACCTTTTGTTCACGCAGGAGTGTGGCCAGCCACTTGGTGGCAGTTTGGAAACAGTTGTGTTGGGACTTAATGTGTTTTAAGAAAGGAGTATTTCCCTGAATTCCTTTTATGCACATCAGCTGCACAATGTAGAACTTAAATAAATTCTTCACATCTGCTGTGTTTTGTAATGGTTGAGGTTTTGGTAAGAACTGGACGTGTTCATTGGGTCAGCCAGATTTTGTGAGGTAGTTGTTATCTGAGGTGTTGGTCGTGTTCTGGAGGCAGGAAAAGGGAGAGCCTTAATCTGGGCAAAGAAAAGATGAATACTTGCTGGGCACCAGTGGCTCACACCTATAATCCTAGCTACTCAGGAGGCAGAGATCAGGAGGATTGCAGTTCGAAGCCAGCCCAGGCAAATAGCTCTTGAGACCCTATCGGAAAAAACCCATCACAAAAGAGCTGGTAGAGTGGCTCAAGATGTAGGCCCTGAGTTCAAGTCCCAGTACCACCAAAAAAAAAAAAGCATGCTTATAAACTGCTTTTTAGGATTAGGAGATCAAATTGCCCACCTCTTATTGGAGTGATAGTCTATCCTCTTAGCCTCAGCACAGCTTCAGGAAATCCTTGCCCTTCCAAATGTTTGCATAGCTGTGGATAGTATTTCCAAGCAGTGTTTCAGGGATTATTTTCATGGCTTACAACCAAGGCTTTTGTCCCCTACTTTGAATTTTAACTGTGGTTTTCCTCCAGTCTGAGTAGGAAAGGGCTTCAAGCCACCACCAATGGCATTTGGTATTCTCTGTACTTTTAGATGCACACCTCACAGTAATCCACTTGATTGAACTAAGGAAGCAAAATGGTGACCATTCCTCATGTGCTAGGGGTTGCTTCCAGGCTCTCCTGAGGCCGGGACTGTTGATTCCAGTTTCTGGACCTCTCCAACCCCTTTTGACCACTGTTTAAAAGTTCGCCCAAAAGAAGCCAGGTGTGGGTGCCTCACACCTGTAATCCTATCATGGTTCCAAGCCAGCCTAGGCAAAAATTTTGTAAGACCCCATTTCAACCGATAGCTGGGCACAGTGGCACGCGTCTGTCATCCCAACTACATGGGAGGCTGAGTTTGGGAGGAACGTGGTTCTGGGATAGCCTGCTGAGACACCCATCTCAGCAGAAAACTGGATCTGGTGGTGTGCCCATGTCATGGCAGCTATGGCAACGGGAAGCCTGTAAACTAGGAAATAGGAGGATCGTGGTCTAGGCTGGCCTGGGCACAAAGCAAACCCCTTTCTCAAAAATAAGAGGAAAAAGGACTCAAGGGGGAGAGTGCCTGCATAGCAAGTTTGAAACCCTGAGTCCAAACCCCAGGACCCTCCCCCCCCCAAAAAAAAACAAAGAAAAAAGCCTGCCCAAAGGGTCCCCTCCATTGACCCTTTCTCTGTGAACCCCTTCCTACAGAGGGTGGCACACCCTGAGCTGGTATGGAAGGGAGGTTGAGGTGTGCTTTTCTTGCAGAGGTAGGGGTAAAGAGGGCACCTCCAGCACAGACCCAGGTGCTTGCTCTCCGGGCTCTCCAGACCTTTAGAAATGCTGGAAACCGAGGGATGCGTTACCCCAACACCTTTCTGTGCCACTAATTTTTGTGTTTAGGTTGCTTTCATGGTGACTAACTTTATCCAGTGAAACCAGGGTTGTTTGGGCTTTTTTCTTTGCTACTTACGTATTTAAAAAGGTACACGTTTCTTATTTTGAATCTCTACTGATAGTGTCCTATGGGAAGATGCTGGAACACATTTACAAATGTGACCCCTTTTTTTCCCTAAGTTTGCTTGAAGCCTGTACCATGTCAGTTGCTGCTGCTGCCTTTTCTTTTATGAGGTTCCCAATGTTTCTTCCAGAAAACTACTTTATTTATGCAAGTCAGGTGACTCTTAAGCCACAGAAACATTTGATGATAAACAGATTATCATTAGGTGCATATCTTAATTGAGATTTTTGTGAACTGTTATGCCTGTATTGCAAAAGTTGAATAGTTTTGTCTTTATAATTGCTGTCTTCAGTGTACAGCATGGTTTTACTTAATTGAATGTTACTGTTGAATATTTTCTTCTTATAGAAGAGACCATGCCCTTTTGTATGACATGTTTTAATAAATGTTATCTGTCAATTTTGTAAAAGTTTTGTTTTTCACTCTGGGTAGATGACCACGTCTTGTTTTCTTTCTGGCTTTTGCACCCTAAGAATAAAGTTGTATTGTAGCCTTTCAATAAGTAAATGCCAAATGGTCTGATCCCACTGCAGCAAGTGGTGAGTGTGCCAGCATTTATGATGATTAGCTCACTGTAACCCCCGTGGGAGGCTCACAGAGGCACTGAGTGAAGCTTGGTGAGAGAAGCTAGGAATTCATTCTCTGACCCCCCTTCTGCCAGGTGTGGGTTGGCAATGGCCCATCTCTGCCAGGGACCGCAACTCTGGTCAGCTGACTTCTTAGGTTTAGTAACCACACCCTCCCTTTGTCCCTTCAAGCTCAGGGCTGGTCCTGACTTGTACCCTCCAGTGCATCACTGTCCTTGTGACTATCCTGCCAGGACCTCTGCTGCAACCTTAGGTGTCCTTATTTCACATGTCAGCTGTGATTTGGAGAAGGCTGGGTATTTACCAAAGGTTGCACAGTGCTGCAAAGTGGAGCCAGCATTCAAGAGCTGGACTGCCACACACGTTGGCAGTTTTTTCCATTGCTGTCTAATGTCCCCATGCTCATCAGTCAGGTCTTGACCTCACTTCACTTTGCCTTCCTCCACCCCACCCCAACTCCTTGACGACAGCAGCAGTGTACTTTTCAGACGCTGTGAGCACCAAGGACCCCGCGTATTTCCTAACAACAGCTCATTACCACAGACACTGCTTGTTTTAGACCAAACTTAACCATCTTCCCACACAAGCCTTCTGTTGCCACTGTTTGTTGTGAGGCCGGCCCCTCCCTGTTGCTGATTTCAAAATCAGCTCCAAATCTCCTCGTGCTTATCCCTTCTCCAGAAGTGGCCCCAAGGACTGGGCCTAGCCTTTGCTTCAGGTGAGGCCCGTCCCTCCTTACCAAAGGCAAGCAGCAGCTGCCCCTGCAGCATGGTGACCTCTGACCCCCTTGCTCACCCCCAGGCCCTAGTGACCAGCAGGAGTCCCATAGCACATATCTCCATGAGGAGGCCTGAGGGGATAGGGAGGAGTAGCACGTGAGGGGCAAGGAGATGGAGCGAGATGGAGCTGCACATTTGGGAACAGAAGGAGGTGGGATGGGAGGGTGTTGCCCAGATGGAGCTCTTAGCACCTGTGTAGCTTATTTAGATTTCCTCATAGTCAGCTCAGGGACAGCTTCCCTCCAAGTCACAGAAGCATTCCTCAAGACAGTCCACAGCCCTGGGCTTCTGGAGGGCACCAGGATTTGCCCCATAGGCCCCCAGGAGCAGGTCAGCAACTGGAAATGAGGTAAGCTCAACTGCTGTAACAGGACGTTATTATTTGGTGAGTGATTTTAAATATGTTCTTTCTCAGTGCAGATAAGGGAAGGATAAGAGCTCTACCCTCCTTTTAGATATGTTCTTAACAAAATGCTGGGGGTGTGGCTCAGTGGTACAGCACTTACCTAGCATGTGAAGCTCTGGGTTCCATTCCAGCACCACAAAAAAAAAAAGTTGAAAATCCAGTGAATGCAGATGGGCATTTGTTTCCCTTAAAGGAGAAACCACAAAGGCTGGTGGGGCTGGGGAGGGAAGGCTTTTGGTTTTTCTCTGAGCTGGTTTGACTAGCTTGAATATAACCAAATGATTTGATTTAAAAATCTTGTACCACTTTTAATTTCTACCAAGCAGATAAGCCAGTTGAACCTTGTGGGTAGCTTAACACAATTACAGGAAAATTACAGTTGTCCTTTAAGGGAGCACGTGGGCTCTATAAAAAAAGATAATTCATAAGCAATAATGTAGGTAAATACATGTTATAAAAAATAGCGGCTTTTTACTTAGACTTGAATGATTATGAGTTCTATTTTTTTTTCTTCCTCATATCCCACACTAAGAAACTAGTCCTAAAGTCATTAAATGTATTTATAACTTAATAAGATACTAGTTACTCCCCAGAGCATACTGGTCTGCCTAATATCCCAGCTAACCTTGATGAATGGAGCTAAAAGCTGCCTCTAGAATCGTCTTGTTAATTTGGGGTCACAGCAACACTGAGATAAAATCTCACTCATTAGGGTTCTCTGAACAGGTCCTCTGCAGCATGGCACTCCGGTCATGATGGATGGATGCCAAGTCTGTAAACGCTGCTGGAATTCCTGCTAGAAATGGTAGGCTTTAACATGACAAATGGCAAAGTGACCTTGAACCATCCTAGAAAGGACTAATTTTTGCCTCGTTTGCATAACATGTCATGCAAAGTATCTTTTGTCTATTCACAGTACGAAGAATAAAAGAATTATTACTAATTTTCTTCAAATTTTTTTGAACAGAGTCTCACTATGTAGTCCAGACTGGACTGAAACTTTCAGTTTTTCTGAGTACTGGGATTACAGGGGTGCACCACTGTACCTGGGCCTTAGAATTTTTTAAAGTTTCATTTCTGTATATATTTATTGGGCTCTGAACAGCCACTCAACCCACCAAATGCCATATCTACTTTAATAGGTGTAAGAAGAATTGCGGTTGCAGAGTAAAACCAGCTCTAAGAAAGGTCCATTGCCTGTTTAACATGTATTAAGTATTTGAATTGACTCCTTTATGACAGAATCACAGATGGAATTCCCTTCCAGGCTGCCTCGTGTAGCAGGAAAGGGTGACACGTTACGTTCTCTTAGGGTGGTTTTTTTTTCTTCCTCAGGCAAGCTCCTTCCTCCCTAAGACCTTCACCTGGGCCAGTGGGGATGTCTGTATCTGGGGGTAGGTTTGCACAGGTGTCCTGCTGCACCCCCAGGGCATTGAGCTGGCCTCGCTGGGCAGAGTAGGCCTGACTGGATTGTCCTGATGCCCTGGGTCCTCCTGGGGTTGTTGAACTCTGCTGTCTGAGAAGAAATAGCACTTTGGGCATTGACAGCTAACCCTACTTTAACTCTTTGAGTTCAGGAAACATGTAGAAATTCACCCCAGCAATTTTCAAGGCCTATTCCAAGGAGTTGACAGAGCAAAGGAGCAGGACCCAGCCCTTTCAACCCCCTGCTAGCGCTGACACTCCCCCATATCTACTTCATTCCACACTATTCTAAACTCCCAGCGATTGAGTCTTCACCTGCAACCCTGAGAGGCAGGTGCTGCTGCCATTCCTGAAAAACAACACTGACTTAACAGAGATGGAAAGAGACTCTCAAGAGGCAGCCCAAGTCCTGGGCTCCACTAAGTTACATGTGCTCTGCTGTCACCCAAGGGCTGCCAGCCAAGGGCTCAGAATGTCCAGAGTAAACCCCACTGCCCTGGTGGTTATCACCAGCAGATTGCCCATCTCAGCAATAGCAGAGCCTGCTTATCTCTGGGTGGGCAGGCCCAGTGTGTTCTCAGCAGCCTCCATTCTTCACCTCGTCTTCCTACCCTTGACTGCATCAAGACATCTTCCTACTGAGCAGAGCTGATCCTGTCACCTCACATGTCACCTGATGGCTCTTCACTCCTCAGTTTGACATCCAAGGCCCTTCCTACTCTGGCATCAGCCTTGACTTACCCATCCTTACCTGCTGGTTCCCATTAGGACCTAGGTCCTTGTGTTAGGATTTTCTTTGCCTTTAATACTCATCCTGCTCTTTCCATCCACTCCTTAACCTTGTCCCCCTGAAAGCCTCCTATGGTTCGGAATTCTGCAAAACTAATATCTGTGGCTCCTTTCCTGAGTCCTCCCAAAAATTTACACATTTAATGATTCTGCTACTTTTTGACTTTTTTTTTTTTTTGTGGGACTGGGATTTGAACTCAGGACCTTGAGCTTGCTAGGCAAGCACTCCACTACTTGAGCCATAGCTCCAGCCCCTGTTTCATTTTGAACTTAGCTCTTTAGTGGTACTTGTCACAGTATTGTACTTTTGTATATACCGTTCATTCACCCTCTTGCAGAGATGTCAGCTGCTGGAGAGCAAGCTCCCCAGAAACAGGGACTATGACAACTATGGCTTTTCTTACAGGCCTTCCTGGGGACTGAACCCAGGGCCTTGTACATGTGAGGCAAGTGTTCTACCACTGGGCTATATCCCCAGCCCTTTTAAATTTTATTATAAGACCTTACTAAGTTGCTCAGGCTGGCCTTGAACTTTCAATCCTCCTGCTTCAGCCTCCTGAGTAGCTGGGATTACACGTGCACCAGAGTGCCTGTCTCAGAATGGCCATCCTTATTCATAGCCAATCAATGCTGCTGAATTTGTTTTAAATGCTGCTGAGGCTTTATCCATCATTAATCTCTGTAGATTTTTTGCTTCAAAAACTTTTCTTACAGGCAAAGTGGATCAAGTGATAGAGTGCCTGTCAAGCAAGCAAGAGGCCCTGCGTTCAAAAACTTTTCTTAGGGGCTGAGGATGGGGCTCAGTGGCAGAACACATGTGAGGCCATGGGTTCAATCCCCAGCACTACAAAAAAGAAAGAAAGAAACCTTTCTTTGAAAAGATGGGCCCTCAACAACCTTCAGAAATTGCCTGTTAGCTGAGAGTTCTGAGGTGAGCATGGGTTCTCTTTTCAACCTAAATGAAAGATTTTGTGTCCGAGCAGAATAACATAGAAGAACAAAACTGGATCTCTAGACCCTAATAGGTACACCAGTCCTATAGTTGCAAAAAGTGACTAGTCTTACTGATTTCTGCTGGGAAGCTTGTTCTAAGAAGGGCTGGCTACCTTCAGTGACACTTTGACATATTCTAAAGCAGATGGTTGCCTGTTGTTTGGTAATGCTAAAATTTGTGGTGATGGATTAAGGACCAAAAGTTGCTTTTTTGTGTGTGTGGTGCTAGAGTTTGAACTCAGGGCCTCCTGCTTGCTAAGCAGGTGCTCTACCACTTGAGCCATTCCACCAGTGTGGAGGGTTTTTTTGAGATAGAGTCTTGCAAACTATTTGCCTGGACTGGCTTTGAACCACAATCTTCCTGATCGCTGCCTCCACAGATAGTTAGGATTACAGGCGTGAGCCCCTGGCACCCTGCCAAAAGTTGCTTTTGGACAATTTTCAAATTATGATTGCACCAATCTGAGCTTTAAGTAACAATAAAATGTTATAATCAGAAAACAGAATTTGGGCCAGACTGTGGGGAATTCAAGTAGAGGAATCTTTTGAATATTACAGTGTTTTACAGAGGCTCCTCCCCTGTTACATGATAATAAGTTAGTCAAGAAAAATTTTTAAAAACACTTTATTAGGAATTCAATAATGCTGAAATGCCTTTGTATTTGCTCTTCAAACGCATACATGGACTAGTCTTAGTGCAAACATGGAAGACCTCAAAGTAGCTTTATAGTCAGTGTCTATTCTTTAGTTCAATCATTCACTCCTTTATTTACCAAATATTTATTTTTGAGTCAGGGCCTCACTATGTTGCCCAGACTGGACTTGAACGATTGAGCTCCAGCAATCCTCCTGCCTCAGCCTCAACAAGTAGCTGGGTCTAAAGGTACGTACTATCATGCTCAGCCCACTAAATATGTATTGACCACCAGCTTTGGCCCTGGCCTGAGCCTACAGGTGGTAACTGATATCCTGTCTTCAGGGGTTGTAAAAATCACTCCAATAGACAAAGAAATGGACATTTCCTGCTAGGTCCTTTGCCATCTGTGTCACTTAGTTGCTAAACCTTATAACCGGACCTGTAAATAAGATTTAACCATCAGCTTCAAGAGAACAATTCTCAAACAAAGCTAACCAGGGATGATAGCCAGGACACTCTCAGCTGTAAATGTGGTCTAAACCACGGAGCTTAACTAACCTGGACAGACCCAAGTCATGGCCACGTCCTGTAATAGCTGTATAGCCACTCTCAACCTCATCTGCTGTTTTGGATTTTCATTTAACTCTTCACTTAGCATCACCTCAAGGTGGGAAGGAATGAAACTTCCCCATCAAAGATTCCTGTTTTAGCCAGGTGCTGGTGTCTCATGCCTGCAATCCTAGCTACTTAGGAGGCAGAGATCAGGAGGATCATGGTTGGAGGCCAGCCCAGACAAATAGTTCGCCAGGCCTCATCTCCAAAATAACCAGAGCAAAATGGACTAGAGGTGTGGCTCAAGTGGTAGAGTGCCTGTTTTGCAAACATGAAGCCCTGAGTTCAAACGCCAGGCCCACCAAAAAAAGATTCCTGTTTGAGCCTCCCAGGATTGCCCATTCCCCGTTTTCTAATATTCCATCTGCTGTATTTCAGCACGTTGAGTTCATACGGACAATAGGGACTCATACTGTGTGTTATTGAGGCACTGGGGATGTATCAGTAAATGATATTTTTGGCAGCAACTCAGGGCCTTGTGCCTATTTCAAGCAAGTGCTCTACCACTTGATCCGTGCCCTCAACCCTTTTTCTTTTCATTATTTTTCAGATTGGGGGCATGATTTTTGCCCCCAGGTAGTGCCTCCTGCATAGCTGGGACCACAGGTGTGTGTCACCATAACTGCCTTGTTTTTGTTGAGATGAGGTCTAAATAAGATTTTGCTCAGACTGACCTCCTGATCTCCATCTCCCAGAGTAGCTAGGATTACAGGTGTGAGTTACTGTGCCTGGCAAAAATGGATTTTTAAGGTCCCTTCTCTCCTGGAGTTTATATTCTAGAGGCAGCTAATCCTGGACCTGCTCTTAACAATAATGAGAAGCACACAGACTCATGCAGGAGCAGAATGACTAGGAGTGCATAAGAAGGGTGAAAGGAATTATGCCTGGGAAGCCATGGATGGGAGTGAAGAAGAGGCATCCTACCCAGATGGAATAGCATGAAGAAAGGCTGGGAGGTGGAGAATGTGAGGGTAGATAGCTGGGGGAATCCAGCAAGAAAGGGAGTAGGAGGGGAGGGGGCAGGAGGTTAGCATGGTAATGGGTACCAACTACTGAGCATACTTAAGCCAGGCTCTGTGTTCCATTCTTCACATGTAATACCACATTAGATCTGTACTGCAACCCAGCTTGAAAGGCAAGGGGAAACTGAGGTTCAGAGAGTTGACATAAGTGGCAGAGCTGGAATTGTAAGCTAGTTATCTGTTTCTGAGCCCGAGTTCATGATAATTCCATGTTACCATGCGAGGTCATGTGTGCTGCAGAGTGTGGAGCTGATTTAGTAAGCAATGATCCGGGCTGACAGGAAGATGAACCCGATGGAATGATAAGACTTCAGACGTGGTGTTTATGCTGCATTCCCTCCATGAGTTGACTGACTAATAATAGGCTTGCCAATATAGTCTCCTGGGTGTAGAATAAGTGCCTTGAGTGAAGAGCCACCAGGAGCCCAGGTAGGTCACGTTCAAAGTTGATGATGAAATAGGGAAAGCCCATAGGCTCCCTGTAGCCTATGGGAGGGGTTCTGAGAACAAGAATTGCAGAGGCTCCTTCTAAACTTGTTTCCTCCTATAAGATTTTTTTGGTCTCATCTACTGGTCATGAACTCTTCCCCTCCCCTAAGTCATGCATGCCAACCAAACCCCAGTTAGCAACTCCTTTAATATAATCCAGAAATTACTAGTATCCCTAGAATAAACAGCACTCACCTCCTTCTCCCCATAATGGTCTTTTTTTGTTGGATTGGTTTGATTTTTTTTTTTTTTTTTGAGATGGAGGTTTTAACCATGCAGTCTAGGCTGACCTAGAACTCACGATCCTCCTGCCTTCCTTGTGGTTGGCATTTCAGGTGTGCACCACTACACCTGGCCTCTTTGATGGTCTAGCAGAGAATGGCATGGACCCCTTCCCTCCCACACAAAGTCTATTAAGTCTGATTCTTCTGCCTTGGAAGGTTGCTGTCACCACCCTGTCCCCATTCCTCTCACCTAGCTTGTTGCACCAGCCTGACTTCACCCTACACTCTGTCTGACTTACTTTTCTTTCTGGTCACCAGCCTGCTCAGAAACCTCCATGGGGTCCCCAGTTCCTACCACGGCAGGCCCAAACTCTCTAGACTCTACTCTTAGACTTCTTTCTGGTTGATTTCTTCCCTACTCCTCTGTCCTACCTACTCTACCCCAGCCAAATTCCCTCTTTGGGCTTTCCTGTGACTGCTGGTTCCCATAAGTATCACTAATGCTGTTCCCTCTGCTGCCTACTTTATGTTCTCCTCCTGCCAGAATCCTGCCCACTAGTCAAGGGCACCTGCCTTAAGACGCTTCCATTTTCCTTCTAACTCAGCAGCATCTGCCCCTCTGCAGATGCCAGGAAACTCAGGTTGGATCATCCTGTGGGCATCATTCGTGTGTATTATTTCCAGCTGTATGAGGACCAGAAGGGTGTAAAGACCTGCTTATTTTTGTGTCCCTTGCAGCACAGGCCTAAGCATCCAACAAGGGTTTGTTCATTTAAAATAAGAACAATTTGCTACAGGGGCTAGCCATGGTGATCAATGTCTGTAATCCCAGCTATTTGGGAAGCAGAGATAGACGGATTGTGATTTGAGGCCAGCCCAGGCAAAAAGTTACTGAGAACCTATCTCAAAACTAAGCTGAGGGCTGGTGGAATGGCTCAAGTGGTAGAGCATCTGCTTAGCAAGCTCGAGGACCTGAGTTCAAATCCCAGTACTAAAAAAAATTTAAAAATCCAAGCATAGTGGTACATATCTGTAATCCCAGTTATTCAGGATACAGAGGTAGGAGGATCATGATCAGAGGCCAGCCAGGGCAAAAAGCAGGAGACCCTATCTAGAAAACAAACTAAAAGGAAAAGGACTAGGGGTGTGGCTGAAGTGATACGATGCCTTGCTTAGCAAGCATGAGGACTTGAATTTAATTCACAGTACTTCCAAAAAGAGAAAGCCCAGTCTCTTATGGTCCTGAATCAGATGAAGGCATGGAACCTGCAAGATAAAGGCTGGGAAGACCAAAATACTCCCCAAAGTAAAGACACACCAAATTCTTCTGGCAAGAGGTAAAAATGTACAAAATTGTGCCATTTCTATTTGCATTCCCTCTTGTAAGTTCAATCATTCACTAAATACAAAATTTTTCTTAACCAGCCACCTCCAAGGTAGGAACTGCTTCAGAAATGACTCGGTGACGAAGGTTGGCTTTGTCACTTTCCAGTTTCTCCTCCTTGGGAACTGAAATGTGCTGACCCATTCAGGGACCCCTGCTGCCTCTATACCACCTGAGAGCAGCTGTCACAGCTGGTGTGCAGTGCCTGGGATCAGAGTGGTCACCCTGCCATCAAGCTGCTTCTGCTCCTCCACCCTCTCTGCAAACAGAGGCAATTCAGGCTGTATTTTGTTTTGAACGTAGAAAAGTGACCAGGTTGGCTCAGTTTAAAAACAGTTTTTGCCTTGTTCTTTGAGCAATCTTTTACTCTTCTTCTAGCCCAGGAGCCTCAGAGTCACAAATCGCTCCTTTCATAAGTCTGGACCCCATAGAACTCCCCTGCCTTGGGCAGGATGAAAGTCAACTTGTTATTCTACAGAAGGTCTGGGAGACAGCTTGTCCTGTGATCAGAGTGGCCCTTGGGGGGAATTCTGCAGGGTGGAAGGGCGGCCTCTGAGTGTGAGGTTGGGAGCCCCTCCCCAAATATGGCCCTGATCTGCTCCCACCCAAATGGTAACATGCTCTTAAGACTCTCTGGCAGCATCTGCAATGGCTAGCAGCTACTGACCCCTGGCCTCCCTCAGGGTGACAACCTAGGACTTGTACAGACAGTGAGCCAAGGAAGAGACCCTGGGGGAGATTCCCTCCTCTTGTTGGCTAGGAAGGGAAAGTTTTCTCTTGGGAGAGTTTCTGGTCCTGTGAGAACAGGACAGCTGGGCTGGGTGCACTATTCTTTTCATTGCTCTGTGGGTTAGAGTGGAAAGAAACTTACACCAAAGCTTGCCTTATCGTTGTGCAATTCACTCCTGGACCTCAGGATTTCCTGCTGGCCGCACTTTTTTTTTTTTTTTGATAACTAAAGTATGATAAAGCATGAAAGAGTCCAAATCATACAAACACAACTCAATGAATTGTTACAAAATGAGTATACCCATGTCATCAGTACCAGATAAAAAAAAAACATGGAGTTCAAAAAAAGTTCCCCTCATTCCTCTTCCCAACAGAAACCTACCCTGATTAGTAGCACCGAGGGTTAGTTTTACCTGCCTTCCAACTCTATTGATGGAATCCTATGGCAAATACTCTTTTGCATCTGTTCAACATTGTTTCTGAGCTTCATCCATGTTTTATGTGATTGAAGTCCTCACATTCAGCTTTAAATTGGATGGCTCCCAAAATTGCAGCTCAACTTGCATTAAAGTTCACCCAGGCACTGGTGATTCACACCTATAATCCTAGCTACTCAGGAGGCAGACATCAGGAGGATTGAGGTTTGAAGCCAGCCTAGGCAAATAGTTCATGAGAGCCTATCTTGAAAAAAAAAAAAAAAACTCTTGACAACAAAGGTCTGGTGGAGTGGCTCAAGTGGTAGAGCGCCTGCCTAGCAAACATGAGGTCCTGAGTTCAAACCTCTGTACCACAAAAAAAAGTACCATACGCCATTGCAGACTATTTCAAGTTTGAATGAGATTGTAATACCCAATCTTTCTCCTGCTTAAAAAAAAAAACAAAACAGCATTTCCATCTGCAGGATGTGACCCCAGCACGTAACTATGGGTATCTGAAGAGATTCATGTAGCTGTACTCTGTTTCTAATTCTTTCTTCTGCCTCCTGGGTCTCCTGATTTAAGAGGGCTTTCTGCTGAGCAGATGATGAAATGTCAGTGCGACATGACCAAGTGTGCTGCGTTTCCTTGAAAGGAATGGCTCTTCCGTGGGGTGGGGAGTTTCCTGGACACATTGTACGTGTACAAGATTGTTGATGGAGGACAGGCCTTTGCAAGCAACCATGGACTCTGCTATTGAGAAAGACAGCAAGGTCAGTTACACATAGTCCTTAGCTCCTGGGGCTAATCTCTTAGAAGTGGCTTTTTAGCAGCACTGACAGGACATTGCAGGGCAGGCCTGTAGGCAGGGTGGTTAGAAAAGTGCCCACTCAGATGCGCTTTCTGAATCATTGACCTTCAATTCTGGGCCATCTAATCCTAGCGGGTGCCTGCCCCCTTTTTGTTCTTCCAATGTTCCTTGTTTGAAAACCTCTATCTAGCACTTGCTTTGGTACTAGACCCACAGACCACAGTGAGAAACAAGACCCAGTCCCTGCTCTCAAGTCACAGGAAGTCCCTGCCTGACAGCAGGAAATCCTGGTATCTTCTAAGAACTGTGGGAAAGCCAGACAAGGTCCCTGTTGTTCAGCTGCTATGCCTGACAGAGAAGGCAGCAGATGTCCTAACTCAGTGTGATATTTCCCAGGTAAGTTGGACAAGGTTGAGTAGTCTCATCCTTGTACACCCCAGCATGGATACAGGAACCACTGTTCATTTCGTGACAATCACAAGCCAGGCACTTCATAAAGCACCTGACAGTCATTGTACTCCTTCCAACCACCCTTTGGAATCAGAACAACGATCATCACTGTTTCACACATGAGGAAACAGGTGTTCAGAAAAGTTAAACATCTTAACTTTCGTCAGTGAGTTTTGACCATGAAAACTGTATCCTTGACTAATTGCTTGACCAAAAGTTGGGCCACCATAATAAGACTTCAGCTCTAAGAGCTCTGTAGAAGAGACTGGATGCAGGTCACCCACATATCTGAATGTCCTTTGAGTGCTGGAGGCAGGTATTAGGGAGAGTTTTGGTATAAATTATCAGCTAAGCCAGGCTTCCACGATGGAAAAATAACGTGTTTTGGTTACAGCCAGAAGAGCTAAAGGAAAAAGGGTTGAGATTCTCTGTGCAGGGTCAGCCCCCCACCCCCACCCCATGAATTATACCTCCTGACTTGTTTGACAATGAGCACCAAGGTTTCTGGGAGTTCCAATTGGCCACTTATTCTTCAAGAGGACAAAAATGGTGTCTTTCAAACAGGGGCATTAAAAATAAAGGGCTGAGGTCTCGCCCAGCCTTGTTGAATCTTGACTGACAAGAAGGCAGTCTTTGAACAGATGGTTCTCCAGGCGATGAGGTGGGAGGGACGGAGGAAGGGACAGATCAGTTGACGAGTTTTCTCATTAAGTGGCCAGAGGCAAAGATTCCACTGAACTAAGCTCCTTGATGAGAGGGGAATGGAGAATGACAGCCTGTCAGGACTGGGGAGGGGGAGACAGCCAGGGTGCACCTCTACCTTGTGCTGTCCCCTGCATTGCTGCCTTCTGCTCAGGCCTTCATAAGCCCACAGCTCCTACTGACTCAGCACCCACTAAGCACCAGGCTAGCCACTTCACTTTTATTATCTCACGGGATTCTCCTAACAGCATTTAGGGCAGGTACTGTTACCATGCCTATTGGACCAGATGAGAAAACTAAGGTTCAGAGAGTCTGATTAGCTTGCCCAGGGTCTCATGGTGTTTATCGTGTGTGCCCAGTCTTGGAAATACCATGAGAGAAGTCAGGTACCTGTTCATGGTGGAGGCACTATGTCAGAAAGCAAAGTGCTGGGCCCCAGTGATAGGGGACAGGACCATGTAGCTGAGACCAGGGAATAGAGCGGACATTGGAGCTGGCGAGGAGCAGATTCCTAAGTAACCCAGGGCCCTGGGCAACCCTGGTTCAAGCTGGGGTATGGGTGGGGGGAGAAAGAAGATATCAGGAAGGCAGGCAATGCTGGGAGCATCCCAGCACTGCTCCCCAGCATCTGTGAGTATCCACTTGTTTAGTTTTTCTTTGGCCTGTCTAACCATCTGATAAATTATACACGGTGGTGGTTTATGCCTTTTTCCTGTGAAAGCAGGGTAGCACATAAGCTTGAGAGCTTCGAGTTTTGGGTTTTTTTTTCCCATCTACTTCTAAATTCCCAGCACCTAGAGCAATGTTTGGTATTTAGTGAGTGCTCAATAAATGTTTGTCAAATGAACAAATATGTAACAGTAGTTTGCCTCCCAGGGGCACCGTGTGGCTCCATTGCCAGCTGATTTTGCTTGCAGCATGGTGATCTCACCTCTCCTATAGGGACTCTCTCAGTTACTATTTCTGCAACCTGAACAAACAAGGAAAGCACTCTGTTCACGCTCAGCCATCAAGAGCAGCAAAAGCCAAAGAGAAAGGTTGTGGTGGCCAAGAACAAATGTAGACATTTCTCATTAAAGTTGAGTAAAAGAAAAACAAAACAAGGCAAAAAGCAAAGGTGGACTGTCCTCCCTCCTGAGCAACGCCTGGGATGATCGCAGAGAGCCCTGGAGACGTTCTGATTTTGTTCTAAGGAGGAAAGGAATAAAGGACACCATAGGGGAAAGAGAAAAAGGAGACCCTTACTCTCCAGAGCCTCACATTTGCGATCTTCAGCAAGGCCTCCAGCTATCAGAGGCCACCACTTTTCTTTTTAAACAGCTTTCAACTCTGAAGAAAGCACTGAAGTCACGTCTAAGGTCAATGGAAGTATTTGCTCTAGGGAAATTTACATGGGGTGGGTGGAAGATGGTTCTATTTTCCAGGGTATCTTTTTAAAAAGGCTTGGTCATCAAAGTCACCTGCAAAGCCCTCTGACTTTTGAGCAAGGACAAGCAGTGTTTCTGGTCTGAAGTTTGATGGACAGGACATTGGCTTTACTTTAAACACATGCGGCGGCATGAAGGCTCTTCATGTGGGGTTTGCTCCCTCCATTCAAATCCAGGGTGTGCCCAGCGGGTTCCTGCCTGCTTATAGCTCTCAGAGCACAGTCACCTTTTTAAACCAGACCTGATGTTCACAGATGTCTCCACTTTCCTGACTGGGAGAAAACACACTGTGAGTTACAACAGTCCATCTTAAGACATTGCGTTCAAGAACATTATTGATTCTGAAATATATTCTGGATTTCATGACCACGTTTAGGGCAAGGAACACAACCAGATTAAATTTATGCCTTGATTGTAAGATGTGTTTAGATTCCAGGAATGTTTAAATTTTAATCAAAATGCATTCTTTATTAAAAGAAGAAATCCAGTGATATTTGTCTCCATCTTCAGATGAGCAAGAAAAAGTTAAAAAGATTCAAAGATTCATCCAGAGCAACTTTAAAGACCCTCCATTCACTTCATTAGTGCATAGCACCACTCGCTACTCCTACAGGAGAACCAAAGTGTGTGTGGGTGTGGGTATGAACCTTCACCAGTAATGGCTCTGATGAAAAAGGGGAGGGGAAGTGCAAGGTGGTCCAAATGAGGTTGGGTGCCCACCTCTGAGGTACTGGAACTGGGGAGGAAAGCCCATGCAGATTTCCTGGAAACCTTATTTTTCAAATGAGAAATTTTCCCAAATGTGGACAGCATTTCTGTCTCCTCATGCCTATCATCCTCATGGATCTAGGGAAGCTGCTAGAGAGGGGCTGCCTAGGATCAAGGGACCGTTTACATTGATGGGAAGACCCAGCTTAAGGCACGATGCAGTAACAGGGGAAGAGAGATGAGCGTTCCACTTCTTCATCATTCATTCGTTCCTATTCACTGATTCATCAAATGGTTACTGCTGCCCATCAAGTACCATGTTCTCTGTGGGCTGCAGAGAAAATGGATCAATAAACAGTCCCTGCCCTCAGGAACACACTTAGAAGCAAAAACATGTGGCTGCTCATTATCTATTAATTCAACACATACTTATTAAGCACTAAGTGCTAGAGAAATAGCAGGAAAGAAGTCAGACAAGTTCTGTTACAGAGTTTACAAACTCGTGGTGGAGAACGAAGAGACTAAACACACAATTAGACAAGTGATTAATTAATCACCAGTGTGATTACTATAAAGTATTACAGTGTGCCAGGAGAGTGGATTGTAAGGGACAGTGTTGGTGAATCAGCAGGACAACTGGAGAGAGTAGACCAGGAATAAAATGACAGCGGCAAAGGATGCCAGGGGCAATACCTAGGCCCAGTGTATGGTGGAAGGTCTCAGGTCAGAGGGAGGCGAGATCAACCTAGGGATTGGCCCTACCTAGAAGCTGTGCAGATGAGACAGCAGGAGAGAGCGAGCAAGCCATCTTTCTGGGAAGTGAGAAATGGCTGCACAAAAATAGGAGCTCTTGAGGCGATCCTTACTCCTTTGCTTTCTTGCTGATCAAGAGTATTTATTAAGGCAAGGTATGGTGGTAATCCTAGGTACTAAGAGGTGGAGATCAGATGGATTATGGTTCCAGGCCAGCCTATGCAAAAAGTTAGCAAGTCCCCCATTTTTCAGTTAATAAAAGCTGGGCATGGTGGCCCATGCCTGTCACCCCAGCTACATGGGAAGCATAAATAGGATTGCAGTCCAGGCTGTCCTGAACATAAATGAAGGACCTTATTCAAGAAGTATCTACAGCAGCCAGGCCACACCAGTGGCTTCACGCCTGCAATCCGAGTTACTCAGGAGGCTGAGATCAGGAGGATTGTGGTTGGAGGCCAGCCCAGACAAATAGAGAGACCCTATCTTGAAAATGCCTTACACAAAAAAGGGCTGGGGGAATGCCTCAAGTGTTAGACTGCCTGGCTAGCAAATGTGAGTTCAAATCCAGTACCAAAAAAAGAGAAAAATACCTACAGCAAAAAGGCCTGGGGGTGGTGGTGAATCAAGTGGTAGGAGCACCTGCCTGGCAAGTGCAAGGCCCTGAGTCCTGTCCCCAGTACTGCCAAAAAAAATTGTGCTATGCAAGAATGCCATCCTATTATCTTACCTGATGATGTATTATTGCTGTCACTACACTGCTGTGCAGGTCAGCACTCATCAGGATTTTGTGCCTTGCTCCAGATCAGAAGCTCCTGTGTGTTTGAGCAGTGATTTGGACCTGAATCTGCCACATTTCTTATCCATAATATTCTCTACTGCAGTCTTGGCCATGGGAAAGGGGACGGGGCTCTACAAATCACACCTCCGAGTTACACGCTCTGAAGTGTGAACCAGTCCCCATCACACTGGCAGTGAGTGCCAGAAGGGTCTCTGAGGAAGAGAGCTGTACCTGGCCTTGTTCCCAGAGAAGCACTCACTCTCCACTGCAGAGGCCATAGTGGACAGAATCTTCATCCACTGGATGTTCTAGAGGTTGGTGGACATCTTGGACCTGCTTAGAGAGACAGGCTCCCCCTGCTGGCCCAGTACTACTCAGGTAGGAGGCAGGTGGAAGGCGCACACAGGCCAGTGTGTCTTGGTGAGGAGAGCAAGCAAGGAAGCTCCAAAGAATCCACGTAATTTATAATTTAAGGGAGACTCAAGAGTCACATGTATCTCTGTAAAGACTCAGACAGGTATCAACGTAGACAGCAGGTTTAGCCAAATGAAACTGCAAAGTGGGCCCGAGTCAAGTGGTAGCAGGTGGCCAACAAATTTGAGACACCACACAGGAAGGTCAAACACTTAGGAACTTTTGGTCTTTATGTCCTTAACATCAGGCAAATACTGTATCACAGCCAAGAAGATCTCAACTCTTACCAACGAACTAAGCAAAAATCAGGTACAATGATGAGGCCAAAGTCTCAGTCTCCAGGGAAACAAGAACTCACTGCTGTGGGCCCGTGAATCAGTTCAGGGGTCCTGGGAAACCTGACCTGATAAGATGATGAATTCCTGTGCTCTATGTGCGCTGAGCTCACTCTCGGGGACAGATCTCAAGCAAACAGCTCAAGAGGAATAGCAATCAGTGAATGAAACTGTTTGTCTGCCCAGATGCCTGCAGCCCAGGTGCTGGCTACTCAAAGTCTGTGCTTGGAACAGTCTGTTGCCCTAGAGGGCAAAGCTTCTGGTCTGGACATAGAGTCAGGGAGATCAATCTACATCTGCCATTTACTAACTGTGTGACTTTTTTTTTGTGTGCAGTTTGGGGGTTTGAACTCAGGGCCTACACCTTGAGCCACTCCACCGACCCTGTTTTTGTGATCCTCTTGATCTCTGCCTCCTCAGCAGCTAGGATTACAGGCATGAGCCACTGGCACCTGGGTCTAACCATGTGACTTCAAATAAATCACTCAATCTCTCTGAGCCTAAGTTGACTCCTGGATAAAACAGGAGTGAAAGACTGCTACCAGCAGGGGTTGTGTTAAAGGTGAGTGGTGGGGTGCTTGTCTGGCATTGCCCTGGGTTCTATCCCCAGCACCATAAAAATAAACAGAGGGCTGATAGAATGGCTCAAGTGGTAGAGCACCTGCCTAGTAAGCATGAGACCCTGAGTTCAATTCCCAGTACCGCCAAAAAACAAAACAAAACAAAACAAATAAAGAAAGAAGGTCATGTCAATAGTGCCCTGCATCAGTGTGACCAGGGTAGTTGTGATTGACAGATGATCCTGGAAAGATCCTGGAGAGACAGTTCCTGCTTGAAAAGCACAAGTAACATCAGAAGTCAGTCATTCTATATTGAAGAGGAAATGGTATTTTTGACTCCTAGTCAGAAAAAAAGAAAATAAACTTCTGTCACAACGATTGAGTCCACGAGAACACAAAGGGATGCCCTTCAAGGGGCTCTTGAGGCCCCACTCCCACCCCAAGGTGTGAACACTGGGGTGTCTCCAAGGGTTGAAATGCACATTTTTTGAGGAACATTCTGTGGCTGGGGTTTTAAATGTAATCTGTTTTGAGGGAGAGAGCAAACCTGCCCAGGGCGACAAATAACCGGGTAGGGCTGGTCTCTAGGCCGTGCTAACCACTGCCCCTTACTCCCCTCAGCTTCCCGGCTAGGCACAGGGCAGGCACCTGAAAGACTGCAAGTGCGAGGGGCGGATGGGTCGGAGGGGTGGCCGCAGGCCCCAATGCACACGGGTTGCGCTGGTCCTCGGGTTCCCACCCTTGGGCTCCAGGAGCCCCGGGTGCGCCCTGCTGCCGAGCCCACCTCCCGCCAGGAGGGGGCGCCGAGGAGAAGGCGGGTAGAAGGCCGCGGTTCTCGGAGCCACCTCCGGATCCGGAGTCGAGATCCGGGGGTCGAGACCAGGGCTGCAGGCCGTCTGCCCTACAGTTCTCAGTGTGGGTCGGGGACAACGGCCTGGCGACATTCCGGACACCGCTACAGACGCCCCGGCACAGGGCTGCCAGGCTGGTCCGCGCCTGCCCGGAAGCGCGGGAGCCGAGGGGGCGGGGCCGGGAAGCGCTTCCGGGGGCGGGGGGCGCGGGCAGGGGCGGCAGCCGGAGCGGCGGGGACGGGCCTGGCGCCGGCGGCGGCGGAGGGGGCGCCGCGGGCGGGCGATGTGAGCACGGCGCTCTGGGCAGGTGAGACGCGCCGGCCGGGGGCGGCGGGCAGCGGGTGAGGCGCGGGCGGAGCCGGCGAGGTCGGGGGCCGTCCTCGGGCCGCTGTCCGGCTCCCTCTGGGCGCGGCGGGGCGGGCGTCTCCGCGCCTGGTCAGTCTCGGGGCCGGCCGGCGGCTGGGTGGGCGGGCGGCGCCAGCCAGAGCCGAGGCCGGGCGGGGTCCGGAGGCCTGGGCACCTGCTTGGGCCCGGCGCGCGCCCCGAAGGGACCACTAGGGCTGGACTGCGGGGTCTGGGCGCCGCCGGCCGGGCCGAAGGTGGCTCTGAGGCAGCTGCTCAGGGCTCTCCAGCCTCCGCCCCGGGCGTCTCGGGATTCCCAGTTTCCGGGCCCCTCGCTCCCGGGCGCTCCCTGTTGTACCGGCGGGGGGTAGGGGGCTGAGGCCCCTGCAGAGCCAGGCCCGGCCGCGGGGTCGACTCCGCGGGTGTCTGTCCTGGAGCCGCTGCCTCATGCCACCGCCTTTCTCCAGGTAAACAGGCGGCGACGGCGCGTTATGCTTGGCCTGGGAGGTCTCCATGGTCACTCCCGCTCACTCGGGTCCTGCCATTACCGAGGGCGGGCTGGGCTGACCTGGGGTGTAAACAGTACCCTTCTAGGCCAAGTGGCGGGGCTTTAGGGCGGCACCAGCCAGGGACGCTCCGTCTTGAGACTTTCAGCAAGCTTTTTCCACATTGGGCCTCAGTTTCCCTATGTAAGAATTGCGAGTTCCGATTAGCACCCTTAAAGACCCTTCTGGCTCCACAGTGCTGGGTATGTCTGAAATTGGAAGGTCTGTCGTTGATTCCACATGCTCGGTAGTTTCACTGAAGACTTTTTGCAAATGTAGACTTTGTAGCCACTTACTGCACTTTGTTTCAGACAGGTTTAAAATGATTCCAAGAAGCTTTTCTAAACCTCACCTTACTCATCCTTCATCCCTTGCCCGTTGTCCCTCGTTTTAATCACATTCCTTGGAGCTCTTGCATGCAAACGTTTTGTTGTTTATATTTCCCATTTTCTCTTTGTTGCCTAGTCCAGGCCCTCTTTGCTTCACATCTGGATTATTGCAACAGCTTCTTAGCTGGTCTCTGACTCCAGAGGTTCTCCCCTCCCCCATCCTTTCTTTATGCTAACGCCAAACTTACTGTAGGAGGTCAAAAAATAGTTGAGTGCTTGCTTATTAAATGTCAAGATGCTGTTCTATGTGGTGGAGGAAAGTAGTTGAAGGTGCACAGTCTCCAAGCAGCCTTATACCATGGGCTGAGACATTACCTGTGGAAAGGTAATTTTGATACCACAGGCTGTGTGCTGAATTTAGAAGGAGAGAGAGGGGTTATTGTATACACATTGGTCAGGGAAGGCTTAGTGAGGGGGTGGGATTTGAGCTGGGTGTTAAAGGGTGAGTAGGGTTTTGATAGGAAAAGAGGAGTCAGCCCTGTGATCCTGTGGAGTTAGTGACTAGACCAACTTCCTGGCAGAGTAGAGCTCTTGAAGGAGGGAGAAAAGAAGAAAGATCTGTGGGGGCTGGTTCATGAAGAACTTGAACACCAGACCGAAGTTGAAACTATTCTAAAGGCATTGGTGAGTGACAGGAGACAAGGGGTGGTTCCTGTGCTGGAGGCAGAAGGGAGAGGCTGGGAGGCTAGAAGAGAGAAGATCAGCTAGGAGGCCATGACAGTCAGATCACTACTGAAAGCTAAGTAGTGTTCTTCTGCCTGCCACATTGTGTCCAGCCACCACCAGCCCTTCTTTTCAAGATTCTTTTTGGATTACCCCACCCCTACTCCCACACCTGAACCTCTGCCTCTTCTCCAAGTCTGGCCCCTGCAGAAGAAGCCAGGTTGTGACTGTGGCTTGGCTTTGCTCCTGTATTTCCCCTCCTCTGTACACATTCTGCATTTCACTTCCTTCAAGCCCCTGCTGAAGGCATACTTCCTCCAGAGGGTGTTCCCTGCCTGCCCTCCCCCATGCCTTTGTGGCCCTCGGATCCAGCATTGGTTCCTTGGTTATTGAACTTGTTCTTTTCTTTACTTTTCATTTTTGGAGGAGACTATCTATTTCTCTCAGAACTCTTCTAGTACCTAATGCTGGAGCTGGGCTTTTATAACAGTTACTCACATACTTCCTGATTATTGTTGGTAAACAACTGTTTTGTAAGTTGACTTTTTTTTTAAAGGAGAAACTGTTAGAAGTCATCAGCCTTCTCTGTCATGGATAACTAAAAAATTCAAGGTGGATGTTTTCAGCTCTCATTCTTGGAATGCAGAAGGCACGAAATGAATATTTGAAATATTAAAATGTTACTCTTGATTATGGGAAAAGAAACATGTCATGTTGTTCTTCAGTTGGAGGCTGTGGGGAAGGAACATAAGCGTTGGAATCAGGCCCCAGTTTGCATCCCAGCAAGGCTACTTCTTGAACTTGAACAGTTTCTCAAATTGCTTTTTTTTTTTTTAATATGTAGCATGTGGAATAAAGTCCATTTCATAGGTTATTATGGGTTTTTAAATGAGAATGGTACACAAAGAGGTAGCAAAGTTGGTAGCACGCAGTAACTGATGCATTTGCATTATTATTAGGTGTAAATTTATCAAGGTGGAGGAATGCTAGGCTGCTGGACTGTGCGGGTCCACAGAGTGGTGAATTTCCGCTTTCCAGTTGAAGCACTTGTCAAAAATGTCAGTATGTTGAATCTAGAATGCCATCACTATGTTTTATTCCCATTAATTTTCATGTTACTTTAGTTTAAATTCTGCTTAATGTTTTTCATACTTAATTGTGTCCATTTAATGTTTTGTAGCTGACAAACTGCTGAAGTTAGTTTAGTGAAGGTCATCAACTGAATGCAGTTTAAGTTTCTAATGGTTATTTTCTGGTTGATGTTGATGACATGGAAAACCTCATGGAAGAATGCAATTCAAGGTGAGCTTTTCTAATCCTTTTGCCATAAGAGGCAGAATGTAATGTATTTTGTAGGTCCTGTGCCCCTGAAATGCCAGTAGTAAGCAGATAAGACGCTATTCCTTAGCATTTTTAGGTTGAGTTCTTTGCCCTAAGAAACCATATTCTTTTACCTGCAACAAATCCTTTAGTTCATGGTTAGAATCTGAAACATATAGCCAGGTGAGGTGATGCACATCTGTAGTTCCAGCTGAGGTATTCAGGAGGCTGCAGCAGGAGAACTGCTTGAGTCCAGGAGTTTGAGGACAGCCTGGGTAACATAGGAAGACCTTGTCTCAAAAAAAAACAAAAAAAAAACCCACAACATCTTTTTTTGCTTACTTTACTAGCAGTGCAAAGAGAGGACCTTTCACAGACAAATGACTACAAACCATTTGAAGTATGACATATTGTGACTCCTTAATTATTACCGTGTTATTATATCCTTAAATGTTTCTCTTTCCACTTGAAATTGGTCAGTAAGAATCCAGCACCAAAAACTCTCCTGCATCTCACCAGTATGCCTGGATTAAAGTCTTATTCTTACAGGAAGAGTTCTGACTCTGGAGCTGACAAATGTAGGTTCATATCCTGGCCTAGCCAAGTCATTAGCTGAGTGACCTTGGAAAAGTTTCTTAGTCTCTTGAGTTCATTTCCTCATGTGCACAATGAGGATAATTGTAACATCTGTCTCCCTGTAGTCAGGAAGATTTAGTGCTTGTTTAGCACACTGTACATAGTAGGAGCTCAATAGTTGGTAGTCTTTAGTATTGCTAGTAAAGTTAAAGGCCATTGCTTTTTCCTGCTTAGAAAGCTCAGAAGCTGCCTCTGATGTTTTTGCATCGGCTAAGACAAATCACACCCTCAAAATTAGTATATCTGAGCAGACCTGGAGAATGTTAACGCCTTGGTCGGAAATGTAACAGTTTGGATAAAAATGTTCTCTCCGGCTCACATGAATTAATGCAGTAAGAACTCTAAACTTGTTTTCCTTTAAATTAGGATGAGTGCTTCATGAATATCCATCACAGAATGCCATTTTCTTTATTTTATTTTTTTTTTCCCTGCTCTGGGTTTCAGCAGCACCAGAATGTTTTGTGCAGCCTTGGTGCTCTTCGGCGGCTGCTGCTTTCCAAAGGATTAGATTGTAGCTCATGACAGCTCCATTTTAGTTTTGATCTAGACCCAGGCAGAAATATCTAGAAAAGTTATTTTTATAGAGTTGTTACTGCTGTTACCATGCCTTTCGTCTCCAGTGCCTCAATCTGTGGTCTTTTTAATGACTTTTTGTATGAGTGAAAATGAGGGATCTTCAGTACCTGATGGAGAAAGGCTTGTTTGAGCTGTGTCTCAGGTGTCAACGAATGAGTGAAACTGGCAGGTGCAAAAATTGGGTTTAGAATCAGGAGTATCTTGACTGAGAATAATCGGTACCTCCTGGTGCCTTACATTACTTCCAAATTTGTAAACTTACTTTCCTTTCTTGGCTGCGTAGCTGGGTATTTTTGCAGGAATTGTAGCATCTCGTGAAGCATCTCATGTTTCTAGGTTAGGTGGGAATAAGCCCCCTTGCTAGATTTTGCCTCCTGCCACAGACTAGCTTGTACCTCAAGGGTCTTCAGCAGGAAAAATTGAGAGCTGAGGATTCAGCTTGGGTTAGATTGTGCCAGGTGACCCATGCTCACTCCCTGTCCTCAGAGAGCTCACCTGAGCGTGGGAAAGCTCTGCAGTGCTCACATCTCACAAAGTGAGCACAACTCCAGTGCTTAGTCTTTATCTGCCACTGTAGTTCTGGTTGTCATTATGGAGAGATGATTCTGGGACTTTATCCAAGAACACTGTAAAAGGGATTTCAAGGCCTGGGTGGGTGTTTTGCCCAGGTGACATTTAAGAGTCCTTTTTCATCTGTAGGTTCCCTGCAGCATGATCAGCAGTGTGAGAGGACATGACTAGTTTTTCATTGTTTAGTTGCCTCACATTTAACAGAATGTGTGGTGCCCACTTTTACTTATAGCATATTCAAGGAAATGCCGTTTTAGCAGAGGACCATGTGTGCTTGTTATTTCTTTCATTAGCTGCTCTGTTATGGCACTGCTTTTACAAGGAGCGAGTGCCTTTTTGTGTTCTCAGTTCTTGTCCATTTTCTCTCCCCGAGAACCTCATCTTACTGTCACCATCGTCAATACAATTTTTGGTCACTCCCCGATCAGTATCTGTTTTTCTCCCTCTCCTATCACATACCTCCCAATCCTCAGTGGGCAACCTAAACTCAGCTTGTCCTGGCTGAACTAAAACTTGTCCCCTCAGAGTGGATGTCATCCCTCACTCTCCAAGTCCTGTCCATTGCTCCTTTGGGTACCTGTTCACAGTAGCTGCCCAAGAGTTCCATTGGCATTCTCTAACTGAGTGCTCCACGGCCTCCATACTGTTGTTCTCCTGCCATGTCCTTTCTTGCCCTGGGTCTTGGCCATTCATGCAGCTCACTGCATCACAGGCCTCATCCGCCTATACTGCTCCTGCTGTTCCTTCTGTCTGGAGTGTTCTTTTTGTTCCCTTTGAAGTGCAAGAACCTGGTCAAAAATATCTTCTACCATGAAGTTTTTCTTTGTTCTATTTTGATTTTTTAAAAACCTTTTTGGTCAAAAGTAATCAGTCTTGTCATTGTACCTCATAGCTCTTTGTTTCTGCCTCTATAATTATCTGCTTGATATAATAATTACCCATTTGCAGCCTATCTTTCTTGAATTTTTTTGGTTTAAAAAATGCATATATTTAAGTAGGAACCCACATCTTAAACTTTTAGTGAGAATAATATGGCTATGTGATTAAAAAATTCAAAAGGTTTAAATTATTTTTTCTCTCTCTCCAGCCTTTAGGCCTTCTTCCTAAAAGTAACTGCTGTTAACAGTTCATGGGATTCCATTCACAATGGATACAGCAGCACATACATTTGACCCTTGAAAAATACAGAATTGAATCCAGGCACCAGTGGCTCACACCTGTAATCCTAGCTACTTAGGAGGTAGAGATCAGGAGGATTGTGGTTCAAAGCCAGCCTGGGCAAATAGTTCGTGAGACCCTATCTCAAAAATACCTACTACAAAAATAGGACTGGTGGAGTGGTTCAAGGTGAAGGCCCAGAGGTCAAGCCCCAGTACCGCAAAAAGAAAAAAAAAAAAAAAATTACTGATGTGAGCTGCATGGGTCCAGTTATACATGGACTTTTTTTTTTTTTTTTGAGATAGTTTGTAAAACCTCAGAAACCATGTAGCCTAGAAATATGGAAAATTTTAAGGAAAAGATACATCATGAATTCGTAAATATATGTGGATAATAACCTATTTTGTCATTTATTACTATAAATATACACAAATTTATTGCATGAAGTTAAAATTTATCAAAATGTATGCACACAAACACAATATGTGGTGCCATTTCCAGATGAGAAAAAAGTAAACAAAACAAAAGGTAAAGACAGTGTTAAATCCTGACTGCGTTAAGCGAGCTGGTAAACCCCATGCGATGGTGATGACACCGTGAGCCACCTCCCATGTGATGCTCATCCTTTGCACAGCTCTCTAGTAAATGGCATGGAACGGTAAAAAGTGATCTGTGGAGGTTGCATGTGGTTTCCATAGTATCTAATATGTGTAACATACCAACTGTGTGTAAGTTGACTGCTAATATTATTGGTAAGCTTTTGGCCAACAGCAGACTATGAGTATGTAAATTTAGGGGCCTCAAAAGTGGCATGTGGATTTTTGACTGTATGTTGGGGGGATAGTCAACACTCCTAACCCCTACATCCTTCAGGAGACAACTGTAGTTATTCTTTTGAGAAATGTGCATGAAGGAAATCACATGTACATGTACATTGTTCTGTATCTTGCTATTCTTAGCTAAATCTTAGAGTTCTTTCCATATCAAAGCATACATGCCAGGTGCTGATGGCTCATAACTGTGATCCTTGCTACTAAGGAGGCAGAGATCAGGAGGACCAAAGTTCCAGGACAGTTCAGGCAAAAAATTCTTGTGACCCATTTCAACAGGTCCACACCTGGTAGGCACCTGTCACATTCCACCTACTGGAGGAAGCAGTCCTATCTCAAAAATAATCAGAGCAGAAGGGCTGGAGATGTGGCTGAAGTAGGAGAGCACCTGTTTAGCAAGCGTGAAGCCATGAGTTCAAGCCCTACTACTGCCAAAGCAACAACACATACAAATTTATCTTTTCTTTTTTAATGGCTGCATTGTATTTCATTATAGATTTATTTTCTTCTGGTTTTTGATTTTTGAAACAGGCTGGCCTCAAACTCCTGAGCTCAAATGATTCTCCTGCCTCAGCCTCCCATGTACCTGGGACTGGATGCTGTAAAATCCAGGTTTTTGTTTTCTTAACCAGTCTGCTTTTGGAAACTTTGTTTCTGGCTATAGTGAAGAAAAATGCTAAGTAGACCTCCTTGTGACATATATCTTGACATACTTTTGTGTGTGTGTGGTTTTGGGGATTGAACCCAGGGCCTCGAGCATGTGCTCTATCACTTGAGCCACAGTCCCAGCTCTTCCTGACATACTTTTGTAAGTATTACATTTTTTGTAAGCTCAATTCTTAGCACTACTTGTAGACCAAAAGGAAAATGCTTTTTACATGTTGATGGATATTACTGAATTATCCTTCAGGATATTTGCCAGATCTTTAAAAATATGCACAAACCTGATGGGTTAAAAACGGTGTCTCTTGGACTGGGGTATAGGTCAGTGGTAGAGCACTTGTCTAGCATGTGCAAGGCCCTTGGGTTTGATCCCCAGCACTGTAAGAAAAACCAAAAAAATCTTTTCATAATCCAAATATCTTTAATCATGAATAAAGTTAAAATACCTTTTCATGGTCTTTTGGTTTTTTTTTTCTGGATTTTTTTAAACTATGTATCTTAGGCCCATTGTTCAATGGAGTATTTTTTGTGTTGGTCCAGTTTAATTTAAAATTAAAGAATTTGGAAAATAGCCCTCTTTGTCAAATATGCATGCATTTTTCCCTCAATATGTCATTTATTGTGGCTTTCTGGGGAAGGGGATATGTTTTCTGTCATACACTTTTATGTTGTCAGGTGCATTTGTCTTTGTGGAATTTGTGTTATGCTTTAGAAAGCCTTGATATAAATGAGCTCACCCACATTTTCTTTTAGTTATTTTTTTGGTGATATGAAAATCTTTTCAAAATAATAGTGTGATGGCATTGACTAGAAAACAAGAAGACCCTGCACCACTTGAGGCATTCTTCAAGCTCTGTTTTGTGTTGGGTTTTTTTCTGAGATAGGGTCTCGTGAACTATTTGTCCAGGCCACCTTTGAACCACAGTCCTCCTGATCTCTGCCTTCTGAGTAGCTAGGATTATAGGCATGAGCCACTGGTGTCTGGCTTCCCTGATATTTTTTTTTAAGACACTGGTAAACAGGAAGCTGCTCTGAAAACTCAGGGAGCTGTGTTTTCTGTTGACCTGGCCTTTTAGTTTAGTGGCCCTGCAGTGTCATCATATGGAAGGACATATAATGTCCTTCCCCTTTCCTCCTTTGCTCAAAACCAGTGGAAGAGCAGGGTGAAGAAGTTGAGGGGCTCTAGTCACTGGTGTCCCTTCTTGGGCTTAGCTGTGTTAGATTATGTTTGATGGCTTTCCATGTCTCTACAAAGTGCCTTCTTGTTCCAGAGCTCCTTCAGGTGAGATGTGTTTTTCTTCAAGGGAGTCTTGGAACCTGGGTGAGGGGTATCATTTCCTTCCTTGTTGCATTTCAGAGCAGGGTCTTGTCCTGACACACAGTAATGGGTATAGTGATGTGTTCTGTAGCTTTTTTGGTGGAACTTTGGAAAGATTTCAAGCAGCTCTACTTACTATGCCTGTTGTCATATGGTCTGGCATTAGGCCTTTTATTTTCTTTTCCTACATCCTCATCCCAGGAGATGCTTCAGGTCTCTGGGACAAGCATTCAGGCTGTTCTGTCTGATAATTGACAGGTCAGTCCCACTCTCCTGATAGCTGTACTCCCATTGCCACACTGTGAGTGACCTCTTTCCTCAGGCTTAGATCAACCTTAACTCCACTGCATGTATTTCCATTTTCTTCCGGAAGCTCCTCACCTTCTCTTGAACTCACCTTGGTGATTTGGCTTCCCTACCTGCTGTTCCCTGGTGCCATCAGACTTGGCTTATTCACTGCTCTGTCAGTCCTGAGTACTCCTCACTGTTTGCTCTTGCTTTTTGAATACCATGGTCAGTGCTGCTTTGTATTCTGTTGAGCTTGGGCTAAACCCTGCGTCTTCTTGGCAGCATGTACTCTTTGGGGCTTCTACCTTGAAACACCAAAGGACCAGTCACTTAAGCCCTAGTTGTTTGGTTTCTAATTAATTAAGTCTTTTGTTTGTAAAGATGGCTTTTATTTAAAGCAGGTAAAATGGACCAGGGTCAGGGGCCTGACTCTGAGGGAGGCATAATGCACTTCAGCAGGAGGGCCTACCTGGGCTATTTTTTTGCTCATGGCTCTTACAGGTGATTTTTTT
The DNA here is from genome assembly GCF_047511655.1 of Castor canadensis. Classification (NCBI taxonomy): domain Eukaryota; kingdom Metazoa; phylum Chordata; class Mammalia; order Rodentia; family Castoridae; genus Castor; species Castor canadensis. Next base: position 8,923,968 of record NC_133398.1, on the reverse strand, counting down.
GTTTGGTTGGTTTTTGTTTTAGGACAGGATCTCACTGTGTAGCCCAGCCTAACCTCAAACTCGCAATCCTCCTTGTCCCTCTCTAGTGTTGGGATTATAGGTGTGTACCACCATATTCAGCCTCTACAGGGGATTTTGTTCTAGCAAGAAGTAGCTGTAGTTAGCTCATAGAGCTAAAATTGTTTGGTTATATGGAATGTGCATCTGTAATTTTGATGGCTATCACTAAAATGCTCTCATTTGCCTTCTTCATCCTGGGCAGCAATAGAAGGATGGTTACCACATATCCCTGCCCCTCCTTTCACCTCTGTGGGGCAGGATCGTAACTTAGGATAAACATTCTTTTCTTTCTGCCTTTTTCCTTGGCTCCTTCTCCCCTTCCTCCACTGGCCCTGCTGTTTCCTCTGGGAAAAATAAAGCAGGATAAGGTGTTATTGGGAAGGGGGTCTAGATGGCAGAATTCAGAACAGTCCTGGAAAGACTGGAGCACAAAAGATTCAGTGAAATAATGCCTAGCGTGTATCAGCATTCAGTACCTGGTGGTTTCTGATGATGGTGCTAGGTAAGGACTTTCCCAGATAAAGGAGGGATGCTAAGGGGTGTGACTAGAGATGATAGTCACCCCCTTTTACACTCATCGGAGTTGGTGTGCAGAGTGCTTTTGTATATGTGGCAGGGGGCGAGTACTGGATTACCCGAATCCCTCCTTGAGACCAGTGCGGGCCTCGTGCTCACAGCACAGGCTGGGTGTGAAGTGAAGCTGTTTCCTTGAGTGTGACTTGGTTTTCCTTCTGTGTAAGAAACTAAGAACTCTGGATAGTTTAGGTCAGTGATGGAGCACTTGCCTAGCTTGGCAAGGCTGTGGATTCCATCCCTGGCACTGCAGAGAAAGAAAAAGAAATCGTAAGAAATTAAAAAGTAAGAAGTTACTTTCTTCAAAAGTAAGAAATTAGGGCTAGAGGTATGACTCAAGTGATTAGAGCATCTGCTTTGCAAGCACAAAGCCCTGAGTTCAAATCCAAATCACACCAAAAAAAAAAAAAGAAGAAGAAATTTTTAAACTGAAAGAGCAGGAAGATTGTTTTTCCATTGGTCAAATGAGCAGAAGAAGCCTATGAAGAAGTTTAGGTAACAGACTATTTCAACTGATTCCTCTCCACATAGGGTGTTTTGTTTGTTTTTTTCAAATGGTACTGGGGCTTGAACTCAGAGCCTTCACCTTGAGCCACTCTGCAGCACTTTTTTGTGAAGGGGTTTTTTTTGAGGATCTCACAAACTATTTGTCCAGGCTGGCTTTGAACCTCGATTCTCCTGATCTCTGTCCTGAGTAGCTAGGATTACAGGCATGAGCCACTGATGCCCAGCCCTCCACATAGGGTTTTTGAAAGACATGTTTCTTGTTCTTACACAGAGTATAGTTTTTACAAACAAACCCAAAATAAGTATTGTTAAAATAAGGCCAGGAATGGTGGCTCACATTTGTAATTCTAGCTACTTTAAAAGTTAACAAGACTCCATCTCAACAAACCCAGTATGGTAGTGAAGGTAATCTGAGCTACACAGGAGACATAGGTTAGGAGGATTGCAGTTGGTCTGAAACTGGCCCTAGACAAAAACACAAGACCCTATCTGAAAAATAACCGAAGTGAATAAGGGCTGGGTGTGTGGCTCAAGTGGTAGAGCACCTGCCTAGCCTAGCAAGCATGAGGCCCTGAGTTTAAACCCCACTACAAAAAAAAAAAAATCCAGCTTATATGTGCTTGTTCTTAAAATTAAAATACAGCAGTGTAAATGTCGAGTCTGGATATGGTTTTTTGCCTAACGCAATGTTATGGAAAGACCCATGATTAAGCTGTTAAATTAAAGAATACAGATTCTGATGTTTTTAGTGAGTGAAATAATCAAATTCATTATTGTTTTCTGAAGCAGCTGCAAACTTAATCTAAATGAAAAACTAATATAAATCACTACTCTGCATTATCAAAAATGAATTCCATTCCTATATCTTCTGAATTGGGAGGAATCTGCATTAAGCTTGTATCAAACTACAAGACTGGGACTTGTATTCATCTTCCAATTCTCTCTGGTTTTGTGTATGTAGGAGATTGATGTTGAGTATTTCCTATAAGGGTAGGAAAAATAATTTGAGTCCCCAGTTAATATGCCATTTAGTGATTGCAATTAAATCTCATACTTGCAGCTTATGACAAAGGCTAATTTATGTAATTTGCAAAGACCTCTGACAATTCAATAATAAGAAAAATAATAAGGGCACAGGATAAGAATAGACAGTTTAAAGAGACTTAGACAGATTGCCATTAAACATGAGGAAAGATACCCACCTCGTTGATAAATAAACACATGCACATCAAAACAATGAGACACCTTCTTCCCATGTCAGTTCAACACAGGTGAAGCAGCTCAGCACTTATGGGGAGCACCTCTTCCCTGTGCTCTGGGTGGAAGATAGTTTCTGCCACCTCTTACAGATTACTTTGCCATCATAGACTGAAATGAAAAACCTCACAACTCCTCTACCAGGAGTTACAGCAGAAGGCCAAGGTGTGTGTAATGCCTGCCGTCACCATTCTGTGTTTATAATACTGTTTAAATTGCTTCCTGTTTTGGGTATCAGTTGGAACTGGTTGAGAACATTGTGACACAACCGCCCATGGAATGCTGTAAGAGTCAGAAAAAAAGAGATGGACAAGTAGTGCTGCTATGGGAAGATTTTAAGGTCTATTAAATACTTTTCCTAAGAGTGCTATACAGAGCGGTTTCTGCTGGTACATAACCCCAGAACTCATATTGGTGATGATCTTTAGGAAAAGGAGCTGGGACTGGGGAGAGTTTTGCTGATTCTTTATTTTTCTGTATGATCTGAAGTTCTACCATATGCATATTTTTACTTGAAAGATAAAATTAAATCAACAATGGACCTAACATAGGTGTAGGCCCAGTGACATTCCATGTAGGGGAGAAATCAGGATCCACCAGAAGCTAGTGAGCAGCCCATAGGGAAACTGCCAGTTCAGAGGAGAAGATCATATTTGCACTTGATGTCCCTACAAAAGGTTCTGACCTCTTCTAGCCTTGGACCACTGGACCTGACAAATCTGGTCAGGGGTAGAGAACTTGTGATTAATTATGTCTTTTGCTTTCTCTAGCCTGGAAACTGCCTAGAACTGAGATTAACTGTAAATTCACTCCACCAGTCTTTCAGAAGCCTCTTTCTCAAGGGTGTTGCTTGTTAGCAACTCTAGGGAGGAGTCTTCGAATCTCATTGTCACTGAGAAAGAAGTGTTAATGGAAGGGAAGGAGAGCAAAGCCTTCCTTTCACATTTCGCAGAAAAATGGAATCCCTCCTAGGTGTTAACCATGGTGTGCTGGTCTCCTACTCAGTGATTTTTCTTTCAAGTGTAGATCTCTACTTTTCTTTTGAGAAGATTAAAAAGCCACTCAAAGCAGAGGAGGCCTCATTGTGAACCTGTTTTCAGTTTTACCTTCTATTTCAGAAATGCTTTGTAGTTGTCCTTTATCTCCTGGTTTTTGCCCAAGACTCCAAACCTTTGAAAGCCCAAACCCACCTTCCTTTACCCTTTCATTCCACCAGTTGCTGTTTAGACAACTTGTATTGTGAAAAAAGCTGTAACGAGTAGATACATCTGACCCCTTGTTAGATGACAACTGGTTTGCATTTTTCTAAATTCTGTCAATTTGAGAGAGAACTGTGTGTCATGTCATTTTTGTTTACTGATGAAGCGGCTAAGCATTTTTTCCTCTGTTTACAAGGCTTTTTAATTTCTTTTTTTTAAAGCATCTATTCACATTCTTTGCCAAGTTTTCAATTATTGTATTTGGTTTTATTGATTTATATCTCTCATAATTATCTGCTGTATATGTTGTATTTTTCATGATTTTCTGTCTTTTTTTGGAAAAGGCATTTTTTTAGATATACAGAAGTTTCACTTCTTTTGTAGTGAAGCTACATATCTGTCTTCTAGTACTTAGAAACCCTTTTTTAGGGGTATCCTGAAGAAGAGATCTAACAATTATTTATTCAAATTCCTTAAGCAACATCTATTTAATAATTGTTCCTTTTTTGCTGATTTGAAATGGCCCATAATGCTGTCTTTTCATGTGACCTCTGCCCTTCTCACACCTCGTCCCCACTGTGCCAAGAGGCTTCCACAAGCCCTTCCTTCTTGACCCAGGCCTTTTATCTGTTTGCACATGTGATCTTTTCTGTCCAGACAGTTTGCCTGTTGCACCCCCCACTCTCACAGATGTAACTAACTTTTACTTATCCTTTTGGTGTCATTTAAAATAGCATTTATTGCTGGTGGAGTGGCTCAAGTGGTAGAGCACCTGCCTAGCAAGCATGAAACCCTGAGTTCAAACCCCAGGGCTACAAAAAAAATAAAATAAAATAGCATTTGTTTAAGTGGCCTTCTCTGACCATTCCCCCATTATAAAAGGCGTCATAGCTCTTAGCACAGTTTATGATGAGAGAATTATAACTGCTGGGTCCCTGGTGCCTGACGCATAGAAGATAGTACATATTTACCAAATAAATTACACCTAATAATCACACATTAAGTTGGCTATATTTTTTCTAAAATTTCTTCAGTATTTATTCCTCTAGATCTACCCTGTTCAGTATGATAGCCATGAGAGGCTACTGAGCACTTGAAATGCCAGTAGTCTAAATTGAGACATGCTGTGTACAAAATACATTGGATTTTAAAGACTGAAAATGGAAAATAGAATTTAAAGTGTCTCTTGCCTTTCTTTTTTTTTTTTTTTTTTTTTTTGTCTTTTTTGGTGCTGGGATCGAACCCAGGGCCTCACGCATGCTAGGGTCTCATGCCTTTCTGCTCTGATACTGATTACGTGCTGCAATGATGTCTTTGATATGTTAGGTTAAATAAAAATATACCAAAAATTTTATGTTATAAATAAAATGTAACTACTAGATGGGCTAGAATGTAGTAAGTGGTAGAGTACTTGTCTAGCTTGCATGAGGCCCTAGATTCATCACCAGCACTGAAAAATAAAGTAAGTACTAGAAAACATTAAATGAAAAATATATAGCTTCTATTTCTATTGGACATCAGTGTTCTAAATGAAATTTGAAATCATACTGTCAAGTTTCTAAGAAGATACTCCATTGGCTTGCATTTATATTTATAAATTCATTTTAGAGCAAGTGTCCATCTTTATAGTACTGAATCTTCTTGCCAGAAGCATGTCTTCATTTCCATATTTTTGTCCTCATTAAGGTAGTATTGTGTTTTTCTTCCTGTTGACTCTATTTATTTATCCTTTCCAGGTATTCTATAGTTCCTGTTGCTATATTGTTGGTTGACATTATCTTACCTGTTTTGTTTTGTTTTTAGATTCAATTATTTTTTTAAATCCTCCACTTATTAGAGCCTGATTCTGACACATACTGCAAATGATTTGTTTGTATTTTCTGTAGCAGTCATTTTACTGCATGTAACAGTAATTTTTATCTCCTTTTTTTAATGGGCATGTGTCTTAATTTTCCCTTGTTTCTTTGGCTAGAGGTTCCAGAACAACGTTAAGAGTGATGATGGTAGAAAACCTTGTCTATCTTCCAGGGCCTGATGGGAATGCCTTTACTGAAGTGTTTACCAGAATGTGCTTCAGGGAACACTGATTCTTTGGAATATTAATGTATGTACCTTGAGAGAAGAGTTCCACAGTTAAATGAGTTTGGAAACTGCTGAGTTAAACAGACTGCTTGTCTGCAGGACTTTTCAGATGGGTTATTATGGTAATGTGTTTTTAATTCCTAGGAGGTAAGGATATTGAGGCTAGCTCATGAACTTGTGTTCTGTTGAGTACATTTTGGAAAAGACAGTGTTTCTTTTTAAGGATGATGTTGCCATTGGCTTATAGATATTGTTTATTAAGAAAGTATTATTCTGTTGCTAGCTTATTTTTTCCTTACTCTAAAAGAGCATTTAACTTTGTCAAATGGATTTTTTTGGCACAGTACTGATTTGGTCATACAGTCACTGTCTTCTTTGACTTCCTGATATTACTGATTATATTAGTATATTTCCTAACATGTAACCAACCTTACATTTGTGCAGCAACTATTCTTGGTTATAATATATTTTTAATAGGTTGTATTTCCTAGTATTTCTGTTATGACTTTTAAAATCTATGTAGGCAAAGTAGACAGTGTTCTTTATGCTGTTTGTCATCTTCTGGTGTCAAGATTTGTGCCAGATGAACTGAGATGCTTTAAATGTTTCTACATGTGTCTAGAACAGTGTGAACGGTCTGAAGATCATTTGTGCCTTGGCACTTCTGTTTCTTTTTTACTTAGCTCTGCCAATTTATGTTATCCTAAAAATATGTCCATTCCATACAAATTTCAAATTGATTTCCATCATAAGTCTAGGATAAATAAAGGCACAATATTCCTTTTTGACTAAAATGTTTTAACTCAAATTCTGACACGATTGAAAAAGAATTCTGATGTGATGTAGCCATGCTAACTGATCCTTTCTTGCAAGGATCTTAGACTTTTCTTAAAATTTAAAATTTTTTTTCTCTGTGATTATATGCTATTTTGCTGTATTAATTATTTTCTTTGGGCTTAATTGGTTGTTCCTTTTCCAATCTCCTGAGTAGAATTGTTTCACTTATTTTTAGCATTTCTTTTTGTTTGTTTTCTTTTTGCTTTTTCTTTCTTTTTGGTGGTATTGGGGTTTAAACTCAAGGCCTTGCACTTGCTAGGCAAGTGCTCTACCTGCTGAGCCACAGCCCCAGTCCTTTAGCATTTCTTTAATGATTAAAAACTTTTAAGGCACTGATGTCTGTGCTGTACTTTTTTGTTGATGTCTTCTGAGCCCCAACATTTCCTTATGAAAAATTTCAAATATATAGAGGAGTTGGGCGAACTTTATGGTAGACACCCAAACATCCACTGCCTGAAGCTAGGATTGTCATATTTTGCCATGTTTGCTTTATCTTGGATCTGCCCACCTATTTCTTGAGTAAACGGAAGACAGGTAAACTTTACTCTTGAACCTTTCTTGCTGAAGATTTTATGTGTTTTCTCATTTTCTAAGTATTTTATTCCATTTTTATTTTTCTGTGATTCAGTACTTACTAAGGAGGTGTTTGGCTATCTTTTGGTTAAAATTTAAAAACCAAAATATATTATTAGATCTATTCTTGTTGTGCTTTGGTGAAAGAATGGAGCCTGGGTTCAGTGTGCTTCAGCAGTTTTGAGTGATTCCACACTACAGATTCCAGACAAGAGAAAGCAAAACTGTCCCAGGTGTGCCAGCGCTTGTGAGCACTTGTGGAGGACAATGTACTTTCAATATGTCCATCATTCTTGCTCCTACTGCTTAAAAATAGTCCTCAACTGGAAGAGACCAAGCATTGCTTGGTCGGGCAAAGCTGAAGGGGAAAAAGGGTAAATCAAGACAATATTGGAAAGGGATGTGCTCCACTCATTGTGTTCACTGTGCTATATACTCGAAAAATATCAATGAGAAGCACATAAGTAAGGCAGAACATTTTTTAGATGAATTTAATTATTTTTACAGAGTCGTTCAAACCTCAAAAGTAGGTGAAGCCAGGAAATACATTTCCTAAAAGGATACCAATTTCTTATTACAAGCTGAAATAGCCCTACTATACGTGCAGTGTTTTGATTTTGATCAAGATGAGTGTGGGGGAGTAATGACATTGGAGCTAATCAGGTGGTTATTTGGCTTTAGGGGAATCAACGCAAAGATGAAAGACTTAAAAAATAAGCAAGAGAAAGGCAGACCTCAGGGGGCTTGGTAGCTACAGTGTTGTTGATGTGGTAAGCTTGGTGCTGCCACTTGTTCTGATAGACATTGGTGAATTATGAAAACTCTCTCTTTCTGCAGATTACGCCTTATGTCAGTAGAAATGGACAGCAGCAGTTTTATTCAGTTTGATGTGCCCGAGTACAGCAGCACCGTTCTGAGCCAACTAAACGAACTCCGCCTGCAAGGGAAACTATGTGACATCATTGTCCACATTCAGGGTCAGCCATTCCGAGCCCACAAAGCAGTCCTTGCTGCCAGCTCCCCATATTTCCGGGACCATTCAGCATTAAGTACCATGAGTGGCTTGTCAATATCAGTCATTAAAAACCCCAATGTGTTTGAGCAGTTGCTTTCCTTTTGTTACACTGGAAGAATGTCCTTGCAGCTGAAGGATGTGGTCAGTTTTCTGACTGCAGCCAGCTTTCTTCAGATGCAGTGTGTTATTGACAAGTGCACACAGATCCTAGAGAGCATTCACTCAAAGATCAGCGTTGGAGATGTTGACTCTGTCACCGTTGGTGCTGAGGACAATCCTGAGAGCCGCAATGGAGTGAAAGATGGCAGTTTCTTCGCCAACCCAGTTGAGATCTCCCCTCCATACTGCCCTCAGGTACGGCAGCCCACCACCAGCAGTGATCTTCGGATGGAGACGACCCCCAGCAAAGCTTTGCGTAGCCGCTTACAGGAGGAGGGGCACTCGGACCGGGGGAGCAGCGGGAGTGTGTCGGAGTATGAGATTCAGATTGAAGGGGACCATGAGCAAGGGGACCTATTGGTAAGGGAAAGCCAGATCGCCGAGGTAAAAGTGAAGATGGAAAAGTCCGACCGGCCCAGCTGTTCTGACAGCTCCTCCCTGGGTGATGACGGGTACCACACTGAGATGGTTGATGGGGAACAAGTTGTGGCAGTGAACGTGGGCTCCTATGGCTCTGTACTCCAGCATGCATATTCCTACTCGCAGTCAGCCTCACAGCCATCAGGTGTATCTGAAGCTTTCGGAAGTTTGAGTAATTCCAGCCCATCCAGGTCAATGCTGAGCTGTTTCCGAGGAGGGCGTGCTCGCCAAAAGCGGGCTTTGTCTGTCCACATGCACAGTGACCTGCAGGGCGTGGTGCAGGGGTCTGACAGTGAAGCCATGATGAACAACCCTGGGTATGAGAGCAGTCCCAGGGAGAGGAGTGCCAGAGGTCACTGGTACCCCTACAATGAGAGGTTGATCTGCATTTACTGTGGGAAGTCCTTCAACCAGAAAGGAAGCCTAGATAGGCACATGCGACTCCATATGGGAATCACCCCCTTTGTGTGCAAGTTCTGTGGGAAGAAGTACACGCGCAAGGACCAATTGGAGTACCATATCCGGGGCCACACTGATGACAAACCATTCCGCTGTGAGATCTGTGGGAAGTGCTTTCCATTCCAAGGTACCCTCAACCAGCACCTGCGGAAAAACCATCCAGGCGTTGCTGAAGTCAGGAGTCGCATTGAGTCCCCAGAGAGAACAGATGTGTACATGGAACAGAAACTAGAAAATGATGCGTCGGCCTCAGAGATGGCCCTAGATTCCCGCATGGAAATTCACACAGTGTCTGATGCTCCTGAGTAAGATGGTAAAGAAGTGCACCAAACAAAGCACATTAATCAATGCATATTTGTGATTTGCTTTGTTGTAATCTTTGGTTTTCCCAACCATCTGGAAATCTCTTGGTCTGTTGGCAGTTTTTCTAAAGTTTCTGGATGGAACACTTCATTGTGTTTATCCTTTCCTCCACCCTCTCTCCCCCAAGGAGCTCAAAGCATGAAGGGCAACATATCCAGGGAAAACACAGGCTGACAGTATTTCTCTTTGGCCGAACTCTAAATCCCAAACCTGCCAGTAATTTAGCTATGCCAACTGGTTGACCCTACGTTCTCTGCCAAGAGGCATACTCTTTCTCATTGTGGGCACTGGCACCAGTGCATTTCCACAGAGAGAGACTAGGATGCCGTCAGTTGATACAAATGGGTAACCTTTTCTAAGTTAAAATTACTTTTAGGGGGTAGTTAGACAATTTATATATATATATAATAAAGTAATTATTATATATATAGTATATATACAGTCTCAAATTTGAGTTTATTCTGGTTGAGGTGAATGTAAGAGGAATATATAATTTAATGAAATGTGAACAGAGTCTTTGACTCTGTCCCATCCCTACCTGATATATTAGTTTTGCCCCTTCATTTCCCCTACAGAAGAATGTCAGTAGGTGTTCATATATATTAATCATTTTGTCCAAAAGCAGGCAAAGCAAATCACAGTGTTCATAGCTCTGCTTCATAACAAATACATGAACCAAATGCCATAAAATTTCTTCAACTCTAGTTGGAAACCGTTTGGAATTTTTTGTTCGTTGTCCAGCAGGTAAACTGGATGACCTGTGGTGCTGACCTTTTACATAGTGTAGTGTTATTAGCCAACCCCAAAGGAGCAGTGGTTTTCAAGGTTTTTACCGGCCTACAAATCTACCTTCATTCCGTACTGTAGAAACATACATACCAGGTAACTAAATCGAATCACTCTACCATGAGTTAGTACTCGCACTAAAGGAAAGGAATTTGTAGTTCTGTCTACAAAATTCTCCAAGCAGTGTTTTGTGTGTGTGTGTGTGTGTGTGTGTGTGTGTGTGTGTGTGGCTTTTTTTTTTTTTTCTTTATCTTTTCAAACAGCCAGTTCAGGTGCACAGCAACTTTTTCTACATGCAGTTCCCAAGGAAACTGCAGAACTTGGAATTTGTACTTTTTGTAAAGCTATACTCTATGGGAATTGCAAGCAATATATCTATCTTAGTATTGTGTGTGCTAATGAGAGCCCTCAGTGGCTCCTCCGCTCTCTCAGTGTTTCCTGCTTAAAGAAACCAACAGTTCAAGGCCCTCTAAGATACTCTGTGTGTCACCAAATCTGTGTGTGTCACCATATTTTTGGTCACGTGGTGCTATTTTTATGTTAAGTATCTTTTTAGGTCAGTATAGTTGTAGAAAATGTGAAATCTAATGGTAATAATGAATTATAGTTGCTTTTCTTTCTTGAGTTCATAGCTTAAAAAGAGACCTCAAAAGCATGTGTTGGCAAACAGATTACTGTAGAAAGCAAACCTGAGTCCTGTCTGAGTAATGTTCTAATAGTACTTTAGGAAACAGCTTCAGTCCACTCCTGTGTTCACATGTGCGAACAGCTTTACAAGATGGCTCTGGTACTGTACACTCTGGCAGAGAGCCATTTTGGAAGCAGCTTGGATTAGTCTTGCTGTAGGCCACCCAGGGATTGTCAGCATCAGTCTCTCTGCCTGAGAACCTGGGCTCTGAGACCCATACCCTAGCCCGTCTCCACAGGAGAACAGCATAGCCACCTAAAAGAAAAACAGAACAAAAGACCAGCCTCAGAAGCTAGAAGTTAATGAGTACAGAAATAGGTGTTTGCTGGTTTCCCATGCTTTTTTGGCTCTTAAAATACCAAGAATGGTGGATTTGGGGGATTTTTTTGTTTTGGGTTTTTTTATTTTTTGAGGAAGTCATTCAAGCCCCTCGTGTAATAGCCCCCGGGTGGTGGCTGTGCAGTAGCACCTCTTTAGCACACAGGATCTGTTCACGTGTGAACTGCTGCATTACACCTCAGTGTTAACTCCGCGTAGATTACTCTCTAATCTCGCTGTTCCAGGAGAGGAGCGGCGCTTGCTAATCGGGTATATAGTATGCCTTTTTCCTCATCAAACTGCCTAAGTGGGGGTTGGCTCTCTCCCTGAAGCACTTGCTCAACTCCTGATAAAGCCGCGTGCCTCAAGGGGAGGCTAGACCCCAAGTGTTTACCCACTTAAATGTGTTCTGGGGTTTCAGGTAAATGTTTGTGATATTTTTTCCCACAAATAAGTTTGCTTTTTATTTTTCTTTTTTAAAAATTAAATGCAAAAAATTTGTGTTGTGATACAAAATGAGTTTGTGACAAGAAAGGCCTAAATCCAAGGACATGAGAGGTCAAGCTCAGGGAAGGGATCTCCTTTTCACTCAGGCTTGGGGCTTCCTGCGAGGGCTCCAGAGCTTTTCAAGAGATAAGAGACAGTGAGGAGGGGGGAGCACTTGAGGCAGCACCTCCATGTCCTGCTTCTTGTCACCGTGTCTGTCTAAACCTTATTTTCATGGAGTTCTTGTGTTTGTAAACTTGTTTAGCTGGTTTGAGTTTACCAAAGAGTGACTTATCCAAAATTGTCTTTGACAAAAATATCCATTGCTTTGATTGTACAGTTCAGGTTCAGACATTGTAATGGGACTGATAAGGGGCAGAAAATTGACTGAGTTTCTCTCTAATCGTCATGATTCTCATTTTGCAAGTTCCACTTGCTCCCATTCATGTTGCTAACACTTGACCCTCTCCACTGCTAGCAGTGTTAAGATGAATTCTCAAGCCATAACACAGTACTGTAAGGTTTCGCGGGCTTCGAGGGAGGTGGCGCCAAGGCCAGCACAGCGCTGTGTGCTCACTGAGATGAGCGCTCCACTGCCTGCCTCCTGCGGTGGGGCAGGGCGTGAGAGTCACTCCACTCAGAGGGACAGCAGCAGTTCATTGTGCCTTGCCGCATGAGGATGTGCCAGGAGGATTGACATGGCCCCAGAACAGAACCCTTCTCTCCCCGAAGCTCACTCCACGTCTCCACAGACAAAGGACGCTGTGGAGCTCCTTAGAGCAAACTCTTTTTGGAAAGCAAAGTCCCTATTTCTGTACAGTTTTAGGTTAGGTGTTTCATTTATAACAGATAGAGTGATATGTGAAGAGATCTTTTACAGTAAAGTATATCCTGAATTCCTATAGGCTTGTTCATAATTGAGTCTCTTCTTGAGCTACCTTTTCCATATTAGACAATGTGAAGACAGTGACAGAGTCCTTTTCTATCAATGTTTAACCTGTTATTACAAACTGTGAACACAAAAAATTTTATACTTTTGCTAATGTTTGTGGTTTTAAATTTTTCATTTTAATCAATTCTTTGCCCTCTAATTTCTATTAAAGCTGTAAATACATTTAAAAATTATATTTGTAAATACAGTATATGAAGACAAGTTAATTATTTGGTCAGTGGAAAAGCCTCTCAACCAATTGGTTCTGCCTTGGCAGTTGTTTGGTTTTTTTTGTTTTGTTTTGATTTAGTTTTTTAAAACAGCAGAAAGGATACTGTCGGTTCACTGTTAAGCAGAATATACTGTAGAACTAAATTGATTATTTCCAAATCTTCCAGAGCATATCTCTTCTAATGATAGCAGTTATAACCAACTCTGTTTTTCCCTTAGCCCAGACCATAGACCTGCGTATTTTTGTGTGTGGTTTTGTTTTTATTTTTGTTGTAGCAGCCTGGATTTCAGGAAGAATTTGCAGGAACACAAAACAAGGGCTAGGGGGGTCATCTATGTGAATGAGCTTTTTAGAGATCAATGTGTTTAGTTTTAACAACTTTTTCTATTTGTTACTGTGATATTTTTGTTGTTGTTATCGTCGTTCTTACTGTTCAATTCTATAATGGTTTCCTGTGAAGCCTCCACTGAAAGGGACTCAAATATGCAACACCTAAACTATTTTCCAAGGGCACGTGCCCCTTGAATGGTGCTTCTAGACTGGTCAGGGTTATTTATTAAATTTTATATATGAAAGTATTGGGGAATTATGTAAATTCTTTATATGAAACTATTTAGTTCATAAATCATAGATTTCATATTACTCAGTGCAACTGAACTGAAAGTTCAGAAAAGTCATTCACATTGTTCCAAATTTGTAACGGTTGTCACAGGTCACATGCGTCTTTTTCGGTAAGTGCCAGAGTGTTCTCACTGTTTCTGTGCAGTGCTTGACTTCTCAGCCCAGAAGAGAACCTGTGTTCTCTGGTTCCCTTCCTGGGTCTGGCACAGACAGGGCTAATAAGTTCCTTGATCAGGTCCCGGAGCCAGCCTGCTTGGTGCTCTGTGTAGCAATTCAGTAAACAGACCTCTTGCTGCCCCTCAGTGACAAGTATGCTGTGAATTCAACCTTTGGACTTGAGACCCAAGCCTCTGGTTGCTGCCCTGACTAGAGTAGGAGGTAAACTTCCCTGGTTAGTTTGAGAATGGCCGTTTTTCCTAATGTGAAAACCATCCCTCTCACCACTTTATTAGTAGGGCTAACATTGTTTTCCGTTATAAATGGTTGAGCAATTTGAATGACTTAACACAGTGTCATTATCTTGCAATATAAACTGGTAACCTCACAACTCCACACTTCATCACCACGTGAAGTAAATGAAGCTAGCTAAGCGGATGCTGTATCAACTAGTAACCTGCCATTAAGGATTATTTTATAGCATGGATTTAAGACTATTTATTCAAATGATATTTTACTCTCGTATTCATTTTGTTTTAGATTTGTGACATGAATATTTCAGTGCTGCTTAATTTTGTTCCGAATTCTTGTTTCTTGCTTGTAAATGGCTTTTTTTATGGTATAAAGTCAATGGAAATTGCTGTTTGTAAATAAAAATGCTGCTAGAGCAAGCATGCTGTGGTTGCCCTCTGTATTCAGCCCTTATGGCCTCCAGAAGTTTCCCTGACTGACAGATGTCTGGCTTTGTCACCGTTTCTGTAACAGACCGTTTTAGAAAGCCTAGGATTTCATGAAGTTCCTGTGCCACAGTTGTGCTGAGAGGAAAAGAAAGGCAGGTGTGCTTCTGACCTTTCTCTTGTGTGGACAAGACTGGATGGTCAGGCCCTGGTCTGCACCCAGGCTTCCCCATAGGAATCCTGCTGAATACTTTCCCTGCCACCCGCAGAAGTCCCCCTGCGCTCCCTTGGGTGTGCCTTGCCCAGACCTGCATGGGTTGCTCTGTCATCTCCCACTCAGCCAGCTCCCCCTCCTGCAGGTTCCAGCCCTGGAGCCCTACACTTCCCTATGGCCGGCTTCTTGGTCAGGCCCCTTTATAACAGACTTTTGTTACACTTATTTCCATTTGTAATTGGATATTAATTAATGGGATCATCCAGTCAATGTGTTCTCCCCTCCCCCAGCCTGTCAGCTTCCTGCTGTAGAGATTCTAAACTCCAAACTGTGTGTCCTTAGCCCAGGCCCCAGCACTACAGTAGGCGCTTAGCAAGTGTTGTTGAAGAGGTGAGCAGACCCCTGTGTCCTAGAGGGTGGAGCGGTAGTGGGTGGGGCTGGAAGGCAATTGGGGGATTCATCCTGGCTCTTGTGCTGCCTTGCTGACTTTCTCCTTGCTTGTGAGTCAAGGCTGCTGCAAGGCAAGGGGCCCCCTGCTGCAAAGAGCTCCTTTGCAGTCAGTCAGGTGACAGTATGCTGGGGGGCATGATGTGAAAGGTCCATATGGGAACCAACTTCCCTTTTTAGCTGGGGCCTGGAATTCTTAAGGAGAAAACACAAGGAGGTGATGGAGAAAATGCATTGACTTGCCTGACCGGAGGACTGGCTTCTAGCCCTGCCTTTTGCCTGTCTATGACCTTAAGCAAGTCAAGCAGCCTCTGGCCCTAGGGTGACTCTCATGCCTCAGATATGATGGGTGGCAGTGGCCTCCGATAGGTTTGCTTATTCCCTCGGGCTGGAAAAGTAACCCAATATCAGGAGTCAGGTGAACCTCTTCTTCAAGGATAGAGGACTATCTCCGAGGGACTGGGGCCTAGTGATGGGGGCACTATCTGGGGCAGATGCGCTGAGGCCGAACAGATGTTTTGTAGACCATATTGAGCTGCATTGCCAGCAAAGGCCATTGGCCTTTCATTTGTCCTGAAGTCAGACCTACCTCCACTTTGGTTTCTTCTGGTTGTAATCAGACAACTGCTGGCCAAACTTGTGTGGCTTAAGGGACGTTTATGATGACCTTTCGCATGTCAAAGGACACCACCAGTCCCCAATTACCTGCTGGCCATTGTGTTTCCCTGGCCATGCTCTAGAAAGCCCTTCAAGCCTCAGTGACACTTCTGTGATACTTGCCTTTGAGTTTTCCAAGCAGTCATGGCTTACACACCTTACATCTACAAATGGGGCCCAAAACATCAGAACACAAAGATGGGAGAGGCCACCATGAAGGAAGCATGCTAGAGAACACACAGACTTGGGATAGTGCTGAGCAGAGGTGTACAATAAAACTTGTTCTTGGAGCTCTCCTTGGTTGAGGGTGTACCATTGCTCTCAGTCAGGAAGCACATGTATATTAAACTGCATTGAGTTGCAGACAGAGACTCTCCTAGGACAACCTGCCCCATTTTGCCAGAACAGAGCTGCACCCCCCTGTCCTCCACTCTGATAGGGTAAGTAGGTTCCCAGACCCTTGTCCCTGAATCAGATGGCTCATGGGGCTCCTTTTGTTCTGCCTCTGCTCTAAGGGAACTTGGATCTTACCAGGACCCTTGCAGCTTACTCCTGCTGGGCCAGGCAGTGCAGTCAAGCCCATCTCAGTTTTGCTGAGGAGACAGCAAAGCAGGGCGGGTTCTTCCTCCCTTGGGAGCTCAGCCTTGGTGCTCTAATCCACCTCAGCACTCTCCTTTTTTTCCCAATCCAAAATTTGCTTTTGATGGGTTCCCCTGGGCCCCCTGTGACTGTGCATGGCCCAAGCCTCTGAGTCTCCCAGCTAGAATAGACTGCAGGTTTGCTCTCACCACCTTTGGTGTGGGGCCTGTATGTGTGTTCTCTCAATTTATTTTGCAACTATGCTGACATCCTGGCGTAGTTAACAGAGTTGGCATGAACCAGGCCCAGAATGCCAACCAGCTGTTGGCTGCTCTTCCAGCAGGGTACCACTTGCCTAGGTGGGGCAGCACAGGTAGCTGCCTGTAGCTGGGGAGTGTGTGTTCTTGTAAATGGACAAAACAAAAGTATAAGTCATCTCAAATCCTGTCCCCTTCCCCAGAATGTTGGAAAAGGAACAATCGTGCACTTCCATAGGGGAAGGGACCTCATAGGCGAGCTATGCCAATGCTGGGACTCCTACCATGGTCCACATATGTCACCTCCAGGTTCTGCTTATGGAAACTGCTGCCTTCCAAGGGACTTTGCAAATTTGACAGCTTTTGATGATACAAAGTTCTTCCCTATCCTGAATCTCAAATGTGCTGCCCTGGGGCTTGCGCCCTTGGTTCTGTTCTATTCCATAAGGTCTGTGACAACATCCTGTCTGTCTCTGACCATCTCTCTACGCTGCTTTTTGTTACACGTGACTCTGGGCTGTTGTCCTTTCCCTAGAGTGTAAGCCATGGGCGCACACTTCCTTCTCTGTCCACTGCCCCCATTTCCGGGTTCCAGCCAATGTGACTACAGAACACGTCTCGACAGAATCCCATTGGAATTAAGGCGGTAGGACCCATAACTTTGAGGAACACTTTGGCAAGCAAATTATTTTTTTTTTGCTGAGACTGAGGTTTGAACTCAGGACTTCACACTTGCAAAGCAGGCGCTCTACCACTTGAGCCACACCTCCAGTCCATTTTGCTCTGGTTATTTTGGAGGTGGGGGCCTCGCAAACTATTTGCCCAGGCTGGCCTCAAATCATGGTCCTCCTGATTTTAGCCTCCCAAGTAGTTAGGATTACAGGTGCCAACCACAAGTGCCCGGCAACAAATTACTTTTGTGCGACTGTTATTTTAACTAGTCTGTTGCTGACAGATGATCTATTCATCACACATCTGGGTGCCTGGAGCTGGTTTGAGGGGACTTCTGAAGAGGGGCTTGAACTCAGGGCCTCAGGCTTGCTAGGCAGGAGCTCTACCACTTGAGCCGCTCCGCGAGTCTTTTTTGGGTTGGGTGTTTTAGAGATAGGGTCTTGATTTTTGCCTGGGCCGGCCTTGAACCATGATCTTCCTGATTCCTGCCTCCCAAGAAGCTGGGATTACAGGAGTGAGCCACCTCTAATGATGTTTTTAAAAATTCCTCAGCTTTTTAATTTTCTTCCCTTACATAAGTATTAATACAAGAATCAAAAGCCAGCCATCGCCTTGACTTTGGGATATCTAGGCTCTAAGCATGAACTCTAGGGTTTGAATTTCCCTTAGGTCTCACCAAATCCTCCCCTTTGTTGATTCTTGCTCTCTGCGGTGCCCTGGCCTCCTCAGGGAACTGGGTCTCTGGTCCTGCCCCAGCTGGGAAGAGTGATTCCTGTCTTGCTTGTATGTGTCTTTGCATAGGGAAGGCACTTGAGCTTGTGGCTGACTTCATCCACTTTCTCTTTGCCATTTATTCACAACTTCTCCGTGCTGTGGCCTCTCTCACTCCTGTGCTTGCTGCACCTTGGCTGGCTGGTGGTGAAATGGGACTGCTTAGGTTTCAGTAACTGCACTGCCACTTCCTTCTTTCCCTCCTCTGCCTTGCCCCTTGGTCCCCTGCATGGGCCTCTGGCCACCAGGCTCTGTTGAAAGGCTCCACTTCCGAATGTGGTCAGGGTGAACCAGCTGCAGGCCCTGTGAACTGGGAAACTTCTACCCTGAAGGTAAGCCCTGCACCCCTCTGCCTACAGTTGTAGGAAATGGTTCCCAAGTCTGTTCCCTCATAAAGGGGCAGCAGGCAGCATCTGGCTATAATGGATAGCCCAGATGAAAGGCTGAATGGTCCCCGTCCTGGGGGCTCTGTGAGTAGATGAAACAGCACAGGGAGCCTTGCTGATTCCCCTAGAGGGCTGGTGACAGCCTGGCAATCTTCAGAACTCTCAAAGGGCACAGGATCCAGGCTCAGGGTACGCCTACCTGGGTTTGGCCCTAGACCTTAAGATGGCCATACTTCAAGTCCTGAAAGGCAGAACTCTAGTGGAGCCAAGAACACATCATCCAGTAAATGGAGGAGCTTTAGGGTTAAAACTATCTGGCACTATGTCCTACTAAAGGATGGAGAGACCCAACTTAGTCTGAGGGAGGAGCCCCATCTAGGTGAAGAAGGGGCAGGCCCATGAAAAAAAAAATCAAGTGACTTAAATAGTTAATTGCAGAAAAATGAAACCATGAACAAACTAGCTTAAAAAAAAGAGATGAAGACTTATTTGACTTAAAAAGAAGAAATTATAAGAGGAAAAGTAGATTTGACTATATATATATATGTATATATATATATATATATATATAAAATGTGTTTAGTAAAAGCCAAACACCAAACTCCATCCCTAATGGAAAACTGCAAATTTTGGAGAAAAACTTTGCAACATACAGAACAAGAAAACAAGAAAAAGACGAATACTACAATTTAAGAAGGAGAAAGAACATAAAGAAGTAATCCACAGAAGAAATACTCAAGGCTAAAAAATAGTTAAGACATTTTTACTTCACAAGAAAGCAATTGCAGCAGTAATGAGAGACAATTTTCCTACAATACCCCACATTGCTGAGGGTGGGGGAAATGGGACATCATATCCTGCTGTTGGAAATACATGCTGGTATATTATCTGGGGAAGGGGTTTAGTATTGTGTTTCAAATTTTTAAATGTGTTCTCCCTTGATACAGGGACGGTACCTAGGAAGGTACTCAGACAAGTAAATGAAGATATACAGTTTATTCATCCCAGTATTAATTATAATACTGAAAAGTTGGAGCCAGGCCTGATAATACAGATCTATAATCCTAGCACTTGAGAAGCAAGGGCAGAAGAATCACAAGTTCAAAGGCTGGCTACAGAGTGAGTTCCAAGCCAGCCTGGGCTATATAGCAAGACCTCAGTTTCAAAAAAACAAAAAGAGAAAAAGGACAAGTTGAAAGCCACCACCATAATGTCCATCCATAACTCTGGTATGTACCTTCAATGCTATACCAGGGAGTCAGTTAAAATGATGCTAGAAGTGAGTAAATCACACTCTATGGTTGACATGTTGTTGAGTGTTGAAAAGCAACTTTCAAAAGAACGTGTCATGTGAGACTCTGTACGTTAAAACATACACATGTATATACACGATATATTAAATATTATATACATAATGTCCTCTATTTAATGCCTATCTGTTTTTATTGAATAAGATTATTAAATGGGGTAAAATATAATCAATACTTTCTAGCTACTTTATAGATAATGAGGAAATAAGGATGGGTAGGGTGGATGGGTAGGGTGGTTGAAGTATACTGTATTTTATTTCAAGCTAAGAAATTTGGGTTTTATCCTGTGGCCATGGGGAGGCAGTAGAACTCAGTGCACTGAACAATATGGGGCACTCACTCTAGAAACTTCAAAGCTTAAAAGGCTTTTCATAGTGAATAATTCTGCAGTGAAGTTTATATCAAGGGAAGTTCAGCAAATTGCCCCCTACTGAGGGTAGATTGTCCACTCCTAGGGTGACTTCACCAGGGTCTGGGACCAGCCCTCAGCCTTGTAGACCTAGAAACTTATCTGTGAACACAGGGAAAGGTAACCCAAATCTGCCACTAAGTACAGTCCCTCAGTGGAAAGACTGACAGCACTAAAATGCCACTGTGTTCAACTTTAATGAGGCATAAGTGGAGTGCTAAAATGTGACATGCTTAGCGCATTAAGTTTAAGCTACTGTTGCTAGTAGTACTAAGAGCAATGATGCCACTTAGTAAACATTTAATAGGTGACAAAATATCCTAAGCCCTTTTCACGCATTATCTCCTGAAATCCTCAAGACAACTCTGAGGAGTGCCATGGTTTGGATGTTAACTGTTCCCCCAAAAGTCCATATTTTAAAAGTGTGGAGCCCAGGATGGTGGTACTGAGGAGGTGCTGTGACCCTTTAAATAGTGGTGCCTAATGGGAGGTTATTGGGTTATTGGGGTGTGTGCCCACAAAAGGGACTGTGAGACCTTACCTGATGTCTTTCCTCTTTCTGCTGTGGTTTGAGATGTGACTGTTTTGCTCCCACACACACTCCTGCCATGACATGTTCCCCCTCACCAGAGACCAAATCAATGGACCCCTCAATTGTGAACTTCTAAAACTGTTGAACAAACTTTTTCTCTTTTTAAGGTTAACTGCCTCAGGGATTTCACTGTAGTAGCACAAAGTTGATTAATACAGGTAGGTATTACTATTGTCTCCACTTTACAGAAAAGGAAAGAAATAGATTTCTAAAGATTAAATGAGTTAGCCAAAGTCATTCAACCTTGAGGTGATGTGAGGTGGAGTGTGACTTTGTAGCTCACCTTTAGGTAGTGAGTGTTGATTACATGCCAAACCTGTGCTTAGGCACTGGGGACACAATGTAAGCCAAGCTGACTTGGCCCAGGCCCCCATGAAGGCTTGGAATTCAGCAGTGGAGAAACATCAGTAATGTGGTCACAACAGTATACAATCAAAGCACAGTGAAGGAGAGGTAAAGGGAGCTATGAGAGCTTGGGGGAGGGGCACGTGACCTCATGTGGGAGCCAGGGGAAGTGACACTTGAGAGTGAGTCAGCTAGTTGTGAGGGGAAGAGAGGAAGAAGGAGCATTTCAGGCAGAGGGAACAGCATGTACAAAGGAATCCTGGCACATACGAGCTGAAAAAATCAAGATGGCTAAAGCACAGGAGAATGGCCAGGGATGAGGCACATGAAAGGCCTGGTCCTGGTGTGTGGCTTTGCGTTTGTCTTTTTGTTTCTTCTTCTTCTTCTTTTTTTTTTTTTTGCAGTGCTGGGATTTGAACTCAGGGCTTTGTGCTGGCTAGGCAGGCCTTCTACCACTTGAGCCACTCCACCAGCCTGAAGCTCTGCATTTCTGATGAGAACCTTGGTGACTGCATTAGTCAGACTTTCTCACCCTGTTGTGAAAAAATATCTGACAGACACAACTTAAAGGAGGAAGGGTTTACTTTGGCTCATGGTTTCAGAGGTGTCGTTCCATCTCAGCAGGGAGGGCATAACCCAGCGGTTCACATGATGGTGGCCAGGGAGCAGAGAGCAGGAAGGGGCCAGGGAAAAGTAGAACCCCCAGGGACACACCCCAGTGACCTCCTTCCTCAACCAGGAAGACAGTTCCACTCCCCTCAATAGCCTATTCAAACTTTGAATCAGTCAATAGATTAAACCATTCATTGGGCCAGAGCCTTCAAGAGTGTCTCTAGAAACACACTCGCAAACACACCCAGAGGAGTGCTTTACAAATCTCCTAGGTGCTTCTCATCTAGTGAAGTTGGCAAGACTAACTTCACATCTACATTCTGATAGATTCATTCCTTCTCATTCTGGAAAACCTTTTCTTTTTTAGGGAACAGCCAAGTTTTCTTAGGCTAAGAGTCAAACTGTCTCTATAAAGGGTTTTTGCACTTTAAAGTTCTGATTTCTTCCACCTGAGTAAAGTTGGACTTTCAGAGGATTTCTCTTGTAATTGTTTCCAGAAGGTGCTCACTCTAGCTTCAGCGATCATATAGTGCTTGGTGCTGTGCTATGCACTGGGCCACAGAGATGAAGTCTTTATGGTCTTTGCCCCTGTTTACTCATAGTCTTCCTTGTGTGAAATCTAGGTTAAAAAACAAAAACCTGATGGATGGTTACATAGATGTACATACCTTTGTATTTCATGTGAAATACATTCTAATAGAGTTGATTTTAAAAGAAAACTATGCTAATATACAAGAAGTACAATCCATTGTTCCTAATACAAAGCTCTGCGTCTCCTCCAAACTTTTAGATCCAGATAATGCCAAACCTTCCCCTTCCCCCAGCCCAAGTCCAAGGGATTGTAGCTTCTTTCCACAGTTATTCCCTCCCTTAGGTTAGATGTTCTCTTTAGTTTTTTTTTTTTCCTCAGACCTTCAGTACATGTTTAACTCATTCCCTATATTAAATTCTCTCCAGATGCTGAAATAACTGGTGCAGTTTGTTTTTCTGACTGGACTCTGCCTGTCCTCTCAGAGCTGGGATGCAGGAGAGGGCTCGATTGTGTTCCTGGTCTTGAATACAATGCAGATTCACTTCCCAGGGGAGATGGCAGGTTGGGAATCCACAGTGTGCAGCGACACCATGATTGGTAAAATGTTCATCTGTACTTGGTTTTGCTGAAATACCTATGATAGCACTGTCTCAGGAGATCATGTGGCCACTGCCTTGACCCTTCAGGTAGGAACGGTCACTTCAAGGACTGAGGATGGTCGGTTCTTTCTGAGTGCTCCGAAGCACTTACAGAAAGGAAATGCTTGAGACTCAAGACATGGTCAGAGGAGATGCACGTGTCATGGTAAATTATGGGCGTAGTCAATGGGCTTGAGGCAAGGGGAAGTTTTAAAAGCAAAAATGGGGGGATTTCACAAGATGTTTCAAAACAATAATCTTTGGCCAGAATGGTAAATACCAAGGTGACATTAGCTCAAGGCTGAACAGACAGTTGCTAGGCAGATGTTCTTGAAGAGTACTTTGTATATAAGGTTGTGGTGGCCTTTCTGCAAGTTTGTGGTTCTGGCAGAATCTTTTGAAATCATGCATAAGAATCTTTCTTTTATAACCTCCTGACTTTATTCATTTATTTGTTTTTTGTTCAGGTTGAACCAAGTGACTCCATTTTTATTTTGACTACTTTCATAAGGTTCAACCTCAGTGAAAATGAGACCCAAATGTAATATTGTGGGTTATAGAATTAAAGTGTTGGTTGAAGTTACAAACTTGCCATGTTTCTCATGAAAAATGTTAAGGCATTGATTCAGAAAGAATGGAACCCTGAGACCCTAAGTGAGGCATCCAAATGGACTCAAATAAATCTGAGAATCTTGAACCCCTGAGAGTCTCTGAGTCTTTCTTCTCTCCCATGAGAGGGAAGCAACTTGTCCTCCCATGACTGAGGGGGAAGTGTTTCCTTGTTGAAGACTAGTAATAACATCACCTGGGACAGCCACCTTGCTAAAGGCATGTCTATTCTCTTCAAGACCCACTCAAATCACCAGTCTAGAGGCTTTCTCCAGTCAGATTTCCACATGCTTCAGAATACAACGTGTGACCTGGAGGAAAATAATACAAGGTGAAACCAAGGTTTTGCAATTGGTAGCAACAAAAACCTAGGCAGGGTTAGACCAAAGGAGGACAGAACGTAAGGTTGGGCAGGGCTGAATCTACTGATTTGGGTGTACTTACTAGCAAGTCTGAGTGCTTCATGTTGGCTCATGCAGCTAGAAGCTGTGCTGTTTGCTCAGTAGTTGACCAAAATTTGTACCCAAGAGGAAGATGGACTCTCAGAAAGGCTACCATGGGCAGCAAGGACAAAGTGGTAATCAGAATGTTGTGACCCACATAGAACTTTTGGAGGTGGTTAATTGACCTTAGAATTTCTAAGGATGAAATAGACAGCCTACTAAAACATTGCTCGATTTGTTATAGTAGAAAATATTTCTGGTGACCAGAAACCTGATTTGAGTCCTCATAATGCAAAGTCATAACTTTTTTTTTTTTTTTTGGTGCTAGAGATGGAACCCAAGGTTTCCCACACACCATGGACATTCTCTGTCACTGAGCTATACCTCCAGCCTGAAAGTCATAATTTTTCACCTAGTTCCAGACCTAAGTTGTAGCCCTAGAAACCTGTGGTGGAAGGAAGGCTAAGGTTTCCTGAGAAAGGATTCTGCAGTATTGGCAGAAGAAAATGCTATAACCCTCTTTACCCAGCCTTCCTCAAGGGACTTGAAACTATTTACCAAAGTGACTGTGTCCCTTTTGAGGACTATTAGATCCTGGCTGTGTCTTAGTCTCTTCACACTGCTGTAAAATGCATAGACTTGGGTGACTTATAAATGACAGAAATTTATTACTGTCAGTTCTGGAAGCTAAGAGGTCCAAGATCAAGTTGCTGGCAGATTTGGTATCTGGCGAAGGCCTATTTCCTCTTACAATGTAATCTCACACAATGGAAGAGGCAAAGGCTCTCTTTGGGGGTTTCTTTTATAAGGGCACTAATCCTAGCCACCTCACAAAGGTGACCCCATCCCCAAATGCCATCATCTTGGGGATTTCAGCATATGAGATTTGGAGGACATAAACATTGGGTTCACTGCAGGGTCTAAACAGATGCTGATTTCTGGTAACATAAAATATCATGGTGGCCCACCTGTCAAGGGACAACAGCGAGCAGGTTTAAAAAAATGGAGTTTTGATCAAAGTCCGTCTTACTGTGGGCCCAGTAGGCTCATAGATCCTCCTTATAGCCATTTCCTGCACTCTTGCATATGTAATTGGAATGCACAGCATAACAACTGGCAGAATCTCCGCATTGGGTCTGACCTGTGGAGTGAGGATTATTATGGGAGGCAGAGCCAAGCAGAAGCCCCTGGAACTTCCCTTCTTCACTGGGAGACTCAACTAAAAGTAATACGGTGGGTGAGGGAACTGCAGTGAACAGTATCTCCAAAGGCATAAAATATGCCGGCATGGTGACTCCTCATTCCCATTTAGTTGGCTTCTTTGGCCTGTGCAGAAGGCCTGGTCTTGAAGAACAGGTATGGATATTTCTACTCACGCTTCTGACACCAAATTACAGAGAGTTATTTCTACACCAACAGCTAATTCTCCAATTTTTCAGATACCAACTAGGTATTCAATAACTACCTACCTGGAATCACTGCCAACCCCACAGTTAAGGACTCAGCCCTGCAAACTGCTCCTCTACAGATGCTAACCTCCCTATTGGGCCTCCCTACTTCTATAAACCAGAGCTTCCCACATCCTGCTCTTCATGCTTCCTAATTTTCTAGAATGGCTCACAGAACTCAGGAAGGCACGTCATCTCCTATTACTAGTTTATTATAAAGAATGCAACTCAGGAACAGCCAAATGGAAGAGATGCATTGGGCAATGTATGTGGGAAGAGGCAGAGTTTCCATGAAAACTTGTCCTAATACCTTCTGGCCCCTCAATGTGTTTAGCCAGGAAGCTCTTCAAACCCCATAGTTAGGTGAACTTTTTGGAGATTTCATTCCATAGGCATGATTGGTTACATCATTGGGCATTAGTGATTGAACTCAATCTTTAGTCCCTATTCCCTCCCTGGAGGTTGAGAGATAGGGCTGAAAATTCCAACCCCTTAATTTCATGGTTTGTATCCCAAGGCCATCTAGGTTCACATGTTGTTGAAAGGGGCATATTGTGAATAAAAAGGCATTCCTCTCACTCCTGTCACTTGGGAAATGACAAGGATTTTAGAAGTTCTGTACCAGGAACCAAAGATAAAGATTAGATTTATAGTTCTTGCTTTTTCACAGTACCACAGGATGTTTTTCTCCAATTGTAGCTACAGATGTGGAATTGCTATTGGGATAAATCAACACTGTCCTCGACACCCAGTATACAGATACTGATTTAGAAAAAACCCAAAAACCTTTTTTTTTTTCTATACAAAATTTCAGGAGCTACCGAAGTAATTTGCTTTAATTACTAAATGCTTTAATTATTTGATATGATCTGCCACATACCTTTTTGTTGTTGCTTTGGGCTTTCTTAACTCTCTTGCTGTATTCCATAATCTCATCCACAGAGATCTTGATTGTCTTGAAAGGATTTCAAGACATGGGCCCATCACATTGGTAAAATATGTGTGCAGTTGTCAAGCATACATGATAAAGTAGAGCCTGATTGATGACTGGCAAGGTTACAATGAGCCACTTTTAGATTCAGTTTATTACTAAGCAAAAGGAAGAGTACCCAAAGATGCCGGCTTTCCAGTTTTTGTTTTTTGTTTTGTTTTGTTTTTTTTTTTTTAATCTCAGATACTGAAAAGAACCACACCAAAACAAGAGAGGCCAATGACTGCAGTGGGAAACCCTGTTGCTCTGGAGCTTATTCTAGACTGTAGCTACATAGTTTCCAGAACAGATTCTGTAGCTCTGTTCTGAGGAGTTGACCTAGGAAGTCTCATATCTCATAAGAACTTGGGAGGTAATAAGAAATTGTCTCATGATAGCTCCCAGGGGAGATAGGGAGGAAGGTGGAAGATGGTCTCAAGGCAGGGCCACAGTCTCCCATCTTTTTGTGCCCCAGAAGGATTACAAGGCATTCTTCCAAGTCTCAGATACGCTGCTGCTCAAGGTTTTACTGCACGGCCGTGTGGATACGTGCAAGTGGCCAGGGTGCCACGGCAATCGTATTGGTTAGCAAGAAGGAGCAAGTACCTTGGATGTCTCTGAAAAACAGAGTGCGGGGGTAGACCCCACTGGCTCAATGAAGTTTATGCAGGTCCAGAGGTCTGGGGGAATGTTTTGATATTCCTTCTGATGTGAAATAGAAATGTTTCACCTTGTCCTGCTGATTATCAAAAAGGGACACATGCTTACTGAGCTTTTTGGGAACTTTATTTTATTTATTCACTTTTTCAAGCAAGGAACAACTGAATGACCTTGGATTTTTGAGTCTTATCTATCTGTTATATTTGGGTGGGCTTCCCAGACCCGCTTACCAGATAACCTGCATGGCTGCTAGGTTTGAATGGGATCCAGAGAAAGAAGAAGGTCTGATGGGATCTAGGCTGTAGTGTGAGGTGCTTTGCTACTTGGGTCTTTTGACCTAGTATATTCTGATACTCCAAGTACATACAGATAATAAATAGTGCTCTGTGGAGCTTCTGCTGAGCTCCAATAGGAGAATCACAATTGCACATGACTCTGCAAAGCCATGTCTTCTTCTGTATTTAAGTTTCTCCTTTTGAGAGATAACCTGACACTGAGCCCTTGTTGAAACTGAACATCTAACACCAGACCATTGACTGACTATGTGACTGAGCTCCTCATCATGAACTAAGTATTATCTGATCCACCAAGTTCTAAGGACAGGCATGGGCCACATCAATCCATCATCAAGTGGAAATTGTACAGAAGGTACAAATTGCATGAATAGTTGACTAAAACACCCATGACACTCATGTTGTATTGCTTCCTCTACCACAATCCAAATTTGGAGCTTCAATCTAAACCTATGCTGGTAATTACTGGAAATGCACTGCTAAAAAATTACACCACCATACAAGAGTATCTCTAAAAGATGGTGTGAAGAGAAATCTTACTAGTGGGCCAAATGACCAAGTTTTGACTGGATGTCAGGTATTTGGAAGGACAAGTACTAGAAATTAATCATAAGAGCACTTTGGAAAAAGATGTGGGAATAGACCTTTCCTAATACTCCCAGATGCGAAGTGACTTGTATTGGCTATCTATTGCTATGTAACAAAGTCTCCAAAGTTACTGGTTTAAAACTAACCATTTCATTTCCTCATGATTCTGTGGATCAGCAATTTGAGTTGGGCTCAGCTGTTTGGTTCTTCTGTTAGACTTGCCTGGATTCGTTCATGCAGCTGCAGTCATCTAGTAGGGTGGATGATTTATGATGGTCTCACATGTCTGACAGTTGGAGATGACTGTTGACTGGGCCATGTGTCTTTAGCAGGCTAGTTTGGGCTTATCATAAGGTAGTAGAAGAATTCTGAGAGAGAAAGTGTAGAAGAAACTGCAAGGCCTGTCTAGGTTTGGGTTAAGACATCCCATAATGCAATCTCCACTGCATTCTACTCACCAAGCAAGTCACAAGACCCACCCAGGTTCCAGGGATGGGAAACAGACTCCACCTTGTGGTGGGAGGAATGTCAGAGTTGCAAAGGGTAACATGTAAGGGATGGCAGGGATGATCCCAAGTATTTTGCAAATAATCAACAATATGAATGTCCTATGTGAAGGTTCACCAAAGGGCATAATTGCAGAGGAGGGTCCCAATAATCAGCTGGACAAGATGATATGTTTAAAGCCAATCAGTCTCTTTCTCCAATTGGAGAAATGGACCTATTAAAAATGGTCATGGTGGTAGGGATGAAAGTTGTGCATGGGTTCTACCATATGGACTTACTTCAGCAAAGCTGAACTGGTTATAACCACTGCTGAGGACCTACTGAGCCACTATGGTCTCCAAGGAGACCTTCTTGCTACTTGGTATTACACTGATTACATTAGACTCTTTCCATCCTGAAAGAAACAGTGGTTTGCCCTCAAACAGCAAAGGGTATACTGATAAATACGGTTTTACTTTCTTTCCCTGCAATTCTTATGCCAGAACCACTATCTGAGTACTTGTAAAGTACCTTAATTACAATCATTTTATCCTATACAACACTTCTCTGCCCTAGAACTTAATTTCACAGAAAACAAAACAACTGGGTGACAGACT
Source organism: Castor canadensis (assembly GCF_047511655.1). Lineage (NCBI taxonomy): Eukaryota > Metazoa > Chordata > Mammalia > Rodentia > Castoridae > Castor > Castor canadensis. The sequence goes on along the minus strand of NC_133398.1, from coordinate 8,895,034 downwards.
GATGCATATGAAATTTAGCGGTCTTACTATGTACTCCCTCCTCAGAAGCAGCTGTCCTGATAAAATGGCAGAATGGCCAACCAAAGTCTTGGTTATTTTTTAATAATAAGGATTGATGTAGGTTGCTAACTTTACAATTAAATTTTTTGAAATTGAATCCAGGGCCTTCATGCATGCTTAGGCAAGTTGCTCTACCACTGAGCTATATCCTCAGCCCACCAATTAATTCTTTAGATTACAGATTATTCAGCTTGAATGTGATTGTGTAAGAGGTGTAATTATCTTTTTTTCTTTTATTCATATGTGCATACAATATTTGGGTCATTTCTGCTCCCCTTCCCCCGCCCCTAAGAAGTATAATTATTGTTGTTTAGAATTATTTGCCATGACTTTTGCTCAGAGATGATTATGACAACAATTATGAGGTTTTTTTTCTTTTTCTTTTTGGGGAGAGGATAAAAGTGTCATTGTCTCTATCAAAAGAGCAGTATCTTTTATTGATTTTTTTTGGCAGTACTTGGGATTGAACTCAGGGCTTTGCACACACTCGGCAAGTGGTGTACTACTTGAGCCCTATCTCCAGCTCTAAAACAGTGGTGTAAAGATGTTACGGTGTGGATATCCAGATGTGCACAGATTGATGGGTGCAGAGTAACCATGGGGGTGAGTTGTATCAGTTAATAAGCTACTGACTCTTAATGACAAAAGCCACTTCTTACACCTGTTTTGTGATGCTTGTGGGACTCTGGAAACTCCTCCTTTGCTAGACTTTTTGCTAGGATTTGCCAACAGTGGGTACTAGAGAGAAAGAGAGAGCAAAGGCAGGAGGAGGGGTCCAGAGACTTCTCTCCTGTTTGCTTGCCATTTCTCCAGCATCACCAGCAGATGGCCCTACACTCAGACAGTGGTGATTGTTTCCAGCTTCCTGGAACTAGACTCATCTCTCCTTAGAGGTACCAGCACCAGCCATGCAGTGCCCTCTTCTCAAAAGTCTGAGTCCCACTTCACTGGGCCTCTTTTCTGAACTTCTAGGTTCCAGTCTCTTTCCTTTGCACCTTCAGCCCTAGGAATAGGAGCTGCTTTCTTCAGTTATTACACATTTCCACAGGCAACAAGGTCCTTAGGCTACATGTGAAGTAGTATAATACTATTTGAAGGCACTTTGATTAATTAAAACATATATTGTAAGGGCTGGGAGTGTAACTCAGTGGTAGAGTGCCAGCTTAGCATGTGTGAGGTCCAGGGTTTGGTCCTCAGCACCAAAAAAGAAAAAAAAAAAGTTCATTGTAAACCTTCGGGCAAAGATTAATTTTTTTTTCTCTCAAAGCATCAAATAGTTTCACTTGCCACACTGCATTGTCTGGCAGCACTCAGGACCACTTCTCCTCTTTTTACCCTCCCATGTATTGCAGTATTTGGAAGCTTGGGAACTACATTTTCCAGCATTCCAGTTGTTTCTCATTATTTGCAGTAATTGTGTCCTATAAAGTTTCTTGAACACTAATTAAGCAAATATTGAACTATTGATTTTTAAAGAAAATTCTTTAAAGGTTAAATTCTTATCAGTTTCTGGTTACAACATTTTTGTCAATCAACTGAGCTATATGATCTTATTTTATGTGTGTTTTTCTTTAAGGACATGTTACTTTATGTATATTGTTGATTTATTAACATCAAACTTGACCAACAGCATTATAATGCGTGCTTGAATGAAGTTTTATGTAACACATTTATTTCCTCAATAAGGTAAATTACAGTCAGCTTAGGTTTAGGATTGTCAGAAAGCATTTCTGCACTATGCCTGGGGATGATTTTAAATAGCAAAATCACCAGAGAAGAACCAAAATGCAAAAAACAGCACTGCAAGAAAAAAGGCGCTTGTTTATAGTATGAGAGCTGAAACAAGAAGGCAGAGCATCACTTTCTTTGAACTTAGCTGGGAACAGGCATATCAGCTCACTCCAATCTTTCATTGCTCTGTGCATTCACAAATGACCATAGAAGTACTATGAGTGTTCACTTGGGGCTACAAATAAAACTTTTCTGAGTGTACTAACTCACAAATATGGAATCAGAATCCGTGAGAAACAAGCATCACCTGTATGTCTTTTTCAGCATGCCCACCTCTTCTACCATCTGCCAGGGTAGAGGAAAGATGGTAGAGAGTATATACTTCACAGAGAATTGGCCACTATTTTTTCCAAGCTTCTAAGAGCCATCAGAGTCACTAAAAAAGTCCTTACTAGAGTGTTAAGCCCCATGTCCTGAGAAAGGGTCCCCAAGTTAGTTATTTCTTGTTTATCCAGCATTACATTTCAGTTTCCTTGTTCAAGCTCTCTGAAAATTCAATCCAGAGGGATGCTCCCCTGGTCTCTGCCAGTACACATCAGCTACTTTTTGCAAGTTAGGCATATATTTTTCCTCTGGATTGGCCCAGTGTATTCCTAGCTTGGTTACTCTGGAATTTCACCCTAGTTATCATCCAAGCAGTTAGGAGAGGAGGTGAGGGTAGCTAGCATTGGGGGGAGGGGCATTTATTGCTTGCAAGGAGGGGCTTCTGTAGCACCTTCCAGCACAGTGATACCTCCAGTTCTATCATAAAAATAATAGTGTCATTTAGCAAGCATGTATTGCAAACACTGTGCTTAAATCCTGTGCTTGCTGGAAGACACACAGGTAAATATAAAAGTAGCAAATGTTTATTGAGCTCCTGTTAGGTGTGGGGTGAAATACGGCCTCATCTCATCCTCCCAACAGCCTGTCTGTAGAGGGTGTTATTTTTATTACATTCACTTTTCAACAGAGAAACTGAGGTACAGAGAAATAACTTGCTCATGTGCACAGAACTTGCTGCTGGCAGAACTAGGGCATGGATTCAGGCAGCCTGTCTCTCTAGCTTTTCCACTCAGCATCTACCCAATACATTCTGAACCCAGAGTCTGTGAGCAGAATCACTGCATTATGCATTTCCTGTTCTCTTTAAAGGAAAATCACTAAGAATATTCTTCAATGATTATTTTCTCAATACAAAATAGGTTTCTCTCAAAGACTTCCCCTCCCCCCAGACTTAAAAATGGCTTAATTTCTACTGACTCTACTTTTTTGTTTCTTCTGTAAGTTTTGGGAAGCTCAGTGACCAAATCTTTCCATAGTCTGATGTTACTGTACTATAAATTTGAAACTTGTCAAAATGATGCTCTATTTGTCCATATATTCGAGAAGCATTTGGAGTACAGCAGGGCCTTCTACCTCCTTTCTGTAGGAGGTAGAACAAGGTTTTGCTGTGGTTCTGGACTGTTCAGCCCTGGCTTCCACAGTTTCCTTATAATTTATCATTTCTGTGACTTCAAGCGAGCGGCTTAATCTCTGCGTTCACCACATCGTGCAGGCATAGAGCGAAGGATCCAGGGGTGCGGGGCGACAGTTTCCAGGCTCACTCCCCAGCTGCTCAGGTAAGACCCTTCACCCGTGAGGCCTACCTTTGCCCAGCTATAAAACAAACCGGTTGGACTCCGAGATGTCTTCCAGCCCTGACATTCTGTACTCTGCGCCTACCTGCAAGTGGTAAAGAAAAGGCACTAGGGTGATGTCTCGCTCATAAAATCTTTTTTTTGTTGTTGTCGAAAACAATAAATCCTAGGTAGGGATTTAAAGGGGGAGATTGGGTGAGGCCTGGAAGAATGTGTGGGGAATGAGATGCACGGCTATTTCTAGGCAGGGGATGGGCGTGGCGGGGCGCTGAGTCTGCCGTGCAGACAGCGGAGCATCCCTGCAGGCTAAGCAAGCGTCTGCGGACCAGCGCAAAGGCCCAGGCCGGCTAGGACAGCGGCTGCAGCGGCTGCGCACTGGCACGACCAGCCGGTCGATTTGCGTGTCTCCGCCCCTGCAACAAGTTGATTGGGAGAGCTGGTCAAGGGCCGTCCTCTGATTGGCTGTGCTGCCCGCCATTCAGGCCAGGAGCGGACGGTTCCTACTGCGGCTGGGCACGGGCTCGGCTCCCGCGTCGGCCCGCGCTCCAGCTGCGCCCGGCCCGGCCCCGGCCCGGCTTGGCCCGGCCCCGGCCTAGTAGCGAAGGCGCCACTACCGCTGGGCCGCTCCCAAGACCATGAGGAGGAGGCGGCAACTATTGCGGCCCGCGTCAAGGTGACCGGCCGGGACTGCGGCGGCGGCGGAGAAAGCGGTGGTGAGAGGAGAGACCGGTGTGGCGGGGCGGGGCGGGGCGGAGCCCTGAGGACCGGCCGGAGGGAGCTGCAGGTGCGGGGGGCGGGACCCGGAGGGCCGCCGGGGCTGAGGAGGGAGGGGCCTCGGTGCAGGAGGCGGGGTTGGGGGTTCTGTTGGCGGGTTGCGGGCGCGGGGCTAGGCCGGGGGTCTTCGGTGCTCCGGTCTCGGGGGGCATGAGGGATGGCGGGTGGGGAGGGGCGGCGGGGAAAGGGCTCAGGTGCGGGAGGCGGGGCTGGAGGAGGCAGTTGGGTGTTGCCGAGGGGGCTGCAAGTGTGGGGGGCGGGTCCAGGAGCGAGGGAAGGTTTGACAGTCGGAGGGGATGGCGAGGTGAGGACGAAGCGGCCAGGGCCGGAGGAAATCACAGGTGCAAGGGGCGGGGCCAGGGAGACCAGCAGGGATGCGGGGCGGGGCTCTGAGTGGTTGCAGGTCCGGAAGTGGGGCCACAGGTGAGGAGCGGGCGGAGGGTGAGTGGTCCCTGGAGAAGGCTGCCCTCTCTGCACTTGAGGTGGGTTTGGGTGGGAACGGGATCTTGGGCTCTCTGCGGGTTCTGGAGGCATCCAGGGTTGCCACTGGAGGGGGTGGCCCAGGCCTGCTTTTGCCTCTGCTGAGCCGGACTTGGATCTCTGCTGCCCTCTTACTAGGCCCGCTGCTTCACGTATGCCATGCTGTGACCTAAGTGGGGCGCGCTGTTTTTTCCCTGTTGCTGTTGAAACGGCTTGCCTCTATTGAGGGGTGGTTGGCTTTCATTGGATGATCGGCTGCTGGAAAATGTGGGTGCTTAAAGAGTAGTTCGTGTGATGCTTGGGAGTGTCCTGGGTTGTTAGTTCTTGGTGCCAGATACTGCTGCAAATCTTCACGGTGTTAGTCTCAAGAAGACAGAGATGTCAGTCTGGTGAGAGAAAAGAGCAATAATGAGAATTCAAAAGCTTTTGACTGTGTTACCTGGAAGTCTTTTGCCTTTTGAGCTCTGTTTCCTCCTTTGTAAAATGAGCATTCTGGTGCCTTCTTGTGTGTCTCCCAGAGGCCTTTTGAGGATAGGATGAATGGTGCTACTGAGCAAATTGTTGGGCAAAGTTATGTCTCCCTCTTCTTAAGCTGATGGGCAGGTTGGATTTGGGATTAGGGAGTCTAAAGAGGAGGGGATTTCTTGTCGAGAGGAGAGATCAGGCCACTTCCTTGTTAGAATTGGGATGTTTGTGTCAGGGACCCTCAAAAGACAAGTGGTGTATTGGATCACAATCCATCTCTCTGTGAGAGACGGAGCTGCAGTCACACAGGGAACAATGGCAAATGGAAAGTGGAGGAACATTTGTTTGCAGACCTTTAGACTCAGCCCTAGTGAGGACTCTGAGCTGGTGTGTGAGAGAAGTTTATGCTGGAGCCCTGTGAAATTACCCACCCCCATGCAAGTGTGAATCCCAATTCTACCACATTCCAGAAGGAAGATACCAAAAAAGAACAGTATGGCAGACCTCCGTTAGGGGGGCAGGTAGAAGGGAGTGAGATGACAGATTTCTTGCTGTGCTCCAGAAGAGTGCCCTCTACTCAGGTGTGTGACTTTTGGTACCCAGTGTCAGCTCACTAGCAGTTGACAATCTAACTTGCAGTGCTTCCTCCCTGATCTGTGTGGACAGAAGAGAAGGTGGCAGAAGCTTCTTTGCTGGCCTGTAGTTTTCTTCACTGCAGAAGCTATGGGACTTTTGGGGTCCAAGCACCATGATGTTGACCTTCCTCACTAACACTAGTGTGATGTTGATCCAGTGGCATCCTGGGGATGGCATCTTGGGATAGGTCCTTTTTGGAACCAGTGCTTGTGCGATAAGTCCCAGGGGGTATTGTCCAGGAAGAAACTATGTAAGTGGCTCTCAGGACCACTGTCTTCTGGGTGACCATTATGCTCCATGAATTAAAAGGAAGGCCCAAATGTGGTGACAGGTAAGAGTAGAACACATGCTGGAGAAAGAGATGATTGGCTTTTTGATTTCTTTTTATTAGAGTGACAACACTCATCATCTAGAGGAAAACTTTATTAATAGAAAAATATCACCTCTGAAGCTCTTTGTGAACTGTCCCCAGTATATCTTTTTTTTTTTTTCGCAGCACAGGGGTTTAAACTTAGGGCCTTACACTTGCTAGGCAGCGCTGTTACTGCTTGAGCCACTCTGCCAACCCTTTTTTGTGACTATTTTTTGAGATAGGGTCTCTCGAGCTATTTGCCTGGGGCTGGCTTCAAACCATGATTCTCCTGATCTCTGCCTCCCTAGTAGCTAGGATTATAGGCATGAGTCACTGGTGCCCGACTCAGTCTCTCTCAAATGGGGTTTTTTTTTCATCATAGAGTGTAAGAGCTCAGACAAGGTAGTCAGACAGGTCTGCATTTTAAGCCTCCCATCTCCACCTCCTGCTGTGTGCTCCTGTATGTTTCTTAGGTTCTCAGAGCTTTGGTTTTCTTTTTTGTACATAAGGATAACCATGGTCAACTTGTAAGGTGACCATGTGTGGTGAAGAATAAATGAGACAAGATATTTGAAAGCACCTCATCTATTTGGTACTGCCCACCTGCCAGAATAGCATGTAGCATGTAAAGAGAGCAGGACTAGGAATTCTGAGACGTCCATGTCTGTCTGACCTCAAACAAGTTTCCTCCTCTCTCCAGACCTCAGTTTTCTTAGGTGAATAAGAGGATGTTAGATTATGTGATCCCCAAGACTGTAATCAAAAACTCTGGCTTCTGATTAGCAGTCATCATATCCTCCTGGAAAGTAGGAGGATGGAAGCCAATGGTTCAGTTTGGCTCCTCTTTAAAAAATATCAGTCTAGCACTTTGTCTGGCACATAGTTTGTGCTCATTAAATACTTGAAGAAACAGATGAAGGACTTTCACTAGGAGACTAGGCATGGCTGAGCATTGTGGTACACATCTGAAATCCCAGCACTCTGGAATCTGAGGCGGAAGGATAGAGTTCGATGCCAGCCTGGCTACATAGTGAGTTCAAGGCTAGCCTGAACTATGTAGCGAGACCCTCTGTCAAAAAAACTGGGGGCTGGGGATGTAGTTTAATGGTAGAGTGCAAGGTTCCAGGTTCGATCTCTAGTACAGCAAAACATAATGAAACAAAATAAACTCATAAATTCAGCTTGGTATGGTGGCATGTGCTTATAATCCCAGCATTCCAGAGGCTATGGTAGGACGATTATGAGTTCAAGGCCAGCCTTGGCTACATAATGGAACACTGTCTCTAGACAAACAAAGTAAGGTCTGGGGATCTAGCAGAGTGGTAGAGCACTTGTCTGGCATGAGCAAGGACCTGAGTTTGAGTTGCAGCTTCACAAAAGCAAATAGACAAACAAAAAAGATACAACAAATTAGCCTTGCTGCTTATATGAATATTGTTTCAGTGCCTTCAACAGGCATTTTATTTATTGCATGAAAATATTACCACAACATTAGTGGAATTAGTGATCTCAACTTAAAAGACAAAAGTTGTTCCATAGTCCCATTTCACCACTCATTAAGGTCCTCCAGGTTTTGTTCACAAACATACATTATTTTCCATGGTCACAGTCCGTGGGAAGCATTTGGGAAAGGCCTCACAATAAGTAGTTTTTTAAAATAGTGTTTTTATTTTTTTGAGAAGTTAAAAAAAAAATGAAAGCACCCCACACATGGATTGTTTTTAAGGCAAATTGGGGAGTCCCATTGTAAAGTGTCTTTCTTGCCTCATGCTGCCAGTGACCAGTTCTTCTCCTTAGAGGGGACCTAGTTACCAGTTTCACGTTTGTTATACACTCTTTCTCTTACACAAAGAGTAGCATTCTATACATGCTCTCAGCTTCTTCATTTATTCACTTAAGCTACTTTGCAAGTTGTTCCAACACTGGGAAATAGTCCAGCTGGTACATATAATTCTTCACAAGAAGTGTTTCTGACTGATACTGTAAGCACAGTTTTGTTCCGTCTATGGTATTTACCCAGTATTGGTTAGCGGTTATTGTTTAGAAGATTAACAAGAGACATCCCTTGTTCTTGTCTAGGAAGGACATGACTTTGGTCTCAGTGAACAATAGGTTAAAGGGCAGTCCATGTATCTGGATGCAAGGCAGAGAACCGAAAGAGAAAGGAAAGGGAATTTGTTTTTGTAATTGAGAACTGACTTTCCATTTAGCCTATAAGTCAAAGTCCAGCTCTGTCTGCCACTTACTGGTTGTGTGACTTGGGACAATTTACTAATCTCCTGGTATCTCAGTTTTCTTGTCTGTAAAATGGATGATGGCAGTAGGATCTGTCTTTGGGGGTTTCTGGGCAAAGAAGACAAGGTCTGCATGCAGTATACATGCTACAGTAACAGGTCACGTAGATGCTTCAGAAGGGTGGGTGTGGTTTAATTACCTAAACTAGACTCCTTATTCCTTATAAGCAGATACTTCACCAGGCGGGTAAGGGTGAGCCATGGAGAATGCCTACTGCCGCTGCCTTTGAGATGCTTGTGTGTGTGGAGACGGACATATGAGTCACTGGATACAGAGCAGTATGGTGTGATGGATCTGATAGTGGGGGTGGGCAGTGTGTGGGGTCACAGAGGAGGGGAACTTTAACTTCTTCCTAGTGATTTTTGGGGGAGGCTTCCCAGCTCCAGTTTCCCCTCCTTTGCAAAACCTACTCAGTTCTCCAGGGACAAGTGACCTCTTCCCATTTGTGCTCCCTCAACTGTCATTGTATGCAGACTTTGATCCGAACATATAGCATGTTATTGCATGCATGGCTTTGTGCCTGTGTCTCCTCCCTGTACCAAGCAAGTCTTTTTGTTGTGCTGCTGGGGGGACAGCATGACGGACCTCTGCTCAGATGAGTCATGCTTCCAATCATTGCCCATGCTTTTATGTAAGTCAGCAGGTCTCTGGTGAACCCTGTCTTTGGACTCTATTCCATCCTTCCCCAGATATCTGAGTGCTGACTCTGAGATGGGCATGTGCTGTGCCATACACTAGCTGTGGCTTTGGGAAGGGCTGGCAACACTTGTCCTGCAGAATCTTCAAGATGGGAGAGGTAAGAAATATTTCCTTCTGAGGCTATCCAGGACCAGAGGGGAATGGATGGGCTGCCCATGCTTGCTGAACCATGCCTTTCCTCTCCTCACTCTTCCCTAGGCTGGGGTGGTGGAGGAGAAGCTTAGGGAGCTGAGTAGGTGATGTGTTGACCAGGGGCAGGAGAGAGTTGTTTGGATTGGCACCACCCCCAAGCCACATGGTTTTGAGCAGGTGACCAAACTTCTGTTTTCCTCATTTTTGCAAGAGTTGTGATAGGTATGATCACACCTACCTCTGCATGGTCCTCACGGGTTCCAGGTGATGACACAGCACAGCACTTAGCTTGCACATGGTGAGCATCAGTACACGTGAGCTAGGACAAGGCTTTCTTTTCACTGGAGCCACTGAGTTATTAGGATTCCTTTTTTGGTGGCATCCTAATTATTGTGTGAGTTATTGCACAGGAATATGGTAGAGATCAAGTGAACTTGGTGATGGGGGATGGCAGGAGCATCCAAGGTGGCAGGCAGAACTCATCCTGAATTGGCAGTGCAGTGCAACCGTGGATCCTATCAGGACAGCAGGGAACTGGTGAGGAGAGATGCTGTCACCTTGAGTAATCAGAAGAAAATGTAACTGTTTGCTCTTGATATTCGTAGGTTTCTTTGAAAAATCCTTATTTGAGAGAAATAAGAATAATGAAAAATTTCAGTCCATGTTTATTGGGTACAATAATTCTCATCCACTTTTATCTAAGTCTGATAACTAGGGCAAGGGAATTCTTTCAGTACATTTCTGAATTAAATATTTATGGAAAACAAGTTAATAAGTTCAGGAGAATTTTTTTGTCTCTTTTTGCAGTAATAAAATCTGTTACATGATATTAGTGACTTTCACTGTTTGAGATATTTCTTACTTTGTGTTCTCTCTGTAGCTGTGTTTTTCTTTGCTGGGCAAAATATTTCTCAGTCCAGTAACATTTATAGATTGCCCACCACTGGGCTCCTATAATGTGTTGTCCTGCTGTGGCATGTAATGACATTGTGTGACCACTGACAATTTCCTTGTGGCTTTCCTTTGTAGATTGTGTACTAGCCCAGGGAAGCTAGAATGCCTAAGTATGTCATTCCTTCTGTTTAAAACCCCCAGTGGTTTCTAATTCCTCTTGGAAAGACCAAGTCTTTAGCATGGCCTTTGAGGTGTGAGAATATGCTCTTTAGAGTCATGGTCAGGTATGTCTGTGTCCCCTCACTGCTTTTCTGCAGAGACTTTGAATCCATTTTGTTCTTTGTGGGAGATTTATCTCCTGAGCATCAGAGAGGTGGAGCGTAGACCGCACCACTCCCTAGCCACATGGCCTTGAGCAGGTGACCACACCTCTGTTTACTCATCTGTACAAGAGCTGTGATAGTTGTGACAGTACTTACCTCTGCAAGTACTGGATCACATTGGGTCATGGACTGTGGTTGTTTTGCTCACTAACAGGTCCTCAGTTTCTGGTGTGGCATCTAGTGCTTACTAAATGCCCCATAGTGTTTGTGGAATGAATAGATGAAGATGGTGGGGGCTCAGAACTGATTTGAATGCATAAAATGAGAAGGTTATTGGATCAGAATTCCCTTCCATTGTATAATATCTCAACACCATATAGTACTCCAGTATCTCTTGACATCTGCTATAGCCTCATGTTGGTTTGGCAGGGTCAGTGGGGCAGGCGTGATGTGTATGAGAGAGACTGAAGCACATCAAGGTTAGTTGCCCAAGATGCGGCTATGGGAGAGCTGGGGGCTCCATTGCCCTGCAGGTACCTCTTCTCATTCACACACTGAGGACTCATAGGGATGCAGGGAGACAGGGCTGCACTGCAAAAAGGTACTTGTAATTGTTTTTCTTGGCTTTACGTATTTTAATTTCCTGATCATTGAGTTTAATGAGTTCAACTGGAGTGATGGGTTTAAGGTCCAGTTTCATACCAGGGAGTAGCCTAGTATCATAATCCTGACCTTTCCTGTACACAGCAAAAGTATAGTAATCAGTAGATGTATGTACTAGTTGGATGATAAATAGAATTAGAATTTGTGTTCTTGTGAAGATTTTTGATAAGATTAGGAGTTACTTGCTGACTGATACATAGTATTCTTGCTGACTCCAAAAGATGCTGAGCATTTCAGCTAGCTTATTTCTGTAATTTATCTCTGGATACCTTTGCATTGGGAACCCTGGGGCCTTTGTCCTCATCAGATGTAGTGTCGGTCTGTCTTGAAGGTTGGAGATCTTTGAGTCCACACTTTCTCTTTTCCAGATGAGGATGGAGATATTGCTGGGTTTCATACTCAGGTTCCCTGATTCCTTACCTAGGGACTTGAGTACATTCATTTGCATATAGCAGTCTCTCAACAGTTTCCTGCAGATCCTGTATCGTTGCTTGTAGACCATATCCATAGTGAAGCATTTCTCCCAGATGAAAATCTTGGCATCAGGGCTGTTTTTGAATCTATAATATGACTGCATGGGAACAGGGACTAAGCCCTGATTTAGTACGCAGTTCCACTGTCATATGTGGTAATGGTAGCTGGTTAATAAGCCTCTGTGGTCTTTTAGCACCACCATGATCTTAAGGGGCTTCTTAGGCCTGGGAGATTCTTGGAAGCTAGTTTTATCAACATGACCAGGAAGACTCCTGGAAAGTATTATAGAAAGATCAATGGATATGGAGCCATAATGCCCAGGGTGCCAAGTTGCTTTGAGACTTCTGCTTTCCAAGTAAACAGGAATGTCCCTGGTGAGGGTGGATCATTTCTTCCATAAGAAAGCCTTGTAGTTAAGATCTGAGACTGCTTTGTTGGGACTGAGTTAGAGTAAACGAAGCTGGAAGATAAAAAAGACTGCACCAACAACTGAAATCAATCAGCCTCGTTCTTCCTTCTTCACTGTCTTGTCAGACCTGCTTATCTTATCCATCCATCTGTCCATCTATCCATTTGTCCATCCACCCAGCTCTTGTTCAGGGCCTACTGAGTGCCAGCACTATGTTGAGTGTGGTGCCATAGCAGGGGAAAAAAATAAGCCTGATCCTTGATTTCAGTTAATAGTCTAGCAGCAAAGTCAAATAAGTACAAAGACAATAACAAATATGTGCATAAAATTTAATAACAGCATTGCTAGTAGCTGTGAAAGAGGAGTATAGGTTTAAAGAGACCCTGGTTGAATGCTAGTAGGGTCAGAGGCAGCTTCCCAGAGGAAGGGGCCTTCAGGCTGCCATCTAAGAGACAGCTGGAACTAGCCAGGTATAGAGGTGGCAGCTGTACCTGAAGTGCTCCCAGTCCTCTGACTGGGAAAGGACATGGTGAGTCTAAGAGGTAGCAGGTTGCTCATGTGCTTGAAGCATTGGGGACAAGGGAGGGATGAGTTTTTGTATCCTGGGCTCAGTGTTGCTTTTGTGAACTGTGCTAGAAATCCCTGACACGCTATGTCCTAGCTGCTGACTCTTTTTTTCAGAACTCCCCAGATGTCACTCCAAAGCATCTATTTCTGAGCCATTACCTGCCCCTGGCTTTTGGGATTGCAGTTGGCCTTATTTCTACTGCTTTGAAGATTGGTTGTCTCCTTTGCTTCTTGAGGGATGGAAGGACACCTTGATCTCATTAGTGGTTTTTAATTATTAAGTACAAATCTGCTGGGCTTGATGCTGTTGTCCCTACCCTCAGAGGTCCACAGACTTGATAGATAGGAAATGGGGATGATGCAGTATTGGGAATGGTAGAGCAATGGGAGCTCATGGGACCACACAAGACTCAGATCTCAAAGAAAGACCTCAGCTTTCCAAATGCAGGGTACAGGCAGGGGAAGTGTCATGCAGCAGCACAGCAGCCAGAGTGATTGATGTGTCCACTGGCAGCAATGTGTGCTGCTGGAGTGAGGTGTGAATGAGAGGGTGGGAGAAAGAACTGGCAGGAGGTGTAGTTGGCAGGAGTCAGTTCACAGGAAAGCCTGAGGCAGTATGTTTGGATGTCATCCTGTGGTCAGTGGAGAATCATTCACAAGTCACAAAAGGAGATAGACTTTTGATCCTAGTCGAAGTGTCAACAATGGTGTGGGAGGAGGATATCAGCAGATGAGCAGAGGCTGTTACCAGAGACCAGGTAATGGATGATAAGTCCTGAACCCGACCATGGTGGGTAGGTGAAAAGCTAGTTCCAAGGAAGCTGAGGTAGTGGCCTCTCTTTATGGTAATGTAGTCAATGAGAGGTAGGATGACACCAGAGTTTCTTGCTTTGTTGACAATGAGATAGTGGGACCAGTTGCTGAGAAATGGAACATGAAAGGAATATTAGGTGGGGAGGAGGAAGTTAGTGGATTTGGTTTTGGCCATTTGAGTCTGGGGTGCCTTGGGACAGCTTGCTTGGGTTGTCCATGGGTGACAGGCCTGTTGTGGTACTCGTAGGTCTGGGCTGGAAAGGTGGCTCTCACCCAGAGCATCAGCATCCTCTGAGGGCCTGAGGGAAGGAAGATGACCATTTTCATAGATGGTTCCAATGCCCTCTGTCTGTGGAGGGAGACTTGGGTTATTCTTGAGAAGATGGCCCCTGAAATTGCATTATAGGAGACAACGGGATTGTTTCAGAAGGTTGTGTGGTGAGTAGAAGATTCTGGCTGCACTGTGGGGGCACACAGGCATGAAGACTACTGTGTAACACAGTGAAAGGGCCAGGGAAGGAACGAGAGGAAGAACGCCAGCTAGGAAGGAAGACTATGGCGTAGGCACCAGCCTCCACCTCCTTTCCTGCAGTGCCTCGCCTCTGCCCCTGGCCTAGGCCCTTTTGTGTTCAAACATCAGATCTTGCCTCTGTAGAGAAGTTACCTTCACTGCTGTGTGTAAAGACTCAGGGAGGGTCTTTGCTGCAGTGAGTCTCTGTACACCTCAAACAAGTCACTGGAGCCTTCTATTGCTGCCCCTTTGTACTGAAACCTCTGGATCCTAAGCAGGAAAGTTGCTCACCCAACATTCTGGGGTTAAAGATGGATCTGCAGGCCCAGTAGGACGGGTGCATGTCCAAATGCTAGGAGATGTGCTGGCCAGAATTGTTGGAGGAGGACCTTGGAAGATGATAAAGCTTGGATGATGATACAGATCAGATGATGTGGCCCTGGGGGTACCGAACCTTGTGACTTTGGTGCATTCTTGGCTCTCTCTGTATCCTGAGCATGGGGAACAGAGAGAAACCTACTGTAGAGTTTCCAGAACTTATGGGTGTGGTCTTGATTACATGAAATCTACCCAGATTGCTGGTGGGGGACGGTAGGGTGTCCTAAATTGCCAAAAGCGGGCTCCCCTGATAAGCCTAAGTGCCTGAATGAGATTAGTTTACAGAATCTGGTGGTGAGCTGCTCATCTGAGAGAGCTGGTGGGAAACTGGTCTGTGACCAACTGTGTCTATTACCCTGAGCCCAGAGACCCTGGAGTGTGGGCAGAGGCACTGACCTTGGTGCTGAAAGTTACAGCTGAGGAGTAGTGAGGCAGGATCAGGGATCACATCAGGGAAGTAGCTGTCCTAATACCAGAGCCCACCACCCTGATGAAGCCCTTCGCCCCTCAGGAGAGAAAAGTACAAATGTCGCTTGAGTTGAGAAACCCAAGTGCTTAGGCCAATGAAAAGGGTCAGCTGGGTAGAAGTAGGGACAGGGTAATGGGAGCATGAGATCAAATATAGAGCATAAAGTGCTGGTCAGCTCCTGTGAGGCAGGACATGAAGAATGGTTCAGAAAAGGGACACATGTGAGCTGGGTTCAAATCTTGCCTTTGCCTAAGCACTCATTACAAGGGAGGATACTGCTGCTGGCTGTGTTTCTCATTTTAAATGGATATGGTAACAGTACCTACCTTAGAGAATTATTAGAAGGATTCAGTGCTATGTTATATGGGAAAAGTACTTAGCAAAGGTCTGCCACAGAGTAATGGTTCAAAAAGCAGTGGTAATGGTGATGATGGTACCTTCCTGTGACTACTGCTGTCCCCCTGGATTAAACTCCACCCATATGACAACAGTGTGAAATAAAGAACTTGACACCATCAAGCTATGTGAACATCAGTATATGGGAGGGAACACCAGATCTGTTGGCAAAAACACCAGAGCACAGAGAGCATAGGTGTTACATGGGAGAGTCACAGAAAACATAATGTGACAAAAAGTGACAAAGCACAAGACCCAGGAACCTTGATCAGAAGGTCTTATTATCCGTGAAGGAGAGAAGCAAGAGATTCTGAATCCATACTTGGGGTGAAGAGGACAAAGCAGGTAGTCTTCACTCTTCTACCTGCCTGGACATCTTAGTTGGCACCATTAGGGGAAGTGGCAGTAGGGATTATTTACCTAGTAATCATTTTTCTGCCTTTTAACTCCAGAGCCTCATTTTTTATAACTATGCTGTTACAGAGGAGTCTGTCATTAAATGTGAATAGATAGGATGGAGTTGATCAAGCAATCAGTTTCTGGCTCTTCCCAGAGAAGTTTAAATACAGCAATAGTGAAGAGACTATATCTCCAGATGTTGGTAAAGATTTAATGTAATTCTAATGAAGTGTCTTATAAAGCATGACAGCTTATTGATGGTCATCTGGAAAATAAGTTGGTTAAAAAGTTAAATTTTTTAAAGCACTAAAATTGCTTTTATTCTTCCAGATTCCTGTTCATTTCAACAAAAGTTTGAGTTGTCCAGTGTGTGTAAATACAGTGCTAGATCCTTTGTTGAGGGAATATAAAAATGGTTGTATCTGTTGTGTTCTCATTCTCCTTATGAGAGAACAATTCCTGAGGTTAGGCTACAAGTGACAGAAAACTCAAAGTAACAATGACATATCTAAGATTGAAGGCTTTTTTTTTTTATTGTCTTGGTTTTTTTCTCCCACATGTGCAAGAAGTTAGGAGGTTATCAGCTCAGAGTAGGTGTGGAGCCTGTGCAGTCAGAGAGCCAGGTTCTTTCTAAGTCTGAGGTTACTTCATGTCTGAATGGCTGCTGGAGCTATCTATCTTTTGAGGACTACTTTCCCAAGACTCTGCATGGCACTTACTATACCTTATTGAACAGATCATGGTCTTGTGGCCAAACTTAGCAGTAAGGGAGCCATTATGTTCAGGCTCCCTATCTATGTTCAGGGAAGCCATGTGTATACCTATTACTAAAAATGGAAGGGAGGATGGCTACCCAAGGGCCAGCCTCCCCATCACTAGTCCCATTTGACAGATATAGAGCCTCCTAGTGGAGATTAGCCCAGCATTACATGATTATAAGGGGTTGATCCTTCAAAGCTTCCTATGAAGCAGTAAGTTACTAATCCTATATACTACCTGGGTAAAAGGAAACTAGATGAATGGAACGTAGTGACTTATGTACAAGCTTATGCAGGGGCTTGATTCAGGAGATACCAGGTGTCACTCAGCAGCAAGGGCAGGAAAGATTAGATGTTATATTGTGGGGCAAGTGGATTTCAGTGATGGAAAGAACAGATAAGTTTAGACACATTCTGCAGTGGAGTCCCAGTGGGTTTGAGTTGAAGGACAAAACAGAGTCAAGAATGTGAGGTATATGCTGCACATTCTATTGGGACCTCAGAGAGGTGGGTCACAGGACTCAAGGGGCGGAGCAGCAAGAGGGAGAATATTCGCATTTCCTTGCATACATAACTCCCTGTCAGAGACAAAGGATGCTATTACCAGCATAAGCATCCGTGTTTATGTCACCTCTCCTTCCCCTGATCCCATGAGGGTGATGCTGTGGGCCCAAATGGATGCTGTGCTTTTGTGTGGCAGATGTGGAACATTGAGCTCGAAACCTGCTACTCTATACAAGCAGTAAGCAGACAAGCTCATTGTTTCTAAAGGAGGCAGACCCTCATCTCACAAGGCTGCTTACTGCAAATGCAACTCTGAGAAGTGGCCCAGGCAAAGGGTAGTCAGGAGCGTGGCCAACAGGATGTGTAGGAGTTCTGGAGACCCCTGCAGGACTGGGCTTCCCAATAAGCAGTTGGCAGGATTCAGTGAGATAACGTGTGTGGAGCACTTGCTACAATGTGGGGTGTACAGGAAGCACTTGGCCAGTGGTGGCCCTAGAGCTGCGGATAGACGGGCCTGTGATGGTGTGGTTCCTTGCCAGTTTCTCTGCCTGGTTTTTGGTGCTGAGATGTATGGGAGGTACTGGGATTGAAAAGGCGCTGGGGATGCAGAAGTAGAGGACAGCTCAGGGTTGCCTGGGTATAGCTCATGCCTTTTCACACACATTTCACCCCTAGGACATCCCTGCTAGTGCTTGTTATGTAGTGTTTTTGTTTTGGTAGTGGGTTTTGAACTCATGCTTGCTAGACAGGCACTCTACTTTTTGAGCCACTCCACCAGCCCCTGTGTGTTCTTGTGTATAATCAAATGATGTCTCTTTCTTCAGATTCATATTCGTGATGGCTTACTTTGAAACAGAATACAGTGAGTCTTTCTTATGAAATAAGATTCTACTTTAACAAACACTTGCTAATTGGTTTCAAACTAATGGAACTTTAAATCTGTATGATGTATAAACTTATCATAAAATGTAGCACTAAAGGATGTTTGAAGATGAGCTCAGCTTTCTAGTTTTCTAGAAGAGGAATCAGCAAGAGAAGTTAATTTTCTCAGGAGCAGTCCAGTGGACAAGTGGCAGGCATGGTGCTGGACCTTAGTCCCTGTCTTGGTCTCTGAACCTGTCTTTGTGTGTATGTGTGCCTGCCTGCCTGCCTTCCTTCCTTCCTTCCTTCCTTCCTTCCTTCCTCTTTCCCTCCCTCCCTCCCTCTCTTTTTTTCTTTTCTTTCCTTTCTTTTTTCTTTTTTTGAGACAGGGTCTCTGTATGTAGCCCAGGTTGGCCTCAAACTCAAGATTCTCCTGCATCACCCTCCTGAGTTCTGGAATTACAGGCATGAACTACCAGATTCAAACCTGTTCAGGATCCTTTAAATCCATTTTAGCAAATAGAGAAAGCACCTAAGGGAAGCCACCTGCACTATATCTATCAGGCCAAGGTGCATTTGTCCTCCTTCAAGAATGGACAAATAGAAAAACTAATACCAAGGGACACAATGAAAAGATTCAACCTAGCAAGGAAGATAATCAGATCATGCAGGAAATAGAGGAAGAACTTGCTTTTGGAAGTTTGCTTCAGTGAACTGAGGCAGGTTTCACGTCATCTGGTTTGTCCTCTCAAAAGAAGTTAGAGACACTGTAAGATGAGACAACAGACTGTGATAAGAAAGGAGCTTTTGATTTAAAGAATGCTGGAAAAGAAATTATGTCATGTCAGCATCTAAAGCAAGCAGGAGTACAGACAGTCCCCGAGCCAGTAGGGACCAACTGGCTGGTGTTAACAGGTGCAGAGGAGCTGCCTGAGGAGGGTGGTGGGGTGGAGCTGCCAGGGTATGGGTCACTAGAACTCTTAAGGTGGAGACCAGGGCAGAAGGAATAAAGGAAGCCTCGATTTTCCTGAACTGTAGAAGGATCTGAATCTGCAGATTATAAGGTCTCCTTGTGAACTAGACAAAGCTAACAAAAATTAACACCTAAAATATCCAGGTGAGTTCTTAACTTTTAAGAGTAAAGAGGAGATACCATTCACATCCAGGTGGAAGAACCCTTTCAAAGGAAGGACAGACTGGGCTCAGATCTGTCCACAGCACAGCTGCCAGAGGGCAGTGGAGCATGCCCATCAAGTTGTGAGGGAAAAGGGTCATGACCCCAGAATTTTATACCCAGCCAGGCTTAGTTCACATTCAATGGTCATCATTTCTGTTATGCAAGGACACACCATTCCCTGGGGAAAATCCGCTAGAAGGCACTCCCAGCAACTGAGAGGTGAACCAAAATGAAAGATGCAGGTATGGTCAAGTCAGACTGTAAAAGGATTGACAGTGAGAGTGGAACTATTCCAGTATAAAATTGTTTTAAATAATTATTATAAACAGTACAAAAGAAATGATTATCAAAAGAAAATAAAACATTAAATCATAATAATAAAAGTAGGTACAAAATTCTAGCTCAAACCAGAGTTCATGCATGTTAACACACTCTGCACACTGAAGAGCTGTCCAAATGTGAGTGACAAAGATTTGAAAGCTATCCCTGGGCCCTCCAGTATGTGTGGATGCATGTCTTCTAGCTAATAAAACGCTGTCGCAGGCTGGCATGTGGTATACCTGCCACTACTTTTATGGCAGTTCCTGGTGCACTGCCTTTTCAAACTGACCTGGAGAGGTTTGCTTGGCACTTCGTCTGCAGTTTCACATTGTTGGTGTAATCGAAAATGGTGCAGCGTCTTTGGAGAACAGTTAAAGTTAGACATTCAGTTTCCATTGTACACCTGTGTATGTACCCAAGAGGCATATGTTCACATGAAACCTGTACACATGTGTTCATAGCAACATTATTCATAATAGTCAAAACTGAATGCAACCCAACTATCTTTCAGTTGATGAATGGATAAGCAAAATTTGTGGGTTCCATATATCTGAGTATTATTCAGCCAAAAAAATTAAGTACTGATTCATGCTGTAACCTGGATGAATTTGAAACATTGTAAGTGAAAGAAACCAGACACAAAAGCGGATGTGCTTCATGATTCCTGAAGTGTCTAGCAGAGGCAAATCTGTAGACAGACATAGATTAGTGACTGCAGGGGCTGGGTGAGGGTGGAATGGGGAGTGACTGCTAATGAGTTGGTGTAGGGTTTTTTTTGGGGGGGGGAGGATGATGAAATGTTCTGGAATTAGAGAGTGGTGATGGTTGTGCAACTTAGTGAATATGCTAAAAACTACTGAATCCTACACTTTCAAATAGGGAATTTTAGGATATATAAATTATGTCTTAATTTTTTAAAATACCATTTTCTTATTGTGAAATGTTAATTGTGGGAAAATTAGAAAGCAAAACAGCAGCCATGATCCTGTTGTTAATACTTGGGGTATATACATCCAGTCTTTCTTATCTGTCTCAAAGTTGGATTGATAGATCATCTGACTCTGTTTTTCCTATCATTAGTGGTATACTGGGAGTAGCATAGTCTACAAGCATGTTCTTTTTCTTAGAGATTTAGTATTCCTTTCTTGTTAAGATGTTTTTTTGGGAAACAGTATTTGGCTACAAGTGACAAAAAGTAGCCAGCTCCAACTCACCTCAGGTCTGAGTTTGGGAGCACTCACTCTCACTATCCTCATCTTTAAAAGAGACTGGTGTGCTTACTCTGGGATCACTCACCTACTAGAATTGCTAAAATGAAGGAAAAAAGAGCAACAGAACCTTTGTGCTCTAGGAATGTAAGTTGGTGTAGCCACTTTGAAAACCTTTAGCTTCACCTGCCAAAGTAGGAACCAAACACCTTGTGACCAGCAATTCCACTGCTTCATATTAACCCTGCTTTGAGACTGACACACAGAATTGCATATGGGTGTATCTCAGAAAGCTTGCTCCAGTGCCATTTATAATAGTTCCCATGTCCATCAGGAATAGAGTGGACAGTCATGTGATGATGGAGTTCTGAAATCAGTAGGAGCTAATGAACAGGAATCCAGTGAACTTACACACTTGTTCATCAGACACAGAGGTTTATATGCTGTACGGGTCCACTTATGTAATGTTTAAAAACTGACAGAATGAGTATGTGCTGTTACAAACCAGAATGGTGTATGCTCGTGGAGGCAGGTAGAGATGGAAGGACACTGTGCGCTCTGGGACTGGCAGTGTTGCCGTATCTGGATGCACTTACGAGAGTGTGCTCACCTTGTGAGAATTCTTTGATACACGCACCCAGTATGATGTGCACTTTTCTGTATGTATGCTGTACTTCCATAAATAAGTTTATATAAACACTAAAAAGGGGAGGTATATTGATCACATTGCTTTCATTAATTAATTAATGAAATTAAGAAATTATTCATGCTGGGTGCCAGTGGCTCATGCCTGTAATACTGGCTACTTGGGAGGCTGAGATCAGGAGGATTGTGGTTCAGGGCCAACCTGGGCAAATAGTTCATGAGACCTCAGTCAATAGCTGGGTATGGTAGTACATGCCTGTCATCTCAAGCTATAAGGGAGGCTAAGATTAGGAGGATTGTGGTTCCAGGCCAGCCTAGGCAAAAGAGTGTGAGAGACTCCATCTCAAGAGAAAAAAAGCTGGACGTGGTGGCATATACCTGTCTACCTACAGCAGGAAGCATAAAATAGGCCAGACTCCCAAAAGACCAAAAATCGTATGTTCTCCTTCATATGTGGACATTAGATCAAGGGCAAACACAACAAGGGGATTGGACTTTGAGCACATGATAAAAGCGAGAGCACACAAGGAAGGGGTGAGGATAGGTAAGACACCTAAAAAATTAGATAGCATTTGTTGCCCTTAACATAGAGAAACTAAAGCAGATACATTAAAAGCAACTGAGGCCAATAGGAAAAGGGGACCAGGAACTAGAGAAAAGGTTAGATCAAAAAGAATTAACCTAGAAGGTAACACACATGCACAGGAAATTAATGTGAGTCAACTCCCTGTATAGCTATCCTTATCTCACCCAGCAAAAACACTTGTTCCTTCCTATTATTGCTTATACTCTCTCTTCAACAAAATTAGAGATAAGGGCAAAATAGTTTCTGCTGGGTATTGAGGGGGTGGGGAGGAGAGGGAGGTGGGGCACAGTGGGTGGTAAGGGAGGGGGTGAGGGCAGAGGGGAGAAATGACCCAAGCCTTGTATGCACATATGAATAATAAAACAGTAAAAAAAAATAGGCCAGCCTGGGCAAAAAGCTAGACCCTATCTCCAAAATATCCAGAGCAAAAAAAAAAATGAGTAGAGGTGTGCCTCAAGTGGCAGAGCACCTGCCTAGAAAGCACAAAGCCCTGTGTTCAAACCCTAGTACTGACCAAAAAAAAAATTACTCATAATGAGAATGAAAGATTTTTGTGTTGTTGATGAATAAAATAATTATTTTAACATATTGTCTCATCTGTACCTCTTCATTTGAACATTTGTATTTATTTTACAGTGTACAAATTGGTACCTTAGAGCATACATTTAATTTACAAGTAAATTTACATATGTTAGAAGTCCTTGCTTCATTTTATTTTTTAAACTGGGTGGTAAAGGGTCAAAAGTTGGGTAAGCCAAGGCTCGAGGTCATGACAGAAGGGTGACCTGTGTAGAGAGGCCTGACTGGCTGTGGGCATTGTCAGCTGGGGAACCCCGTGAGTGCTGCTGTTCAGTGGTGCTCCAGCAGAGCTTGCTTCCTGCTCACGGGAGCATGAGTGTAGGACAGGGAGGGGAGCAGGGAAGCTGAAGAGGGGCTTGGGCCAGTCTCTGAGCATCTTGGATCCCAGAGGCACAGGGGAAAAGTGGATAGGAGCTGAGAAGAAGTTTGGTGGGAGGTGGAAAAGGCAGGGTCATCAGCTGGGAGTCTGGACGTAGAAAGCAGCCAGCAGAGGAAGCCTGTGAGGCCCGTGAGCTGGGGAAGAGGAATGACAGAGGCACTGCCAGAGGTGGACAGGGGAGTTTCCAGAAGGAGGAGGGGAGAAGAGTCTTAGGCCATCAGCCTCAGCAGTGAGGAGGTCTGGGAACCCATGGGGATCAGTGCCATCTCTGTGGGCTGGTGGGTGGGAAGTGAGGAAATCAATGGGGTCTGCTGGGAAAGCAGCCTGTGCCTAAGAATTGCAGTTGTGAGGACAGGGGAGAGCCCTGGTACTGCCAGGCCAAGAGAAGGGTGGGAGTGGGAGAGACTGAGGGTGCAGAGAAGGGGCCAGCTGGCCCTGGGTCTGCCTGAGTCTTTCTCTGAGTTTGGTGGGGAGAGGGGCCAATGGAGCTGATGTTAGCTTTTCTTAGTGAAGGAGGCCATGAGGCTACCTTGGGAGCAGGCAGCTGCATAGTGAGTGAAGTGGAGAGGAGTGCTTTGGAGTGGCCACTGGGGAGGACAGAAAATAAACCAATGGCAGGCCGAGTCTGTAAGCTCTGTATGTGTGAGCACTTGCTTACCCTGTGCTGGGGCTGCCCGCAGGCTGCTGGTGCATCAGCACACCTGGTCTCCCTCCCCTGCCACTGTGCTGTTCAGACAGTCGTGTGCCAAGGGCAGGTGCGGCTGTGTGTGGCACTCTTGAGGACCCTCTGTTGGTCAGTTGATGCCTGAGGCCTCAGCTTGGTTTTGGCCTGCCTGAGTGCACTTCCCAAGGAGCCTGTTTGGTTTTTTTTTTTTGGGGGGGGGTGGTAGGGGGACTGCTGATTCCCCATGCAAACTGGAGATGCAAGACATGGGGGGAAAGAACAGTGACCTGTGAGGATTAACTCCTGTGATTTTAGGACAGGCTTTGCTACCTAATGGGTTAATGATGATATCAGGCATTGATCTGTGCGAAAAACACTTGACATTCCAAAGAACAGGTTGAAATCAGATCTCACAGTACTGTGATCATTCTGATCTGGGCTGAGTTTTGAAAAACAAGTCTTAGCCATATGGAACATCAAGGTAAATCAAATTGTTTTTCTGCTTTTGGTGTGGTACTGGTTACTTGTTAGAAAGAGATGGGCTGGTATTGCCTATTGATTGGGGGTCTGAAGCCCTGCAGGTGTTCCTGGTAATCAGGTGCCCAGCCATGCTGATATGTCCCCTTGAGCAGGTGGTTGTGCTGCAGGGGCAGCCACAGGTGCACCTGGCGCAGGTGAACTAGCAGGGCTGCAGTCAGGGAAACCACATACCAAATGGAGCCCTATAACCTGAGGGACTCATAGTGGTTCTGGCGGCATTGCAGTGCAAAGGGGGTGCTCTGGGTTGGATGTGGATAAGTGTCCCACAAAGATCCATCAATGTGTTGAAGGCATGGTCCGCATTGTGAAGCTGTTAGAAGATGCCAGGATTAGAGGTGGGGCCTAGCAGGAAGTCCTTTGGTCACTGGTGGCATGCCTTGGAAAGGGGCTATGGGATTCCTATCTCTTCCTTGTTCTTTCTTGTCCTGTTCCTGGCTCATGAGATGAGCGGTCTGCCTCCCTAGATGACCTTGTCATGATATGATGCCCTTGCCAGAAGCTTCCAGAACCATGAGCCAAAATAACCTTTTCTCTTTGTAAATTCATCACTTTATGTATCCATTATGGCAATGGAGAGTTGACTGACACAGGGCTTCTTCCCAGGTTAAGCTCTGGAGTTTTCTCTTGGTTCTCACATCAGAGCTTTTCCCCTGTGTCTCCTCCTTATACATACTGGTTACTCTGTCATGTTGCCATCCTTTTGTTCCTGTTGGTGTCTGATCCACCCCAATGCTGGCTACTTAGGTAACCACCACTCTGTGCACCTCATCCGGGTGCCTGCACTGGCCCACAAAGCCCCTCCTCTTTCCTTACCTGGAGATGTCGTTACCCAGACCCTCAGGTGGAGAGGGCTGCTCACTGTGAGTTACAGCAGGCTCTGGGACAATGGGGTAAAGGAAGATGAAGATGAATAAAATGTGACCATTGTCTTCAGTGGACCACCAATCAACTCCCCCATGCCCATCAACATTTTCCCTCCCTAAGATCTGCCACCCCAGCTCACAGGAGTGTTCCTTTCTTTAACCCTGTGACACTTGCTGAACACATGTGGCCCTGGTCATACCATGCATCATGCCATGCTTTATATTCTAATCTACCCTATACCCCTGCCCTGACTCTTTGACTAGACTTCAAGTTCTTAAAAGAACTGTGCCTTGCCCAGTGTCTTACACATAGTAGGTACTCAATAAATGTCACTAGACTGAAACCAACATGGAATCTGTTATGTCTCCCAGCACCCTCAGCCTGTGTGGCCATGGCCTCAGGACTTGAGATGAGAAAAGAATGTGAGAAGAGAGTGTCTACCTGAAAAATCGTAGATTCAATCTATTTAGAGAGGCACAGATACCAAAATGTTGATAGCTGAAATGTTACAACATTATCCAGGTTCCCTGGAAATCTCATCCTCTGTGAGTTCTTATCACAAGAAGCAGAAGATGAAGTTTCTGATGCATGGTGAGCTACACTGTTAGTAATTCATGTAGCTTAATAAGCACATTCCCTGACATGCACCTGTCAGTGGGGTTGCTTCCCCCAAGGAGGACACTGGAAAGAACTTGATTTGAAGGGGAGAACACAGGGAAGACAGGTTCAGAGATGAGGAATTTCTCTGGTACACAGCAGGAAGTGGCAGTGTGGGATCTGACTGGGTCAGTTTGGTTCTAGAAATGGAGTTCCTCCCACCATCTGTGCCTTAAGTCTCATTAGCACTGGACTCTGCAGCCACCTATCTGTGGCCTAGGTGCTGGGAGAGCAGACTGATCCTGTCAATCCCAGGGCATCTGAGCAGAATTGGTCCAGGACCTGGGGGGAGAGATCACCTGCTGCCAGCTCATTTCACCTGATTGTACCAGGTGGCAAGTCTGAGGGCCCAGGCTTGCTGCTGCCACAGAAGTACAGGCAGTGTGGAGAACAGGAGCTCATTGCAGGCAAAGACAGTGATGTTGAAGTAAGGGGCCTTGTCCAGAGAAGGAGGGACAAGTTGGGGAGGGAGCCCAACTTCACACTTGGGGTGCTGCTGGCTCCTCTGAGGTGGGATGAATGGAGAGGCTGCACAAGAACTTCACAAGAGACAAGAGGCCAGTGTACTGGAGCCTTTCTAGAACTAAAAAACATGGCTTTTGGATGTAAAAGTCAATGGAAGATCTGAAATAGTCATTTGGCAGGTCAGAGGAAGAAACATCTTAAAACCAGAGCAATAATACAAAATGGAAACAGTGCATTAAAATATGAGCTGTTTGGAGGCCTCATCCAGGAGTGACATGAACAATAGAAGTTCCAGAAAGAGAAGAAGGAACAGACAGAAGAAAAATTTCACTAAATTGCAGAGGCTTGATTGTCCAAATTAGATAGATACATTCAACACACATCAAGACCAACACTAATCTTAGCCAGATTCCTCAACTCCAAGGAGAAAGAGAAAAATCTTAAGAACTTTATGGAAAAAAACAACAGGTTTCTGTGCAGGACAGAGAAGCAGGCTGTCTCTGGGCTCCCATGTGCAGCCCCGGAGGCAGAAAGACAGTGAGTTGATGTGTCCAGATGGAAAGGGAGAGGCTGATGTCCTCCATGTAGGCAGCCAAGATGTCACTCAGGCATCCTGGCACATATGTGAGGTACAAAGTGTATTTGTCAAATGTATCTGAAATAAGTGCCCAGTGAAGTTCTCTAACCCAGGCACAGCTGAAGCAGAGCAGAGGTGCTGGGACAGGAAGGAAGCGCACAGGGGAGTGAGGAGCCTGGGTCTTCAGTGAGTGTAGTTTACTCTCAGTGCATATTGTGGCCGTGAATTGGAATTTTTATTAGTTTAATTATTAAGAAATTTTAAAACAGAGGAGACCTGCCTGAAGAGAAACCTTACAACAGGCTGAAATCTGTTGTCTAAACCATCTCTGGAAAACTTAAGAATTTAAGAGGAAGGTGAGAGAGTGGGGAAATGGATGTTTTACTGTTAGGACCCTTAATCATGGGGCAAATAGAACATGGAGGCATAGTTATTTTTTGTGTTGCAGAAAGAGGGATAAAGATTCAATTTTGATTGTTGGGATTGGAGTTTTAGTTTGGACTAGATTTGGATGCATGCGGTAGGTAACCTCTGTGTGAAAGTGGCTTAAACATGTGAGCTTACACTATGCCTCACCACCTTTCTCACCTTCTTTCATAAAGAAGGAAAGAGGCGGGCAGTCTAGGGAGGGGTCAAAGACACCATGGATCTAGGTCTCTTATATTTTACTGCTCATTCATCCATAGCATGTTTTGCCTGTTGACCCCAAATTGCTGCTTGAGGTCATCATCACTTTTTATTTTAATAACCCAGGGGGGAAGGGTAGGGGAAGGGTGTGCTTTTTTCTTTTGCAACTTCTCAAAAGTCATACAGCATTAACATTTACATCTCATTGAGTAGAAATTAGCCAGGCCTATGGGTACTTAGCTAAAAATAGAGATCTCTTGCTAAAGAAGAAAAGGAACTTGACCTCAAAAGAGAATCACTAGAAGAATGCAAAGTAAAATCCCAAGAATCTTTTTTACTTTTCTAATTAACAAAAAAGATACAAAGATTAGTAAAACAGTTTAGCAAGTGAATGGGGCCCATGTGATACTTAGGGTGCTAGTGGTATTGAATTGTTGCAACTTTTGGGAAATACAATGTGGAAGTACCTACAGAAAACTAAACTGTCCACATCCTGCAGCCCAACAGTTTACTTCTGAAATCTCTCCTGCACAATAAAGGGCTGGTGCACAAAGAGGTTCACTCACAGCCACTTCTGCTCCACTGTTTGTCATGACAAAAGGCAGAAAAAGGAGCTGCCACTAGTGATGTGCTGGCAGCATGAGGAGGAGCCCAGGTTGGGTGGGGGGGGAGGTGGGTGGCAGGGGTGGGGGGGAAGGTGGGTGGCGGTGGGGGGGTTGTGGGCACAGGACAGTACTGAGCGCTAGGGTCACAATCCCATTGTGGAAAAGTGTCTGCAACAGGGGCCGCATATGGGTGGCCCTGGGGCACAACAGGGCATTGGGCCTGCACTAAGTGTGCACATTGCTTACTTCTTAGGAAAAATGTACCCATAAGATCGATAAGATCCCTTTCTTACATGAGGAGTTTGTAATATCGGCAAATTAAACTTGCTTGTGGCCACCCAGTTGACAGACGCTGGGTGCAGTGGAACCATGCTCCTGAGTCTGAACCTTTCTCAGCTCTGCTACCTAGCGCAGGGAGCTATGTGATTATCCTCGCTGCTGTGTGTGACCGTTCCAGTGCTTTACAGAAGCTCCAAGGTAATGGTTCTAGGTGTCTTGGTTGCCACGAGCCCCCTGTACCCCAGCCTGTTACCCTGCAGGGTCACATTGGCACCACTAGTCTGGTGGTCATCAAGGGCATGGCCTGGTGTGGGTCACATATTTATGCTGATGGGAAGAGAGACCCAGGCAGGCACTCCTGCTTCCCACAGTGCTTACCTGGGGCCAGGACAGTGTGTGAGGGGGTGGAGCTCAGGGTGCTGGCTTTTTATTTGCACAATCCTGTTGGGTTTGGCTTTAGTAATAAGGATGTGTTGCTTTTACAGTTTAAACAGGAAATCTAATAAAGCATAATTTAAACGTAATTAAAAATCAAGAAACATCCTAGATATGTAATTCCGTCTTCCTGTCTGTCATTTGTTTCTTTTGAGATTGTGTTTGTGAATGTCACTGTTTACACAGGAAATGAAAGGAACATGCTCTCCATCAGCTGTGTAATGTCAGCCTCTCCCGCTTCTCAACATCCTGTTCTTGTACCTCAGCTGGGCCCATGTCCTGCTTGACTAGGAGGGAGGCGCTGGCCCCTTGAGTACAGAGGCAGGTGTGGGTATAGATGGGCTTGCCCAGAGAGGGTTGTGATCCACAGAAGCTACTGAGTGAATGTCCTCACCCTGGAGAGGTGGCCAAGGGTGTAGCCATACTGTGACACAGTTGAGTGAGGAAGACGATGGCACGATTCATGACCAATCTGATGAGTTCTGTGGAGAAGTGTGGATGTTGTGACAGCCTGGAGGAGAGGGACCCTGACACAGAGTCACGGTGTCACAGGAGGATGCCCCACAGTCAGTGACATTTGAAATGGGAGTGGAAAAGAGAGGGATCTAGGAATAGATGGAGGTAGAGGTAGTGTGAAGAAGAGGGAGCCCTGTTTTAGGGCTCCCACACACCCTGCTCAGGTTGGGGGTCTGTATATCTCTTCTTCCTTGGCTGGGCTGTGCGGTCAGTAAAGCAACTTCTGAGACTTCACTGAGGACTGGGAGAGAGGCTGGCAGGGGGCACACTCCCAGCACAGACCCACCTCCTGGCTCTGTGGTTCTCAGTGGATTGGGTGCCTCTAAGCCTCTCTTTTCTTCAGACAGACTTTTCCCCAACCAGCTGTGTCCTCTGAGGGGCCCATGACCCTGATACTGGCCAGTGGGGTTGAGTGCAAGGATAAGATGTGAAATCCAGTGGGAACTATTGCCAAAGACCACTGGTTAGCTGTTTCATATTGTCTGGAGGGGGCCTGGAGGGGGATCTGGACTAGGATTGTTGACAAAGGTTACCCACTTTAGCAAAGGCCTCTCCTGGGTGGCATCTTCTACCTGGGCCCTGCCTGAGCTTAACCTGACTAGAGGTTAGCTGCCTTCTCCCCAGGTTCATCTCTGAGCTGTGCCCCATGGTTCCCCCAGACCCTAAGTCCCACCCAGGGACAGAAGTTGCCAGAGTGTCCTCTCCTCCAAGGCTTTTGGTACCGTCATCCTGGCATCCTTTTTGGGAGCAGAACCAGGTGACTGGGTTGGCTGAAGCATCACAGTCTCACTCTGACTTTGCTCTTGCTTTCCATAGTAGGCTGGGGGAGTAGGTCATTCCTTTTTATTGAGAACACAACTGAGGAGGAGACAATCGTGGGCCAGGTGCTGTGACCAGCATTTCCCCACAGAGGGGGCTTCAGTGAAGGAACTTGATACACTGGAAGCTCTTAGATAAGTGCTCCCTGATGGCTAGCTGCTGCTATTAATTAATCCCCACAGTGGCCAAATGAGGGGAAATTGGAGATTAGAGACAGCAGAATCCTTTGCAGCAGAGCCAGGATTCAGATCCAGGAATGGTGGGCTCCCAAGCCCTGCTCCTCTGAGGGTGACTGAGATAGATTGACCCTTAGTGAATAGAGTTTATGACAGAGCACAGAAAGCAGTAGTTGCCTGTCAGAATGACAGGTGCTATAGAGGGCTAAGTAGAGGCACACAGAACAGGGGTACTTGGCCTAGTTGGGGCCTGAGGACGGCAGGAAGGGACCTTATTCCAGGTACAGCCTTGTTGTGATCGGTCAGTCCTGCTCAGCCACAGGGTACGCCTCAGTCATTGCTAGGCTTCCACAGGAAGCTTGGCCGTAGAGTGAAGGAAGGTGGCAGTTCACCCCAAGATGGCTCTTGCCCCAAGCACTCCCATCAAGGCTGACCCTTCCTCCAAGTAACTGAGGTCTACCTCTCCTTTATGAAGGCCCCTGAACTTCTCGGGGGGCGTGTGCAAATGGATCTGTGCTTCCCAGCTCTCCTGTCACTCTTCTTCTGTCTATGAGCACGTTCAGCTGTCTCATGACTGCTCCATTGCACAATTACAAATAAATGAATATGGAGTGTTATCAATTGCCATCAACAATAGAATTAATAACAAAGGAATGAAACATCATTATAACCTATGATTGAAAACTCAAGTTAGCAAATAAATTCCACGATGACTCTGCTATTTCATCCCCTTCCTGCACTGTCTATAGGGCAGACATGATTTTATACAATTGCATACAATCATGCATTTTGCCTCTTTTGCTTCCTTGATAGAGTTGGATAGGAGAATGATCATGTAAGATATTTGCCACCAGGTGGCACTGCAGTACCAGGCATCATACCTCAGCCTCCCACCTGGGAGCCAGGTGAACAGTTCTGGAAGTTCATATCTGGAAACTCATTTTCACTTTTATTCCCTATATGCTGTGTTGCTCCCAAGTGTTTTCCATACTCATTTAAAAAGAAATCAGACAACATCTAAGTGTAAAAAGGGTAGAAAATATAAGTGCTATATAGTGATGTCTTTAAGAGGTAATGATATTGACTTTACTGTGTACTTCTACACTTCTTTCTATATGTTTACATGTGTGTATAAATATCCTAAAACATGTCACTTTCTCAGTGTGACTTCTCATTTCTCCCATTTAAGCTTGTAACCCTTTCTTTCCCTACTCTGCCTGTCCTTTCCTTGCCTTACTTTTTTCTCTGTCACATATCACCTGCTAACATACTGTGTATTTGCTGGATTTATTATTGTCTGTTTCCCTCACTGTCATGTACTGGAGGGGTGTCTGGCTTGTTTCTTACTTCTCTATCCCTAGCACCCAGGACAGTCCCTGGTCCATATTGGACTTTGGGTAAATATTTGTTGTGTGCATGAGTGCGTGAATGGGAGTGATTATGCTAAGAGCTTGTGGACATCTTTCCCTGTCAGTAAATAGTGATGTGCCTTGCTCTTTTTATCCAGTGTGCAGTGTCCTGTTGAGTGGATGCATTCTCACTGTTGCATGGAAGCACATCTTGTGGTTTCCAGTGCTTTCCATCCTTTTCATAGGCATTGTTGCCATCACTGACCTTCATGGGACATGTCCCCATTGCCTGTCTGATGGTTCCCCGCTATGCAGGCTCTGGGCTTCAGCTTACAGCCTTGCCTGTTGCTTCTTACACCACTCTGGGTTTAGAAGGTGCTGTGTCAGCCTCTCGCTGAGGAGACAGAGGAGGCCTAAGGAGGATGAGCCTGTCCCACAGCCTCGTGGCCACCAAGTGGCCAGCTTTGACTCTGAGGGGACTCTTCTACATTGAGGATGTTAATTCATCATCTGTCATGTGACATCATAATCACCCTTTTCCTAGCTTATTCTTTTTCATAATGTCTTTTTTCCTTTACAGAAGCTTAAATTTTTAATGTATTTTAGTAGATCTGGGCATGGTTTGCGTAGCATGCATGAGGCCCTGGCTTCATTCCCCAGCCCTGCAACAAACAAAACAAACAAACAAAAAACCAAACTAAAACAACACAAAACAAACACATAAATTTGCCAGTAGTTTCCTTGGCTTTCTGGATTTCATATCACCCTTAAGGAGAACTTCATAACTCCAAGATTATAAGAACACATTGATTTGTTTTTCCTCTAGTGTCTTAAAGTTGTTTTGTCTTTTGAAATAATCTTTAATCCATCAAAATTCACTCATACATATGGTACTGGATAAGGCTTTTATCAAATTCCTTCCTCCCCAAGTGAGTGCCGAATTGTCTCATCAACATTTATAGGATAGCCCATTTTTCTCTGATGTCTGAAGTGTCATTTTGATCACACATTAATCCTTACACATACTTGATCCTGTTCTTGGCACTGGGTTCCACCCCACCGCTCCGCTCATCTGTTTCTGTGCCATTTATTGAATGTGGTTTCCTGGCAGGACAAGAACCTTTTCATTATACTTGTTTTCCCCAAATACTTTTAAGCTATTTTTAATTACTTTTCCAGATGAAATTTTCAATCTGTTTGTTGAGTTGCAAAATGAATCCCCTTAGGATTTGGACTGAACTTGCATTTATTTTATTTACAGATTAGTTGGGAAGAATTGATGGCTTTACAATATTGTCTCCTTTGGGGAGTGAAAGATCTTTCCTTTATGTCTTTTGGTAGGATTTTACAACTGTCTTCAAATGATTTTCTATATCTTTATTGCTATTTCTAGGTACTTTTCTCTTTTGTCAGTGGCCCGTTGTACTGATGTATTTTCTAGCAGACTGTTGTTGGTACAGAGGAAATGGTTGTTTTATGGCTGGATATCTAATACTT
The DNA here is from genome assembly GCF_047511655.1 of Castor canadensis. NCBI lineage: Eukaryota > Metazoa > Chordata > Mammalia > Rodentia > Castoridae > Castor > Castor canadensis. The sequence goes on along the minus strand of NC_133398.1, from coordinate 8,862,347 downwards.
AGACTTTTCTCTCAGTCCATATGCTTCAAATCTGGAAATTCTGGTTCATTAATGTCATCGTTCCCTATATTTCAATGCTGTAACAGATGTTTCCTTCCTCTTTTTTATTTCTTTGTTCATTTCAGTAAGAGGGCAAATGTGTGACATCATCTAAGCTGAAATCTATTTATGGAGTTTGATGTAAATGTTATCTGTCCCCATGCACTTTTGCATCACCACAGCAGCTCTCGCCCCTGCAGGGGTCCCCCGTGGAATGTAAGATGATGCTTGAAGACATGAAACCAGGTGATGCTCCAGTCTCTATTCATGGTACAACCTCCTCTCCTAACAGGCTTCCACTCCCCTGCTCCAGCTACCCTGGCCCACCTGCCTCACTCTCAGAAGACAACTTCCCTCCTCTTCAAATGGGAAACAACAGGTTGCTCATTATGAAGATTAGGGCTTAGGGTCAGGGCTCAATGCTGTTTGTTAAGAAGGCCAGGAATGTGTGTATCCTGGTCTGCCAGCCTATCCCTGCCTTGAGGTTTCTAGAAGAGGGACCTGTTCCCAGAAGGAACACAGCAACAGAGAAGAATAAAAGCACCCTCATTATGAGTCAGCCCGTTATGTGGCACCCTACTACAAGGCTTTTTGGTCAAATCTGGGTTGGAGCAAGTGATGGGCTTGTAACCTTTATGTGTAGTATAACTTTGTATGTAATGCACCTTTGTAGTGTACACCCTGCAAGTTTTGGATTTATATTTTGAAAGGCTCACTGTATCAAGAATAAGCCACAGGAGGCCAGAGGTACAGTGGCGAGCCTCAGGGAGTTTTGTGTGACTTGGATGAGGGTGGGGGGGAGTGAAAGTGGAAGACTTGGCCACATTCCACAGAGGGGCTGTCTCTATCTGTGGTTGCCAGGCAGAGACCGTGACACCTTCTAGTTCCAGATGACGTTGAATGCCTAGTCCTAAAGCAGATGCTGTCTGGACCTTGATTAAGATTTAGCAGGTGAGTAATTGAGAGCCCTACAGAGTTGGGGGAGAGTTTGACATTGGATTCCTGGATTGGCTGTTGTGATCCTTCATATATGAAAGGGGCAGCCTTACTAGAAGGCATCCAGAATGGAAGGGTGCCCTACTGCTTGTAGGGCACTTGTGGGTGTGTGGGATATCTTAGGCCGACCATACCACTCATTTCCTCACTTTCACACTAGTTTCCTGAAGCTCCTTGTAAGCTTGCACCACAAACATTCCTAAGCTTCTCATTTTCCTAAAATTTGTTTCCCCTGACTATGGGAAAAGATCAGGTCTTACATTCCAGCAAAGGCTGCAGGTTAGGATTCTTCCCCTTCATCTGTTCCCAGCAGCCTTGCTTTGGAAGGGAGGACTTTGGTTTCCAGAGTGGATTGTTGTATTCAGATGGGGATGGGGAAGCTCCGGCTAGCATTTCACAGAGGATCTAAACTAAAAGTCTCCTCCTAACCAGAGCACTGTTCCCTGGCTTTTGAGAAATGCATACTCTCTTTCACATTCATCCCACTGCCTCAACTTCAAACTGACTTCCTGTGGTCTTGTGCTAAGAGAGTATTGCCCTGGCCTACCCCTTCCCTGGGTGAAAGTGGTGGTGGAAGCCATTAGCAGAAATAGCATTCTCTCTCTCTCTCTCTTTTGTTTTGGTGGCACTGGGGTTTGAATTCAGGGCCTTGTGCCTGCTAGGCATGTGCTCTTACTGCTTGAGCCACACCACCAGTGATTAACAGAAATAGCAGCTGCTAGAGTTTGGATCTGGAATGTTCCCCAAAGGCCCATGTCTTAAAGACTTGGTCCCTAGGGCCAAGCCTGGGGACTTTTGAGAGGTGGGGAAGTCTTTATGTCATTGAAGGCATCCCTCAAAGGGGATTGTGGGAACCTGGCTCCCTTCTCTTTCTCTCTCTTGCTTCTTGACTATGAGGTACCACATACTCCTGCCATGATTTTCTGCCTCAACACAGGGCCATAGTAATGGAGCCTTCAAAACTGTGAGCCAAAATCTTTTCTAAGTTGGTTATCTCCGCTATTTTTTGTAGTGATAGCTGACTAACACAGTAACTGTCCTTTACTGATTATTTGCTATCTGCCAGCCACTGTGCTTGCCACTTCATGTACATCATCCAAGAATCCTTTCAATCTAAGGTTAGTCAGCTCAAGCACCTTGCCAAGGGCACAAAGTGATGACAGTGATCCATATCTTCTCTAAGCCACAGAGAGGCACCCGATTTCTTTTACTGCTTCAGAGACTGCTCCAGAGACTGCTCTGAAGCTCTGTTGGTCCACGTCTACCAAGCCTGTGATTGCAAGTTGTGAACCTCCAGGAAAGGGTGCTGATCTGCAATTTATTGGAAGGCCTCCCAAACCCAGGTGTGTTCTGCACTGTCAACAGGCTGAAAAACAGGTGCCAGAAATATGACCCACCCTGTTTCAGATGGTTGTAGATAACTGCTGTGATTGTTAATCCACAAATTCATTTGAAAATTGTTGCTGATTTTATGGTAGCTTTTATTATCAAGGTTTTTGGGTTTTTTTTCTTAACAAATGTCAAAAAGAAAACTATTTTTTTTTTTTAGTGGTGACAGGAGGGTCTCTAAAATGCACTTATATCTGTATGAATCTAGGCATATGCTCCTTTATAGATCTGTGTGGATGTGTTCATAAGATGCTTCCCAACACTTTGAACTGTGTGACCTCAGGAGCAGGATCTAGTGGCTGTGGGGAAAGAAGACTTTCCTTTTACAGCTTATACCTTTTTACTCAGTGTATTTACTTCTATGCACATTTATTACTTTTTAAACTTCTGAAAGTCCTCCAACATGGAAAGGCTAGGCATCCCCAGGCTGAACCTCAAGCTCCTGAGGAGGAAGATGGGTCTTCTCCACTGGCACCGCCCTACTTCAGTTCTCAGAGCCAGGCTCATGGCTGCTGGGAGCACCTGTCATGGGGATGTGCGACTTGCCTGTTGAGCTGATCCCTACTCCAGATCCGTTATCGAAGGTGCTTCCTTCCTCAAAAGATGCTTTCACTGTCCCTTCTCTCTGTGTGCCCACACCCCCAAATTTTATCCTGTTTTCACCATCTCTGCCAATGACTTTGTCTCCAAAGCCATCCTCTTGCCCAAGTTTGCTGAGTTTACTGCATGGAGGTTCAGCCATATGTGGCATTTTGGACATAGTGGTGCCTCCTTGGCCATTGTCTCACTCGGAGGAGCAGAGGTGGGATGCTGCACATCTCTTGAGGGTGGTTAGAAAGCAGAGGAAATACTGAGCTAGTGAGGCATTTCCAGTCTGACAGTGCTTACGTGGCCAGGGACTCTCTTCTAAAACTGCCAGGCATGTCTGTAACTTGCCAGGAAAGAGGTTTAGTGAGTTTAAAGAGATAACAGTGCTGCTGCCCCACACAGGGGGCCTTCTTTGAGCTGCTGGCAGGTGGTCCAGCTCAAGTGATCGCTGCCCGGGTGAAAACCTGTTGGCAGTAGCAAGTGCATTGTGCCGTCACTGTGGTTCAGAAGGAGCATGTATGGTTCAGAATGGGCATGCATGTACACGTATGGCTCATGAGATGGGCAGAACAGTTGGTGGGTTATGAGCAGAAATGGGCTTCATTTCCTTCCCATTTGTCTTTGTCATGGCTTCTGTGTGTGACCCAGAAAGGAGCTGTGACCCATGGCCCCATCTGCCAACATGGCACATCCCACCTGGGGAAGTGGCTCATCAACCATGTTTGAGATGCATTTTCATACATGTCAGCAACATTTGGAAGAAATCCAAATGTTTTGTAATTGGACATGACTGGCTGTGTGTATTTTCTTTGAAACAGCCTCCATCAGCTTAGGAAAAAGTGATTATTCTGCCTTCCCAACAGGGTGTCTGCATCAGCTGTCTCAGACCACTCTCTGCCTTGGTTTCCTGAGCCTGAAATGTTGAGGGAGCTTCTGAAAGTTTGGAAGGAGAACAGCATTGCATCTGGGGTTTTCCTTTCCCTCTCTGGGAGCCCACACACACAAGACCAGACTCTGTCATGAGCAAAAGGCGACGTGGGATGCTTCTGTGGTTCTGATATAGCTGCCACGTTCTTAAGAAGTTATGTCATGAGAACTGCTTTTGCTCCTGCCATGTTTAGTTTTCAGGGAAGCATTGGCAGCAAGAGAGTACATGTGTGTGCACATGGATGTGCGCATGTCTTTTGTGTGTGTATGAGAGATGAGAGGCAGAGGGGAGATGAGAAGAACAGGGTATTGGTGCACCTTCCTGATGCAAATGTGTAAAGATGTCTCCTCACGTTACAGTTTCATCCATCTCCGAGTCTCACTTTCCACATCTATAAAATGGGCTTTTGAATTGCACATAAAATCTCTCTGCAGAGGTTGACCCGAAGCTAGTCTAGTGAGTCGTGGTGATGACACTGAGGTCTGGGCTAGCCTCAGCCCTCTGCATAGAGCAGGTCTGGGAAGGGGTGAGCTGGAGGCAGGGTAGTTGTAGTCGGAGCCTACTGTAAAGATACAAGCTTCTGGGGAGCCCCTGGGTCCCCAGTACTTGTGCTGAGGGCACCTGGGATCCTCTGTGTCTTCTTGCACCCCATACCCCACATGCCCCCAACTTAGAACCCTCCCACTCAAGCTTAGGGCCCAACACTGTGGCTCTGCTTAGTGGCATCCACCTTAACCCCTAGGCTCCTTAGTCACTCCTTCCTTTAGGTTCCAGTGAACTTAGATCTGTAGTTCTTCACACGATAGCCAAAGCGATCTTCAGAAATAGTGCAGGTCACTCCCCAGCACAAGGATTCCAAGTGCCTCCAGGAAAACCCATTCCTCCCTTTGTCCTACAAAGCTCCTGGTGCTCTGCCCCAGGCTCCAGCTATGGCTTCTGCATCTATCATAAACTCACCAAGGTCAGGTGCACCTCAGGGCCTTTGCACTCGCTGTTCCCTCTGCAAAGAACACTCCCACTGGTTTCCATAGCTGCCTCCTTCCAACATCAAATCTGTGGGCTGGAAATTTAGCTTATCCATACAGCACTTGCCCAGCATGTGCAAGGTCCTAAGTTCCATCCTAGCACTGAAAAAATAACAACAGTAACAAAACAAAAAGCCCCAACAATGAGTCCTCAGAGAATCCTTTCTTGGCCTTCTGGCAAATACCATTTTCTACCCTGTTTTACTTCTTGAAGGTGTCTGTCAGTGTCTGAATTTATATTGTTATGTGCATTTTCTGGCATGCTGTGGGAGTGGGGACCTTATGTGTCTGCTCACTCTGTGTCCCCAGTGCTGGGAAGAGGGGTTTTTGATGAGGGCATCTATGAATTTGGATGGGAAAACATATGACATATTTATTTCCATTACACTGTAACCGAATTTTAGTACTTCTTTTATTAACATAGACAATGAGTCACAGTAACACTAACAATACTTGGAACTTCAACACCAGTAGAAGTCACAGACATTTTCAAATCAAAATTGTGAGCATCTCAGAACGTGCTCCTAATGACTTTGGGATTCTGTTTATTAGACTCACCAATAGATGTTTGTTACTTAATGCATCAATGAAGAAATATGTATGTATATATTTAATTATTTCCTTACATAACTGCATATTACTATATTGCACATTGTTTTAAAAGTACTTTAATAACTGTATTTTAACTTAATTGGTTTCCTGTATAAATTTTATTTTATGCATTTAAAAACGTTTTTGTGAGAAGGGCCTCAAAGGGTCCAAGGCATAAACAGCTAAGGACTGATTGCTGGTTAGAACCGTGCCCATCAAAGGAATGAATGGTGGTCTCTTCCCCCTTTCCAGAAAGCCTTCTGTGTCTTCAGGGTCAGGTTTTTGGTGGATTGGCACGGACTTGTTTGGGAACCCTGCATAGCCAAGGTTTTTGGGAAACCTACTCTGCCCACCCAGCACTGAAAGTGGCATAGAGGGCCAGGCCCACTGCTTTCTCTGGGTATCTGCTTCTTCCCCACTCCCCACCCCAACTCTGACAAGACTGTCAGAGGCACAGCACCTCAACTTGACTGCCCAGCACAGTCTGGTGCCTCAGGGCATCTCCTGAGTTCCCAGAAGAATAGGTTGACCACTCTGGTCCAGTCAGTTTGGCACAGGAAGATGGCACAGTCCCCCTTCTTCAGGGTCCTCCCCTGAGGTAGGGAAGTGGTTCTCTGGATGAGGTCTGGCCAGCAGAGCCCTGATGGAAGTCTGCATCCTAATAGAGGAACCTTGGAAGGACCAAAGTTGGATGGGTGGGGCTTCCCTGGGCCTGGCTGGATGTTCTGTTCTGCTTGGTCCTCTTATTTCTTTGCTTGTCTGAGAGCTGCTGCCCATAAATTAGGCTGTTTCTATCAGTGGCCAGACATTCAGGAGTCAGATTGGAAACAAGCGGTTCGTCTTTTTTTCCAGCTTAATGTATAATAGTATCATACTGCAACTGCCATACTTCGTCTGTAGGTGGACTGGAGCCATTGTGGGGAGGTGTGGGCCAATCCTCTTGGGTAGGGGAGCCCTGTACTTAGACCTCTGCACGTGGCTCCCTGGATTGCATGAGCCTGGAGCCCACTGCTGGGGATCCCTGTCCCAGCAACGGAAGCCCTCAGTTTTACAGAGCATGACACTGTTCTTCTCGATATGTTTAAAGCTGAGTTTTTGTTTGCTTGTTTTAGAAAAAGAGACTAGGAATAAATGAATGGAAACTTGTAGAAAAGAAAAAAAGGAACTTGTAGGATGAGGGTAACACTACTTAAAATAACCTTGACTGGGTGCTCCACTGGGCCTGGCCTGGGTAGAGTGTTCTTCCTGTGCTTCCTTGTCAGCCCCCACCTGCGGTCTTGGGAGCGGTGTCAGGGAGGAGGGAGAGCCCAGGCTCTAACACTGACTGAGTAGGGTTTGAGAGCCTTGGTCCTGCCACTAAGTAGCAGTAGGTCACATTACCTCTCCATACTTCACTTTCCCAGGAATCAAGTAGTCTGTATCTCCTGGGGCCATTGTGGAGATTGAATGAGCTAAAACCGCTGCTTACCAGTGCCTCACCCATCAGAAGTGCTCACTATTAGTGCTGTCACTGTATGTGGAGAGGGGGCCCCTACATGTGCCACCATATGGTGCTGAAGAAGTGGGTAGGGCTGGTGGTATCCTTCAGACAGGAAGCAGACAGTCATCAATGGCCATTCAAAGCCACCATTCCTGTGTAGATGGTGGTGCTGCACAAGACAGGGAGAGTGAGGACTCTGGTTTGGGTTAGCTGGGCTCCAGGTTTGGCTCTCCTTGGGGAGACCCACACCCAGTGTCAGGCACTCCTGAATAGGAGCCTTGAGCTGAGCAGTTGGGAACAACTCGAAGAGGGTCACCCAGGGCCTCCCTTTACCCTCCCTGGTGACTGACACAGCAATCCTGTCTGAACTGAGATGAACAGGTCTCTCTTCAAGCTGTTCCCTTCTGGCTTAGGACGGATTGGCTGGCTTGGTCATAAGCCCAGCCTTTTCCTCTTGCTTAGACTATTTTGAGGCATCCCGGGGAGTGTGACCCAGCCTTGTGTTAACTCTAAGCACATGAGCTGGGTTTACTTTGCATCTCAGTTTTTGGATTCCCTGTTTTGAAGTCTCTGAGCTTGTCTCAGGAGTTTCTGTTAGAGAGTCCAGTCCACTGAGTCAGGAGGCCTTTCCTCAGCTCTCCTCCCTATCCTATCCCTTCTGCATGGGAAATTCCTCAAAGCTTAATTAATATTAGGACTAATTGATACTTATCTTTGTTCTTATATATTAATACAATGCGGTTTTAGTACTTTAATATTTATTTGTTATTTCACAGGGAATGTTAAATGTGCAAGTTGAGTCATTGCCATGAAACAGCTGAGAGTTCTTGGTTTATTATGCTGCAGTTTAAATGTCACACAATCCAGACTTCTGGAGCTGCGTACCTGTCACCACCATCCAATTTTAGAACATTTCCATCACCTAAAAATGCCTTTGTGTCCATGTACAGTCTGTATCCCCTCTGTGCATTTTTGCCTCTGAGAATTTGCCTTTTCTGGACATTTCCTAAAATGGAATTGTACAGTACATTCCTCTGCATCTGACTTCTTTCACGAAGCATAATGTTTTTGAGGTCTGATCATGTTGTGGCTTGCATCAGTATTTCATTTCTTTTTATAGCTGGGTAGTACTCTACTGTAGTACCTGATGGACATTGGATAGTCTCCAACTTCTGGCTATTATAAATGATTCTGCTGTAGACATTCTATATGTGCCTTTGTGTGGACATATGTTTTCATCCTTTTTAGGTAGATACCTCAGAATAGAACTGCTGGTTGTTTTGTTTAGCTTTTAAAGAAACTACCAATTTTTTTTCCAAAGTGGTCGTACCATTTTTCCTTCCCAACTATAGTGCAAGAGGGTTCCATTTTTACACGTCCTCACCAACACATGGTACAATCTGATTTTTTGCTTTTTTTCTTCTTTTCTCCCTCCCTCCCTCCCTCTCTCCTTCCTTCTTTCCTTTCCTCTTTCCTTCTTTTCTTTTTTTCGTGGTGCTGGGAAAGGAGCCCAGGGCCTTGCATATGCTAGGCATGTGCTGTACCACGGAGCCTCCAGCCTTTGTATTTGTTTTGTTGTTTTAATTCTAGCCATCCTAGTGGGTATAAAGTGGTATGTTTTTGTGGTTTGTATTTGTACTTCCTTATTAGCCATTCATACATTTTCTTTTGTGAGATGTGTATTTGAGTCTTTTTTGTGGCTGATTTCTAAACTTGGGCCAGCCATGGATTCATGGTCCTTGGTGACAGGGAACACAGCTTCTTTCCTAGGACGAAAATGATTAAGAAATGTGCACTCTCAGCCTCTTCTTCCTCCTTACTCATGAAAGAGGATTTTGGCCTCTCTAGTTCAGCTTTTCTTCTTTGCCTGACCAGTATTTTTTCTTCTTTTTTTAATTATGAAACTTATCAGGCATTCAGAATAGTCACAAGAGAAGTGCATGGAAGAGCCTGATAGTCTTGGCATCGCTTTGGCTGCTGAACTCTGAGTCTCTGACACTTGCAACTATGTGGTGGGGCTGAGGGGCCTGAGGGAAATGGTCAAGTCAAGGGTAGCTGGCACTTTCTGTCTTTCCCAATGACCTCTGGGCTAGGTCTTGCCCTCCAGGACTAGATTCAGCATGTCCCAAGTCAAGTTCATCCTCTGTCCCTACAAATCTACTCCTTCCCCAGTGAAGGATACAACATCTTTCTGGCTCCACAGCCACCTCATCCTCATCCAGTTCTTCTTGCTTTCCCTACAGCAGTGTCTGTGGAATCTCTCAAGTCTGTCTCCTCTAATTTTACTACTGCCACCTTAGCTCAGAGGACCTCCGAATTGTAATTGGCTTCCAACTTATGCCCTTTTCCCCATCCTCCTTTCTCTCCTGACCACTTTCCTGCTAAAAAGTTTTAGGTGGTGTTCTCTGAGTTCTGTGACATGACATGTTCTCTGCAGGTGTGTGCATGTGGTGTGGGAGAACCTCTTTCTGCATTGGGCGGTCCAGGCATGGAAACCAGAAGTACCTAGGAGTGGGTCTTGAATGATAATGCAGTGATGGGACAGCATGAGCAAAGGCACTAGAACTTGACTGGCTTACCTGTCTGTGCCTCAGTTTCCCCATGTGGAAATGGGTGTAATAGCAGGACTTGCCTCAAGATGGTGAGGTTCAGATGAATTAGAGGATGTCAAGTGCATGGTTAGTACTATGTGGGATCAGCTGTCATTCAGATTATTCACGATGGCCAGTGAGATGCCCACGGGAGCATGGGTGGCTTGTCTTCTTCACCCCACCTTTGCTTTCACACAGACCACATACCCTTGTGCCAGTGAGGACTCAGGCCTGTCCCAAAATGGTTGTACAGGCCAGGTGGGACTGAAAGCAATACAAGGGGCAGCCACCACTCAGCTCTGTTGATAGTGACCAGGCAGGGATATGGACCTAGTGTTGCCAGACAAGTCAGAGATACAGAGTTCTGTGTGAAATCTACCATTTTTTAGATGTTGGTAATTAATTTAAGAAATACTAAACTCTGTACAAGCCCTATACACTACATCTATGGATCTTATTTAGTTCGAAGACCACCAGCTTATGACCTTTCTTTTAAGGTGTCCTCCTGGATGATCTACTTGCGTGAGTCCAGCATAGCTATTTCTCGGTGGGGTCAGTTGGTTTTGAAGCCTGGTTTTGATGAGCCCCTTTGCCTTGCAGGACTTCTCAGGCAGGTTATGTCACTGGTAGAGGCTGCCCTGAAGCTCCCTGTGGTCTGGAGACTATGTACAAGAGGAATGGTCTGATGGCTAGCGTGTTGGTCACCTCCGCCACTCCACAGGTATTGAGGCCGAGGGGACTGGGACACTGGGTGGGAGGGGCTTCAGAGGAGCCATGGCAGTGAGACTGAGGGCCATGCATACCACCGTTCTTAGCATGCCCAAGGCCTCGTTCACACCAGGCGTGAGATTTGGGAGGCGGTCAGCTCTGTGGAGCAGTGTGTTTTCTGAAGTCGTTCTCTTCAAAGAGAAACAAATGCCTGTCCAGTCCAGCCATGGCAAGTGCCACATTCCATTTTGGTGGCAAGATGGAATCAGACCTTTCCTAGGAAAAGCTACTGCTGACTATAAACAAGCCACACAATCTGGAATGGAGTCAGACAGAAGTCATTCCAACTGGCTGTGTAGGAAATGGCTGTGAGGACTAGTGGTCTTAGTGGCCTGGGCCAGGGCCCCTAAGTGGGGCTTGGGGATTTGCTTTCCAAGCTCAGTAATGGAACTGAAATGCAGGAGGATGGGTGTCATCTGAGGCTCGGCGCATCTGTGTCTAGGGTGTAACGCTAGTGCCTGTGACACACTGGCTGGGCAATGTTGCAGTCCAGTGCATATCAAGCTGGGCTCTTGACATGGTCTTGGATACCCAAGCCAGGAGATCACTGTGACTGGTCGTAAAATCAAACTTGTATTTTTAAAAAATTCCCCAGAGGGGCCAGCATAAAGTTGTATTGTCACGATCACCACCACCATCAGCAGCAACAGTGAATAGGTTTGAGGCAACTTTTGATTCAACAAGTCCTCATGTGTGACTGTGTGTGTTTGCAGCAGAGACAATGGGAATTACAGGGAAACCTGAAATCCCAGTAACAGACTTTGCTAGTTAGAGGAATCAGACTTCTGTTTCTATCTATGATTTTCAGACCACCTAGAGAAAAACTTCTCTGGTCTGTGTGTGTATATGTATTCATACATGTGAATGTGTATATGTATGCATATACACATACATGTGTGTAGTCACATATACACTATATATACATTCAGCCCTCTGTATCCACAGAATCCACCAAGCATGATAGAAAATATTTGGAAAAAATTGCATATATATTGAACATTACAAATGTTTTCTTGTCATTGCCTAAACAATAACGGTTTTACATAGCATTCATGTAAAGTGTTAGGTATTCTAAGTTACCTAGAGATGATTCCAAGTATATGAAAGGACACGTATAGGAAATGTGCAAGTACTAGGCCATTGTATACATGGGGCTTGAGCATCTGGAGGTTTGGTGTCCTCACAGAGCTCTGGAACCAATCCTGCATGGATACTGAGGGGCAGCTGTGTGTACACATATGTGTATCCAGAACATGGTAAGTACATGATGAATGAATGGATGCATACTCATATAATTGAAGTTCTCAGTAAATGTTGGTGACTGAATGGCACATTTACGCTCATACACATGCTTAATTTAGAGCTCACTATAATACAGGCACTTTTTTGCATGTTTCCCAGTCTTTCTCTCATTTTGCACACACACACTAACCCCCTCAGGTTTGTACCACAGTTTCAGCCCAGTTTATAGATGAGGAACCTAAGGTACAGAGATGTGAAGACACTATCTTTGGATGCCACAGCTGGCCAGTTGGGTGGGTTCAAGCCAGGCCTCTCTGATTCTCCAGCTCATGCCTCAAACCATGACGCCATACCATCCTGGAGATCAGTCCTGCCAGCCTGACTCAGATGCTTCCTGGAAGCGGGTAGAGGGTGCAGAGTGACTTCTAGATCTTTGTCTGTACATAGGACTGGGAGATGGAATTGTTTACCAATCTCAGATGCATTAGTACTTTATAGTTTTATTGTGACCCAGATTCTCCTCAGGGAGGATGTCCTTTCTTTGGTGGAACTTTAGAAATAGCCATGCTAAGCCCTCTCCAGACCCCTTTAGCCAGCTTCTCCCTGGGAGGAGGTTTCTGCCAAGTCCTTCTCAACTTCATTTAAGTAACCTGTGCTGCAACCCTGGGACATGGAGTTAATATTGCCATTTTACAGATGATATGTGAGACTCAGAAAAATGAAATCACTTGCCTGAGGTTTGCCAGCAACCAGTGTGAAACTGGCCTTTCATCTAGGCCCATCCGACTCCAGAGCTCTTAACTGCTGTGGTTTGCTGCTTATTTAGCTTAGGGCTGGGTGCCATGTTGTGCACCTGTAATTCCAGCTCCTACAGAGGCAGAGATAGGGAGGATCCCAGTTTGAGGTCAGCCTGGGTGAAAAGTTAGCAAGACACCATCTCAACAAATAAACTGGGAATGGTAGTGTGTACTGGTCATCTCAGTGTGTGGGAGGCATAGGTAGGAGGATTACAGCAGTCTGAGTCTGGCCCCAATTGAAAACACAAGATCCTATGTGATAACTAAAGATAAAAGGGCTTGGAGGCATGACTCAAGTGGTAGAGCACCTGCTTAGCAAGTATAAGTCCCTGAGTTCAAGCCTTCAGTACTGTTTCAAAAAAAAGACCATCTGGGAGTTGAGGTATAGCAGACTCCTTTGTGGAACCTCTCTATGACACAGGCCTGCTAAAGCCAGCAGGTTATCTTCCTGATCCTCTCCTTAACCTCACATTGCCAGTTGTTACTATTGGTTTCCCTCCCTGACCTAAAAACATTCTAGTTTCCAGTAGAATTGCAGCATTTTTCCAGATCTAGCCATTTTGGAAAGAGTGAAGTAAAGAGGAATTAATAAAAGCATATCCCTAACCCACACTGCATGATGTTGAGGCTAACGGAAACCACAAACTCCTACTTTATGAGTTGAAACGAATAAAGCCATTTATCAACAGGACACAGTTTTGGGTGGTAAGCCTAATGGATTCCCAAAAGTGGAGTTTGATGAAATTAAGTAAAATTAAAGAAAAGGTGTGCCCAGCATTCTGGGATCCCCACACCCTTGGGCTTTTGTGAAATAAACCACACTTGGGGAGTTTCAGGTTGCTTCTTCGTGGGATTTCCTTTCTTCACAGGCAGGATGCAGAGTCCTTCTCAAGAGGGTCTCCATCAAATATGACTTTCGCCACAGTCTCCAAAGCTGAGCAGTTACTTCTCAGGCCTTCTGAGACAAGTAGGGCAGAACATTATATCCAAGAGAAAAATTAAGCTAGGGCTTTGTTCTTTTTCCTTTTTTGGGCACTGGGGATGGAATCCAGAGCCTTGTGCAATGTAGGCAAGTGGCCACTACTGAGCCCTGCTCCAGCCCTGTGCTATAGCTGTCTATCTACCACCATGCTGCTGGCCAGAAGCAGTCAAGAGGTAGCAATTAAAGGTTTGTGTTTTGGAGTCAGATGGGAAACTAGGGTCACATTCTGGCTTTCACTTTCACAACTGAGATAGTAACAACTGAGAAGTAGGACTGCTTCTCCTTCCTTATGAGTACAATGGGAATGATGATGGTGTGTGCACATGAGTACTCATGAGATTAAGTGAGAACATGCATATAAAGTGCCTGACAGGTGTGTGCAATAGACAAAGCACTGAATACCAGATGATTTTTCATTGTATGATTTTGTCACTCTTGCACTCTGTTCTGAGGTTTGGGAGCAGTGATTCCTTGCGGACGATACATCTGTCTTCCTTCTCACAGGGCAGCAGCAGCTCAGACTCGCTGGAGGGCCAGAGCTGCGACTATGCCAGCAAGAGCTATGATGCTGTCGTCTTTGACGTCTTGAGAGTGACTCCCGAGGAGTTTGCCGTGAGTGACACAGATGTGCTAGGGGGCGTGACGGTGCCAGATGGAGGAACTGCTCCGGGTTTTCTGTCCAGCTTGCAAACACCCTATGTGCTCAACAGTAGGGAGTGCTAGATAAAGGGTGGTCCTTTCCATGCCATGTAGAGTGAACAGGATGCTGTTGATGTCGAATTAGCCATGTTGGAAGGCGTGTGCAGTGCACAAGAGCAGTGAGTGAAAGGATCACTTTTCTATCACAGTTATGGAGAGTGATGCCAGGGTTAGAGCACACACACAACACACACACATCTGCATATGGTCGAGACTTGATGCTCATATGTTCCATAAGCCAAACGTTACCTGCTGTGGATTTTGGTTATAGATTCCAGGTAAGCCAAACGTTATCTGCTGTGGATTTTGGTTATAGATTCCAGGTATTTGTAATTTAATTTTTCTTTTTTGTTTAATTGCGCCTTCTATATTCTTACAATAACCATTTTATAATGGTCATATTTTATAGTAACCATTACAATGATAGATGACATTATTTGGACAATTATTTTAAATTATAAATGTAAAAGATAGTTTTGTCTTCAGCCAGTGTGTTGCTGCTGGTCTGAACGAGGATGATCTCTCAGGTGGGGCAGAGTTGGCTCCTCATTTTGTCCTGACTTGGTTTCTTCCTTTGGGCTTGTGGATAGAGGGAGTCTATTGGCTCTGGGTGACTGTCTGTCCAAGGGCAAATTTCTCTCCAGAACTGCGGACATGTTTCCCACCATGCCTGCTTCTTCCCTGACCACCATGGTATGGAGGCTTCATGCCCACAAGAGTACCACCACTGGCTGCTGTGCTATCATGAGCTCCCCAGTTCACTTTGTGCCAGGCTGTGCTGGGCATTCAGTGTGTCTGAGGAGTCCTTTTACAACCTGCTAAAAACTCTGTAGTACCTCCTCACTCTACTAGAGTGAGACTTAGAGCTCCCCCGGAGGCCCAAAGTCACCACCCAGGTCTGACCATACCTGCTCTTGCCCCTTCTTCTAGCTCTTCACCTGTGCAATGGCTACATTTCTCCCTCAGACTATCCAGCATCCTCCTGCCTCACTGTTCCTTCAGTCCAGTTGTTGCTCAGTCTACTTTCACATGTCAGTGTCAGGGAGGACCAGCCCTGACTGACATAGCAAACGTCTCTCTCCCCTTCCCCTTCTCTGCTTTTCATTAGGACTCCTGTTACTACCTAATATCCTGTTATAGAACACTAAGTTGGTTGCAGATCTCTTCTGCTGGGACAGGAACTAACTTCTCTATTGCTTTTTCTTCAGTGCTTAAAATACACCTGGCTCATAGCAGATGTTGACTGAAGGGATTCAATTCTCCCAACAACTTGATGAGGCATGTTGTTAGCTGCCAGGCTTCTTTTTTCTTGTTACAGTAGGGGTTGAACTCAGGGCCTTGAACACACTAGGCAAGTACTCTGTCCTAGCTGCCAGTTTTCCGACAGAGAAACTAAGGGTCCGTTTTCTTACATGGATCATACAACTGGGTGTTGACAGTGCCAGGTCTGAAACCCTCACCTCCTAATGACCCACCAAATGCTAGATGGCAATAAGCACAGCTCCCATTTGTGGACATCTACTATCTCTAGTTCTTGTGCTGGATATTTTATATGCTCTAGCTATCTAATTTCCTTTTTCAGACAACCTTAGAAATCATATACCTAATTATAAAGTAGGTGTAACTGTGATTCCCAGTTTACTGATGAGTAAATCAACACTTAGGAAAGTTACCTCTTCTGTGGACAATCAGTGCTATAGCTTGGGTTTAACCCTGGAGCTGTCCGACACTCTAGGCCAGCACTATCCAATAGAAGTATAATCCAAGCCACATATCCAGTTTCAAACTTCCTAGTAACTATATTAAACAAAATAAAAGAGAT
Organism: Castor canadensis; assembly: GCF_047511655.1. Lineage (NCBI taxonomy): Eukaryota > Metazoa > Chordata > Mammalia > Rodentia > Castoridae > Castor > Castor canadensis. The sequence continues at coordinate 8,846,410 of NC_133398.1, read as the reverse complement.
GAAGTTATTTTAAAAGTGTGTGTGTTTTAGAACTCTCAAAAAACAACTGCCATGTTTTTGAGCACTATGTGATACCAGCCTAAAAGAAAGGTACAGGAAAACTGATTTTATGTAAAATAATTAAAAGGAAATTATTGATATCAAATCTCAAAGTTATTATAAGAAAAAAATAGGAGAGAACTCTATAGATAACAAGAGCACGCCAGAGAGGCCACTACAAACGGATAAAAACTGTAATTATGTCTTTTAAAATGACCTAGGGCATCTTAAAATTGTGCCCAAGACAGGAACAACATAAATTGGAAATAGGAAAGTCTCAGAAATGAGGTGACAGAACTTAGGAAAGAATTGAAAATAAAATTCTTTTGGGAATGAAGATTGAACTAGAACAAAAGATGAACAAACAACATAAAAATCCCTTTTAAAGGAATTTTTTTTTCTGATCAAAATAAATGAAAAATAGACTGTAAGACTGAGAAAAAGTGACAGATATTAATGTTGAGCAAAGAAGATCCAATATAGAAATGGTAGGAATCCCTGAAAGGGGGACCTGAACATTTAAGAAAATGTTCACAAAACGGAAGATTCAAGAGTGTGTATTGAACCTCATGATGAAGCTGAGACTGCCACCTGAGTGGCCAGTGCTGAAGATGTGTTCTTGGTAAACTGGATTATAAAGGAAAAGAAAACAAATGCTTTGTGGATCTTGACAGGAGAGGGAAAGAAAACACATCAATATTTTTGAATAACACTATTTGCCAGAGGAAAATGGAACAAAATCATGTAAGTTAAGGAAAAAAATATAACCCAAAGATTTTTTTTGAGACAGGGTTCCACCATGTAAGGCCAGGCTGGCCTTATTTGCTGTGTAGCCCTGGCTGGCCTGGAACTTGTAATCCTCCTGCCTCAGTCTCCCAAATGCTGGGATTTACAGGTGTTTGCCAGCACATTTGGCTTAAGCCAAAGATTTTATATCCAGAAAAACCGACTATAGACTATCAGGGACACAGATACCCTGCTTTTCCTGAGAAATCTGCTAGCAAACAGGCTCAAACAATGGGAATGGCTAGAAACATGAGAGAGCCTGGTGGAGAGCTGTGAACAGACATGTACTTGTAGAATGAGGATCAAACATGGAGGGCATAGTGTATCACAGTATGTAGTGACTTGTGCCCCGTTAGTGACAGAGTGTGACCCTCATAGTACCAACTGTTTAAAGAATGGGGGGGAGGATGGAGAGAACATATGCAAAATTTCATAACTCTTCTTGGGAACTATATTAGCGGACACGGTTCCTGGGATCTTCCTGTGGGACCTGCATTGCCAAGTGTGAGCTTCTTGTGAACTCAGTGAATGTCCATCTCAGGATGGATCTTTCTGGCTGATTACCTTTTGTTCTGTGAGCCTTCCCAGTCCTGCAGGTGTGCAATGATTTAAATGCTGATTTTTTTTTTTTTTTGCCTATTTATTTGGGGTCTTGGGAGATCCTTATGCTATGAGGAGAGATTTAGTCCACCACTGTTAGAAGGAGAAATACTACAGTCAACATACACAAAAAACATTTTTTTCTTTTTGGCTAACAACTAGCTTTCACTTAGCTACATAATACCACATTTTTCTTTAGTGGCTACACTATGAAGTGCTCTAATAGTTTCCTTCAGTCTGTAGGATTTTTCTCTACAAAAACATTTTGTGATATGTAGTGACTGGCCATTTCCTTTAAAAACCTGAGTTCTAGGCGTCCTAGCCTAGGAGAAGGGGCTAGGACTAAGGAAGTCATTGTCAGCTTATCAGCTTGTCTGGGCATCCTGTGTTCAGGCTTTATTTCCCCAAATAAGGAGAAGGCATTGAGAGATTTGCTCTTGAGTGTTTCTGTTCAGACCCACTACTGGGGGAACTTACTTTTTGGGAACAAGTATGGGGAGAGACCTGGCCTTCTTGCTCAGGCTCTCTCTGACTGCTCTCCCTTTAGACTGACTGCCTTGGGCCACTCATACCTGCATTGCTTGGCAGCATCCTCTTAAGATTGGCTACACAGTAAAATGGCATTATGCTTATAATCTGGTGAGTTTTACCAGAGTATTTTGTGTTAAAATAGCATCACCTTTCATCCATTTTGGTCAGAGTTGAGAGGACAGAAATGGGACAGTCTCTTGTAAACCCTCACTGTGTGTCTGTGACCTGCTGGTCTGTTTTCAGTCTGGTGACCACTGCTACTGTGGGTTTTGAATAGAATACCTAAACATACTTTCTGACTTTGGATCTTATTATGAGCAGAGATCATAATATTTCAAACTTGGATCATCTGAAAAAAAAATGCAAAATGTAAGGTCACCTTTTTAATGACTCACTTGGGAATTCAGTGGCAAATCCTAGGACCGATGGCAGGATGGAGAGGAAGTTTCTGCATTTTCACATTAGCAGACTTTTGGTTCTTTTCCTAAATGACATTGCAAAAATCCTGACGGTTCTCCTGGATAGGGAGTTAACTTGAACTGCAAGAGAGATTTCCATGGCCCTCTGAGTTTTTAGCTCAAATCCTGTTTTCACAAGGCCTTTCTGTTCCCCAGTGTAGCAGAATTAATCCAGTACGAGGAGCACTTGGCTAACAGACCTGATGTGTCTGGCAGAAGAAATGGAAGTCTTTTTGTGCTGCCCAGGACATAGTTCTGGGCTTTGTAGGCCTTCAGGCTTTACAAGCCACTCCACACCCACACTAGGACTCAGGTTCTGCTGATGTCAGGTGGAGGGGGGACCTGGAGGTAGAAGAGCTCAGGTTCCTTTCGAGCACCTTTCTCTTGTTGCCACCTGTCAAGGTTCCATTAGTGGCAGCATTTTACCCCTGTGACCATGAGGAGCACTATCTCCTGGGAGTAGACAAATAGGCTCTCCACTGAAGTCCCTGCTCTTTCCTGCTCCTGTTCAGCTCTGAGGATAGGATGTTTTGGTTGTATCCCATGCTTCTCACCAGTGCTTCAATTTGCTACCTTTGAATTGTGCCAAGATCTGGCTATAGTTGTGCACCTAAGCCCTGGAATGTGGTCACAGGTGACACACTGTGTTATTGCCATTTTTGTCCATTGTATTTTTTGCTAGGTCAATGTAACAGCCTCCTTTCAGTTTTCTGTCAGGCAGCTTTGGTGCGTGGATGTTTAGCCAAGCCAGTCCTTTATTTCCTAGCTTCTGTACTAGTTAAAAGTCATAAATTTACATGTAATACTTGGGCTCACCTCTGTGACTACCATTTCGCTAATCTTTCTTTTTTTCCTCATGTATTCATTGAGCATCTGTTAGGTGCCAGGTATTCAATACCTTTTACTTTGAATTTTCACTCAGATCCTATAAGATAAGGGTTATTGACACCATTTTATAGGTGTGGTGCTTGATACTGGAAGAAGGTAAGTCACCATGTCAGAGGATATTGCTATTAAGTGACAATGTCTAGATACACACCCAAGCCCTGTAGATCACAGATCCCAAGTTGGTCCAATGGACAGGTTCAGTGGACAAGTGTCTTCTTGTACCAGTAGGTATCCACAGGCCCTTGGCTTTCTGCAGAGGCCTCTATTGACTGACTTCTGACATCCCATATGATGCATCAGGGTTGGTAGGTCATGTGAAGTCAGCTCAGTCTATGACTTGGTCTGAAAGATGTCAGCAGCAGTACCTTCCTTTACTGCCCCCAGATGAGCATCTAACTTCAGTCCCAGTTTTTTAACCTGACGCATTAGTGCCCTTAGCTGACTGTGGCGAAGGACCAAGTCTTTCATTTTCTGTCTTTTGAGGCCTGACCTGATAGTTAAAAAAATGCAATAGAAATGTTGTGGCCATGTCAAATTGCCACACAAGTTCCCCAAAGCTTGCTCTCAGCTTCTGTACTGATCTCATTGTGGGCTGGTAGAATAAACAGTTTGTGGCCTCATACTGATCTCTGGATGCCTCTTGGATGGCATTCTACCATATAATTGAGGGGTGGCTTAAACTTCAGAAGAGAAGTATAATTTCTATGTGCCACAATTTTAAAGTAAGTTTAAGTTTGGAGTTTCCATTCATGATTCTAATTTTTAATATTTAATACAGTTTTTTTAAAATTAGGAAAGTAATGCTTAAAACAAAAATCCCAGTAACACAGAAATTTCCAAACTAAAGTTGCTCCCCTTGCTCCTAGCCCCACTCTCCAAATAACTATTAACAATTCTTAAGCTGAAAGTTCATCTCACATTCAGAAAGAAGGGTGTGGATGGAAATTTATAAGGAGGGAAAGGGTTGGGCGAGGCATTTCAGAAATTTACCCTATCTCTCACCAGTTACAAAAATCAATTTAAATGTATTAAAGACTTAATGTAAGACCTGAAATTATGAAACTACTAGAAGAAAACACAGGGGAAATGCTTCAGGACATTGGAATGGGCAAGGAGTTTTTGGATATGACACCAAAAGCACAGAATTGAAAGCAGTAATAGACAGATGGGGTTACATCGAGCTAAAAGCCCTGCACAGCAAAGGAAATAATCAGTGAAGGGACAGCCTATAGACTGGGAGAATATATTTACAAACTATATATCTGACAAGGGGTTAGTATCCAGAGTACATAAGGAATTCCAAAAACCTCAATAGCAAAAACAAAAAATAATAACCTGATTAATAAATGGGCAGCAGACCTAATTAGACATTTCTCAAAAGAAGACAAACAAATGACCAACAGATATGTGGGAAAAAAAGCTCAACATTAGTAATCATCAGGCACATGGAAATCAAAACCAGATTGAGATATAACCTTATTCCAAGAAGAATGGCTGTTATCAAAAAGGTAAAAGATAGCAAGTGCTGGCAAGGATGTAGAGAAAAGGAAGTCTTTGTACAGTGTTGGTAGAAAAGTAAATTGGTGTAGCTATTATGGGAAACAGTATGGAGATTCCTCAAAAAATTAAAAATACAGGGCTGGGAACATAACTCAGGTGGTAGAGTATCTGCCCAACAAACATGAGGTCCTGAGTTCAAACCCCAGTACCACAAAAAAAAAAATTAAAAATAGAACTACCATATGATCCAGCAATTTCACTACTGGGTGCATATCCAAAGGAAATCAGTATGTCAAAGAGACAGCTGTATTGCCTTGTTTACTGTAGCACAATTAACATTAACCAAGAAATTGAATCAACCCAAGTGTCCATCAACTGATGAATAGTTCAGGAAAATGTACTACACACACACACAAGGGAATAATATACATCCACAAAAAGATTAAAATCCTGTCATTTGTGATATGGATGTGGATGGAACTGGAGAAAATTATGTTAAGTGAAATAAGCCAGGCACAGAAAAGCAAATACTGTATGATCTCACTCGTGTGGAGTCTAAGGAAGTTGATCTCACAGAAGTTGAGAGTAGAATGGTGGTCTCCAGAGGCTGGGAGAGAGGGAGGAAGGGGTGGAGAAAGGCCAATCAGTGGGTACCAAATTGCAGTTAGCAGAAAGAAGTTCTAGTGTGCTATTGTACTTTAAGATGACCATAGATAACAATTAGGTACTGTATATCTCAAAAAGCTAGAAGAAAAGATTTCGAATGTTTTTACCATAAAGAAATGATAAATGTTTGAGAAGATAGCTATGTTTAATCTGATTTAGACATGACACAATGCATACATGTATCGAACCATCACTTAGTACCCCATAAATACATGATATTTTTGATTTATGTTAGTTTAAATTATTTAAATTAAAAAAGAAACCCATTTTATTCTGTCTTCTTTTTATTTCACAGGGAAAGTGTAACTTTCAGGAATGTGTACTGTCTGGTAAGGTCTAAAGTAATGTGGTGGCTGTCTTTGACATCCAGTGTTTCCTAATATTGACTCTCTTTTGTTCCAGAGCCAGATCACACTAATGGACATCCCTGTGTTTAAAGCCATTCAGCCGGAGGTCTGTATTTCGTCCTTTGTACTTTCCCACTAATGTGTGGCTGGGAAGGGAGGGTCTAGTTAGCCACTGTTGGAGTGACTCGTTTTCTCTCTTGGAGTATCTGTAGATGAAAGCTATCGATTTAAGGTCCTTTCCATTCTCTCTGGTGCCCACTCATTGAGCCAGGTGTTTGGGTCCTGCAGAGAAAGCCACCCATCTAGCCCATGCTGGCAGTGCAGAGCAGTTAGTACCTGCAGACCTGAAGTCTGGGAGTCCGCCTAGATGTACTCCTCAGCCCCAGGTCGCCCTGGCTGAAGATGGCCAGAGTGAAGAGGGCATGTGAGAGGTTGTTTTCTAGAGAGCTTTCTTTTTTGCTGATCCTACTTTCTGGTGGCTGCCTTGTTTCTGTTTTTGAAACCAGTTGCCACAGCAAAACACATACGTATTTATGTTAAAACCATATGTACATTTTTAGAAACAATAAAGGGAAAAGAGTTGATTTTGGTCTTTAAAAATTCCAGAAGATGTCTGGCAGCTGGTAATGAGGTTTTAGTTATTTTTATTTAGGGTTTCATTTTTTTTCTGTTAGCAAGTAACATAAATCCATTTCAAAGTAGTTGAATAGGCAGAAGAGAAATCTAGTCCAAGAATAGAGGGCATGTCACAGAATCATCCATGGGCATAGAGCTCAGGCAGCCCGGAAAAGACATGGGCAAGCCCTGCTTCTTGCTTTCTCTTCCCCTCCTTTCTCTTCTGTCCACTTTCCTGTCTGCCTATGTGATTCAACTTGACCTGCTCAAAGAACCCACATTTATACCATCCCCATTTAAGCTGATGTCGCAGACTGAGACTGCAGCTCTCTGTCTGGCCTAGTTTAGTCCTATGTCTAGTGCTGGTCCAGTAACCTGAAGTCAAGAGGACATAATCAAGATGAACAGACATGGCTGAGGCACCTGGCCTTGGGGGTGAGGTGCATATCTCAGAAATGTATGTGTGTGGGGGAGTGGGGGTATAGGCCAAAAAGTATTTTCTGCAACTGTGATGTGAATCCCAGAACATGCTTAGCTTTACAGTGGTGACTAGTGAGTTTGAGAATGACTGCATGTCCTGATACAAAGCCAGACAAAGTATCTGTGCCTCCTGAGAGCTGGCATCCTCCTACTACAGTTGAGGAAGAAACTGTATTCTCTCTACACTCAGTGTGCACATGGAGATGAGACAGTGGTTGTGTTGTATGTGCATTGTGTTCCTTGGGCTTGGGGAACTGAACTATGTGTGCTGTTTGGAATTGGCCAACTTCATCTTTTTCTGTTTTGGCCTAATGTCAGTACTACTTCGTAAAAATTTGCCACATGACTGTGATGCTGAGTGGAGATTCAGAGCTGATTCTGTGGAGGTGTCTGGAGAAATTCCACACTTGAACTTCTTGGGTGTATTACATGTTAGCTAGCTAAAAATGGAAGAACTTGCTCTTCTGTCAAAATCATGGTTAAAATAAGGAGTCTGGGAGCTTCCTCAGCTTTTCTGCTGTTTTTATTATTGTTAGCAGACTGAATCTGGAATTTTTCCTCTTGGGAATGCCTGCCATGTTGTGGCTGGACCACCCTAGAGTGGGATGGGTATGAATAAGGCACAGTTGTAAGTTTGATGTAGGTGAGACTTCCTAGGAAGCAGACATCAGCAGTTGAGAACACTGTGGGCACTGGGAGAAACCTGGGCTCTAAGGACATCAAGGAGACCTGTGGACTGGTGCCTTTAAACCTAGTTGAGCATCAGAATAAAAACAAACAAAAATCAGATGCCTGGGCTCCCTTGTTGGAGATTCTGACTATATAGGTTTAGAGTGGACCTGAGGATCTGCTTTTGAACAACTTGCATGTTGGTACACAAAGGTGAGAATCAGAGATGTAGATGACTATAAGCAATTCATCTTGTGAAATCCTAATTTCCTAAAGATTTGTCCTTGCCTGGTATTGACTGACATTACCTCAGTTCAGTCCCACATAAATAACAAGAATAATGTCGTCCACATCTGCGTACTCAGGACTTGGCCCAGGCTGTCTGAGCCCAGAGACTGACTCATGCAGCACACTTGGCTCCCACTTTTGTTGATGTGAGTACAACCATCATTCCAGTGCTTCCATGTCAAAGACATATGAACTCTTCCAAGAACTTGTCAAAGCCTCCCAAATGGGGTTTTGACGATGGCTGTGTTTAGATACGGTGGTGATGTTCATTTCTGGGTTTCCCTGGAAGGCAGGGCATTTTCCTGCTTGGCCATTTTGCCAGCTGTCTTCAGGTCTCTGCTTCCTCCATGCCCGTGGGGAGTTGTTGTCATGTTGTTGGCCAACTCTGCCTACTAATAAGGAGCTGGGGGTATATGACTTGAGAAAGGAGGGCTCTGGAGGTATTTGATTCCTTTTGTTGGAGATCTAAAAGGCTTTGAACCAGCTATGAGAGGTTACAGTGAGATCCAGACATTTTTGGGTGGTATTATATATGGTCCTAGAAGAATTTTCTAGGCGTTGGATTCCTGGACACAGAGGTATGTCATGGAGACTTGCATTGAAGGGGGAGCCTTCGGCCATGGGAGTCCTTGAGGCACCCAATGATGGAATGGTAGGCAGAGACCCTGCCTACTCAGACCCTTGCCTCCTTGTCCCTGATTGGTTTGCCAACCCTTCATACACATCTCAGTACCCAGTAGTGTGTTGCCTGAGCACAGGTTTGGAAATAGGCAGGTGCTTCTGTAGACACTGTGTTGTTGGGTGGCCTGGGCTGTGTGCAGGCTCTAGGCCAGGCACTTTGGATGCGGAGTCACATTTGATCCTTACAACAGGTTTATGATACACCTGCTGTTACTGTCCTCCTCTTAAATATGAGGGAATGAAAGAAGTTTTAAACCCTGCTCCATGGTGACCATGTTAGTTCTCTATTGCTGTGTAACAAGTTCCCCCAAACTGGGCAGTTTAAAACATCTTCTAGGATGCAAGAGGTGGCCTAGCAGGGTGGTACTGAGTCATAAACTCTCAGGAGGCTGCAGTCATGATAGCTGGGGCTGCCATCAGCTGAAGGCATGACTGGGGCTGGAGACTTGCTTCTGTAATGGCTCCCACATGATACCTGGTAAATTAGTCCTGGCTGTTGGCAGGTGGCCTCAGTTCCTGCCATGTAGAAACTTCAATAGTGCCAATCAAGTGTCCTCATAGCATAGGTGTGTCCTTGTGGTCTGGTAGCTGACTTTTCCTAAAATAAGTGATCTAAGAAAGCAAGTCAGAAGCCATGATGATGTTTCTGACTTGGCCTCAAAAGTCATGCCTGTCATTCCTACAGTATCCTACTAGCTTCACAGATCACCACTATTCAGTGAGGGAGGGGTCTACACGAGGGCTGAGCACCAGGGAGTGGAAACACCACAGGCACTCAGGTTAAAGATTTAAATCCAGGTAGACAGTATAATTCCAGAATTTTTGTAATTGGGACCTTTGGTAAACACTTCTCTGAGGTTCAGTTTCCTCATTCACAGAGTGGGGACGAGGAGTACCTCCCCTCTAGGTCATTTGGAGTATGAAGTGAGAAATGTACACAGAGTGTGAGGCACAGAGACTAGAACCCAGCAAGATGTAACCACAGCTGTTTTCAGACCAGGCATTGTGCTAAAAGTAGTCAAAGACTACATGTGCCACCTCAGTTAGCATGTGGTTTTAAGTCCATGTACAGATAGAGAAACTTAGGTATAGAGAGGTGGTTAAATCCTGGACTGACTTATCCCCTTGACTAAGTGATGGGAGTGAGATTTGAACCCTGGCAGCAGGAGTGAGTTTATAGTATTGCTGCTATTACTGTTGTTACTGCTGTGGTCATTGTTGTTATCCACAGAATCTCTCTGTGTCAGCCATTGACTGATTCTAGGATAAAAGCCTTCTTACCTCCACCCCTACCTTGCCACTCACTGATATTTCTGCCTCTCAGTCAGTCCCCTTCCTCCTCTCTTTCTCCTCATTCTTAAAAAAGTTTTTTATTGTTAAAAATTTCAAATGCAAAAATGAAAAAAAAAATTTCAAATGTATATGTGAGGGTTTAAAATAAACTCTCCTATACCTATTACCCAAATTGAACATTTACTAAGATTTTGCCATATTTACTTCATTTACCTCTTTTGTCTTTAGTTATTTCCTGGAATCTCTGAAAGCAAATGCATGCCATCCTTTTATTTCTGTCCTTCAAACTTCAGGTCCAGCTCTTAAAACACAGCTGTTACCTGGTATAGCCTCGATGGCATTATCATACCTAACAAAATTAGCAAGAACTCCTTAGGATCAAATTGGGGGAAATGCAGATTTTCCCATTTTTCCCAGTTGTTTCAAAAACAGAGAACACCAATAGTGGTAACAGTTACTGCTGGTAACAGTTACAGGACAGCACATTGGTTTGGCCATCAAATTCCCCTTTTTTCAAGCACTGGCCACCCTCCTTCTCCTCCATCATGCCCTCAGCTCGTTGAAGATCATATCTCTTGCACTGTGTAATATTCCATGTTCTGAATACCCCACTTCCTCCTGGTGACTTATTTACCATCCCTAATATTCTTTCAACTGCAAGTTAACCCAAAGGTTTGATTGGATTTTGGCTCCATCTTTTGGGGAAGTGTTTCATGGGTAACTTGTGCTACAGCTCACTTAGGAGACAGCTGCTGTTGTCTTCTTTATCCTGTGAAGATTGTTCAGGGGCTTCAGGGGATCACTGTCTTATTGCTTTATTGTAAAGTTCCCCAGCTGCCTTTTATCTGATGATTTCATCTGTGCCTGAATGGAGTATTTTATTTGGTGTAGCAAAATGGTGCTTTTTCTCATTCTGTGGTTCCTTCACATTTATAGTTGAAATTAAGATTTTTCTAACACCAAGTAGAGTTATTTGTTCATAAAAGACAAGATAAATACTGAATTTTTCTTTTACCATTAGCTTTAATGGTAATGTGTATGTTGTTTTATTTTGGAGGGAGCAGTCTCTCAATGCTAATGAACTTGTGGATTTTTATACATTTTGTGTGTTTCAATCAGTTGTAGTCACATTCTTTTTGATGAATAAATTGTCCAGTTTTTGGCCAATGAAAGTCCTTTGATGTTGGCTCCTGAATCCTTTTGACATAATCCTGTTATTTTTTAAGGTTTCCTTGCTTTTTGGTCCAACAGTATACCTAGGGTTATGGTACCCATTTCCTTCTGCAGACCTGGGTCTGTCATTCTTTCAGGGGTGTGGGTTTCTTTTGTTGGTAATGATATTTAGAAACCACAATCTGCGTGACAGCTATTGAAGCTACGGGTTGCCATTGCTTTTTAGCCTTTTTAGTGGTCAGAGCTAGAACATACTTTTTAAAGGAAAATGTCTTGACTTCATAGTTAGGGTAGATGGCATTATTTCTCCACAATTTTTCCTCCTCTCCTCATCCTTGTAATGGTTTCACTGTGGGTGGTATGTATTTCCTCACCCCCTGGACTTTGGGTTTGGCTCTGTGGCTCAGTTTTGCCAATGGAGATGGACAAAAGTGACAATGTGCAGATTCTGAGTTGAAACATGGAAAGTTTCCACTAGACCTCTTAGAATGACCACTGTCCATGATGAACAAATATTCATTGCTTGTTTAGCCTTGGTCCCCAGGTGAGAACATTACACATGACCTGAACTGAACCAAAGCCTGGATTCTATAGTAACCCATCCAAGCCCAAGTGAACCCCACAGAGGTCAGCTAAACTGCATCACTCTATAGACCCGGGAACATGAAATGATGTTGTAAGCATCTGAGGTCTGAGGGTTGTTTATTATACCACATTATCATGTCTTATTATCTGACTAATACAATATTGATCTTTCTAATTCTGATCTAACATTATGGGGATGTTACTTAATTCTTTTGACTTTTATATACTTTATTTTAGTGACAATTTTAAACAATTACCTTTTTGCATTATCCACACATATATACATATATATTTCTCTCTATATAATTTTAAAATAACAGTATCAGTATTTCTACTAGCCATTAGACTACTGTTTTTTAAGTTTCACATTTCTTTGTAATTCTGTTTGAAATTTGTTCCTTTCATTCTGTCTTCTCCTTCCACTTACACAAGTCGGTGGGCCTTCCCCTTTGGCTTTACCCAAAGGTCTTCAGAAGCCCCACAGTAGAAAAGGAGGGCTATACTCACTGGTTTTGGAGGTCTACATCCTAAGGGGGCCTGCTTTAATACCAGTGCCTGGAATACAGTCAGTATTCAGTAAGTATCTGTTGAATGAGTGGATAGGGAATGAATAACCAAGTGAAAGGGGAAGTACCCAGCATAGCGTTCTGTGGCTAGGTTTAGGCCCATTGCAAAGAGTGTATCAGTTGAAGGAGCATCATCACTAGGATGCCTGTTTTGCCTTGTAGCCACTTCCTCCCAAGTGAGGGCTTTGCCTGGTGAGCTCAGCCTTTTGAAGATTCAGATGTTCATATGATGTTGGTCACAGGGGTAGAACTGTGGCTTGTTGTGATTTATGCTCATTTTTACAAGGGGGACCCATGAGCCTCATCCCAGGACTCATAGGAAGTCTTGCAGACGGTGAGTTATGGATTGGCAGAGTGTAAGGAAAATGGAAGTCACAAGTATGGAGCCATCACTGCCCTGTTCCTGGTGACTCTGAGAAGTGACTGGTTTTATCAGGAGTTGGCAACTTAGTTCAGATCTAATTTTGCAGCATAATAGTTCACAGCTGTGTTAAGTTTACACAGTGTGGCCTAGGACCCCATTGTCATTGTGGTGGATTGGATTGCAGGGTCTGAGTGGATTCCTGGCTGCTAGACCCAGGGCAAGGCTGCTCCATGATGAGGGATCCTGGTGGTAGCAGCCTTCTGAGAGGGCTCATTTTCAGGGTAGCACTTTGTATCCACTGGCATTTCTGCCAAATCTGTTTGTTAAGCCTAATTCCCAGCCTACAGAACTAAAGCCCTCCTGCCCCCCAACAGTTCCTTGGAGGCCAGTGTAAATGTCAGACTGTTTTTGTCATTAGTTTCAAACCAGAGAAGCTCTGAGGGGTAACTTCCATTCTTGGAATGTGCTGGAAATGGACAATGACTGTGCTCCACACAGCCAGGACCCATCAAAACTGAGCTACTTCATACCAATCCTGCATAGTTTGATGAGAAACGAGGGCTCTGATTTGATGGAGCTGGTGTTGAGTCTGACTTCATCTGTCCCAGGCTTGGAGACTGGGCGAGTTGCTTACTCTATGCTTCAATTTTCTCATGGGTAAAGTGTGTGTGTGTGGATCCTACTTTTTACCTTAAAACAGGTTCACAAAAACCTAGTACAGTGTTGGGCGCAGCAAGTTTCTAGTAATTTGTGGCTACTGTTTTCCATCTATTTGGAGTTTGAGCTGGTTCTGTGCACTATGGATGGGAGTTTTCTGCTCAATAGAACATTCAGCAAAGCTTGTACAGAAGCCAGTGCCCCAAGAGGGCAAATGCCTGAGTAGCAGAGTGGCTGTGAGCACTGCACTTGGAAACCTCAGACCTGGGTTCACATCATGGTTCCCAGATGGCTGGCAGGCTGAGGTGTAGAACAGACTTGCATCACAGTCTGCCTTGGAATAGGGACATCACCACTGGGCCTACGAAGGTTGAAAGGGATCATATCTCATTGGTGATTCAGAGAATGGAATGGGAATTGAAAAGGGAATTTCAGGCAGAACGAAAAGACACATGATTTGTTTAGTAAAAATTAATATTACTTTTGATGCCTGGTGTTCTGGAGCAAATAAAGGCAAGCTGGCTTTTATTTCCATTCTGTGCTCCTCCAGGATCTCACTGCCAGAATACTAGTACAGGCCAAGGGCTTCCCAGAAGTCAGTGTGTCATCCCTTGCCTGCTACAGTGGGGTATGCAGTCACAGAGGCAGCAGTGGGGTGTCAACGGTCCTGGGTGTGATGGAAACAGCTATGCTGGGCACTGAATTCAGTAAGGTGGGAAGTTTCTCTGGGAGCCTGTGTTTTTTCCATTCTTCTTGCCACCCCTGCTAACATTGCTCCATCTGCCCTATCAGATTTCCCAGTAGTCAGACCTACCTTTACGCATTCATTCATCATCAGTCCACTGTGCTATAGGCTGGAGAGAAGATGAAGGGCACCTTGCCATAGTCCTGCAAGAGTGAGGCCAACACATAAATAAATAGTAGACAAGAAGTAGTCAGGGCCATAGAGGCATCAACGAGAGAGTGGGGTAGGGTGTGCTAGAGGCAGCTGGTCTGTTCCAGAGGGTGGAGGTTGGAAGGAGGGAGCTTAGAGAGCAGATGGCCAAGTGCATTGCAGAGGCAGAGAGGTCCAGGTACAAATGGTGTCAGAGGGTGGTGGAAGATTGGAGGACCTATAAGACCAGGCCCACAACTCAAGAAGATGGACACCCAAGACCTACAGGAACTGATGGCGAGGTTGGCAGCAAAGGAGGTAATAAGAGAAGAGCCTCAAGACCTATGGTCAGAGACCCAGTGCTTACCACTGAGAGCTGGGCACACCAGGTTCCTGGCATCTTCAAGGAACAGAGCTGTGTTTGAGGGGGCCAGCCAGGGCAGATGGCTGAGTTGGGCAGGGAAGGCAATGAGAATGGGGAGGGAGGCTTAAGTATGCCAGGCCTGCAGTGTTTGAGTTTATCCCTGAGGAATTTAAAAGGGGATTGACATGGGGAAATGTGCATTTTAGGACATTCACTCTGAGACAGATCTATCTGGAGTCAGGAACACTGGTGAGGGGCTTTTGGAGTACTGTAGGATAGAGGACAAGGGGAAGGTTATGAGGCTGCTGAGAGGGCCAAGAAGAGAAGAGACAGGTTGTGGATGTGGAGGAATAGAATTAGACTGCGTGTTTGGGGAGGGGAAGGAACAATGGGGCTAGAAGGAGGCAGACACATGGCCCTAGAGGTAGGAAGAGCCTGGGAGTACAAGTCATGGAAGTCAGTGTGGTCAGCAGTATTTTGCCAGGGAGCAGCAAGGGGTGGCAGCCTGGAAGACTTGGGCAAGACTAAGGAGAAGAGGGTGAAGCAAAGAATTGGGTAGAAGTGGGGGGATGGGAGGGGCTAGAAAGTCACCGGGAGATAAGGATTTCAGAGTTTAGGGTTTTTGAGGAGGAAGAGCTCTGGTGACTACTTGTGAGGTGGTGGCCTATGTCACTGGGGAGCTGAGGTAAAACAGAGATAAGGCCCAGCAGGACCCAGGTGAGAGGGCATACCACCCTGGAACTGAAGCCTCTAAGATGAGGGCAGGAAGAGAAGAGGGAAGTTGAGAGCCAGAGCTAAAGGCAAGAGAGCAGATGGCAATGTGGAGGAGAGGGAAGGAACTCCCTCTGTAATCAGGAACCAGCTTGGCTCCTCAGAAGAAAGGTATAGTTGGCCTATAGCTTTTTAAGGTGGGAACCAGAGTATCACTAGCACCTGCCCCCTGGCTCCAGGCACAGACTAGGCACTTGGCATTAGGCAAGTCAGGCAGTGGGAGGGCTGGTGGGCATTGGTCATCTCCTTTCTTCACTGTCTGTGGCCCTGGAGGGTACCTGCTCAGTGGTGCCTTAAGGATAAGACAAATATAGTTAGTGAGGAAGTGGGGCAATGGGAACAAAAGTGTTTTAGGTGCAGGGGTGTTGTGCAGACAGGAGGCATGTCTCTGTGGGTACTTCTTCAAGCGAGTTGATTTCACCTTTACTTAGTCAGGCATAGCTAGAGACCATGGAACCAGACTTGACCAGCATTTGTTGGATGCTTTCTGGTTTGCAGACAGGCTGGCCTGTGGGAATGGAGGGCCCCTGTACAGACCCATGATTTTCTCTAGGTTCATGGCATGCTGCAGTTCAGCAAAACACTGCTGTGGGTTCAGGAACCTGACCCTCTGGTCTTTTGTCTGTATGCGTTGCCTGCTCTGAAGGCACAGGCATTCCAAAAAGTCGAGGTCAGTGTTGGATGTCTGACAAACCCTGTGTGTTCTTGCTCCTGCTTGGAATCACAGTGTCTGGCCTGAGAGAGGGGAGGGGCACTGGCAGCAGTCAGTCATTTGTGGGGAAGAGATTGGTTTCGCTGACATCATTAAAAGCCCCCTCTTAGGTCACACACTGGGCAGTTTTCTCAGACCATTTCTCTCCACTGCATCCCATCTAGGCCACTGCCATCTCTCTATCTGTTGATGGCAAGGGCCAGATTACATCTCCCCGCAGTCAGCCCTGGCCCCCATCCTCTTTGGAGCCAGAGATATCATTCTAGAGGCAATGTCTGACCACATCCATACTCTGCTTAGAGCCCTCTGCAGCTCCCCTGTTTACAGGGCAGACCTGCCTTTTTCAGCAACCAGTGGCCTTTGTGATGGGCCAGCAGCAGACTTCTGGCACGCCAGGTCAGCCCACTGCCCATTTGCTCACTAGCGCCCCCTGGTGGTCACTCCCAGCACAGTTTCCCTTCAGACTGTGCCCTCCACCTGGAGTGCCAGGCTCTGCACTCCAGCAAATGGAGTGCAGTTAGAGTTCTAGGATGGTGCATCCTCCTTCGCCCACCCCCTCATAGCCACCCACTGCTCCATATAGGTAGAACTTTTCACTCTTGTCCAGAAATATTGTGACTTGTGAAAGTTGGGATAGTTAGCTGTTCCAAGTCTGTCTCCTGGACTATAACCTCCAGGAACACAGGGATCATGCTAATGGTCTTTATCTATTTTCTGGGACCTAGCACAGTGCCTGATGTTGTTTGTTATTTGTCACACACATTTAGGATGTAGTAGAAATGATAGTAAAAATAAAGTACCTTTGAAGCTTCTTGCCTTCTGTGCTGCACTGCCTCCCTTTGTTGAGAAAATAGAATTAGGTGTGGGGCAGTTCAGTTGTCCTCCATTTGGGGCCAGGGCATGGGAAAGATGGCTCCCAGCACAAAGCTTATGGATGATGACATTAGTCAGCCCCAGAAGCCTGAGCAGCTTTCTCTTTCTTCTGCTGTTGCTTTGAGTTCACATTTCTTATTTGCTTTTCATTTCCTAGTATTTTCTCTATCTGTTGTTGTTATTGGGATTACATTTTTAAAAGATTTCACTTTTTTGGGGTATGTTTTCAATGGGTTTCATCATGATGTTGTAATGATTTCTTGTTGCAGTGTAAACACAGTGGAAAAGGGCTCCCCACTGCAACTCTATACGTGATGGAGGTAGGGTGGAGGTTTGGCTCCCTCTCTGGCTGAAAGGTGGGGAGGACCTGCAGCAGCAGAAGTCAGTCTGGCTATAAATGTAAGCCAGCAGCACATCAGAGCCAATGAAGCCAACTCTACAAACTTAGCACTCATTTCTTCTCTTTTTTTGAGCATGGATATGACATAAGCTGGTTGGAAACCAAATTTCCTTTTAAGTGAATTAATAACATGAAACAGAACCTTTGGTGAACAGCTGTTTTCATCTATGGGGATTTGGCACCTTCTTATGATTTTTGTCTGCAAGGGAAAGAGGGTTTGTTTGGGCTCTGGTTGCAGGAGAGTGTGGTTCCAGGTAGTTTGGGGTGTGTATGGGAGTAGTCCCAAGCTCTGGAGGCAAGAAGGTCTCCGTAGAAAATCTGGTTCTGCTGTTCTCTAGTTGTGAGGTTAAGAGCAAGTTCCTTCACTTCTCAGTACCCATTTCCTTTTTTCTAAGATAGACATGAGATCTATCTCCTGGTCAAATGAGATTGCCTCAGCAGAGGACCAAACTATCAATAATTTTTCCATCTTTGAGAGAAGGCAGGGGTATAATAAGGAAAAAATTGGTAGTGCTACTTTGTCAAACTGAGAAGGGCCCTGGATCCAGCAGTATGTATAGCTCCCTATGAATAGGACCTATTCTCTCTTCCCCTCCCCTCTCCTCCCCTCCTCTCCCCTTTCTTCCTCCCTCCCTCCTTTCTTCCTTCCTCCCTTCCTCCCTCTCCCTTCCTTTCCTCCCCTCCCTCCCAGGGCCTCATGCTTGCTGGGCAGGCATTCTAACCACTTGAGCCACTCCTCCAGAGGGTACGACCTTTTCTGTCACTGCTGTGCCTCTTACTCTAAGTGGAGTGTCTGGTACATTATTCAATTAATACTTGTCAATACTCATTGGATGGATGAGAGGCAGATAGAAAAGTGTTTCTGTCTATGTTACCAAAGGCTTAAGGTTCTGGGCTCTGGATGAGGTATGTATCTGTGTGACTGTGATCAAGTTACTTAACCCCTCTGGGTTTCAGTTTCCCCTTCTCCAAAGTGGGGATGATGACATGACTGTCTCAAAAGATTGGACATAGAATGGAAGGAGAATTTTTTTAACTTAATTGAGGTATAATTGGCATATAATAAACCATACATACTAAAATATACAATTTAATGAGTTTTGATGTAAGTATGTATGCGTAAAACCTTTACCCTATCAATAATAAACACAGGCATCACCCCAAAGTTGCCTCAGGTTCCTTTGCAATTCCTTCCTCCTAGGCCACCCCCAATTTCCTCTTGATATAAGGTAGTATACATCCTTAAAGTTTCTTCCATTTCAAAATCTTAGTTATTCTACTCCTTTGCATTTCTGTGTGAAGTTTAGAATAGCTTATTAAGTTTTACCAGGAAAGCCTGAAGGGATTTTGACTGTGATTGAATCTGGAGATGATCTAGGGAGAACTGACATCACAATAATGTTGAGTCACCTATACCATGAACACACTATGTATCTCCATGTATTTTGGACTCATGAACACAGTGTACCTCTCCATGTATTTAGATCTTCCCTAATTTATTTTGATAATATTGCATAGTTTTCAGTATATAGGTCTTATACATCTTTTGTCAGATTTCTCGCTTAAGTATTCTATTTTCTATGTTGTTGCAAATGTTATTTTATTTTAAATTCAATCCCAACTACTCTAGTTTCTAGCTTATAGAATATGACTGGTTTTTGAAGCCTGTCTTGATATCCTGAAACTTTGCTTAACTCACTTATTAGTCCTAATAGTTTTTTGGGGGTAAAATCCATAGGATATTCTACACAGATGATGTTGTCTTTGTGAATAATAACAACATTCTTTCTTTTTGGGGGGAAGCCGTCAGGGGGATTGATCTTAGGTCCTTGCCATGCTAGTCAAGTGTTCTATTACTGAACTACATCTCCAGGCTTGTGTCCCCAGCTCTTGAATTATAGGCATGTACCACCATGCCCAGCTCTTTTTTTTTCTTTCTGAGCTGGATGCTTTTCTTTCTTTTTATTTTATTTTATTTTGCCTTATTTCACTGGCTAGAATCTCTAGTACAATGTTGAGTAGAAATGGTATGAGGACAGATATCCTTGGCTTATTCCTGATTTAAGAGGACAAGTGTTTCACCATTAAAGATAATGGCAACTGTTAGCTGCAGGTTTTTCATAGATGTCTTTTATGAGGTTGAGGATGTTTCTTTGTATTTCTGTTTTACTGAGGTTTTTATCTAGAATGGATATTGGGCTTTATTAAATGTATTATGCATCTATTAAGATAGCTATATAGTTCTATTACAATGGAGAATTATTTTGATTTTAAAGATATTAAACCAACCTTGCATTCCTGTGATAAGTCCTACTTGGTCATGATGCAGAATCCTTTTTTGCATATTACTGGATTTTATTTGCTAAAATTTTGTTTTGAATTTTTGTATCTGTGTTCATGATAAGCAATATTGGTCTGCATTTTTCTTTTTTGGTAACATCATTGTCTGGTTTTGGCATCAGTATGATTCTGGTCTCTCAAAATGAATTCAGAAGTATTCCTAACTTTTCAATTTTCCAGAAGAGTGTGTGGAATCAGTATTTCTAAATATTTAGTACATTTCACCAATAGAACCACCTAGGTGTGGTGTTTTCTTTATGGAAATCAAACTTTATTGATTTTTTTCTTTTAAATGTATTTTATTTTAAAGAAAGTTTAAGGTTCATAGCAAAGTTCAGCTTAGAGTACAAAGTTTACATGTGTCCCTGCCCCAGTTCAGTCCCTCCTTGGCAGCATCAGCATCCTCACCAGAGTAGTGTGTGCAAGTGTGTGTGTGTGTGTGTGTGTGTAACCATTGATGAACCAACATTGAAACATTGTTATTACCTAAAGATCATAGTGTACACGAGGGCTCATTCTTTATTCTTGGTGGTATACATTGTATTAGTTTTGAAAAATGTATAACACATAGCCACCATTGTAGTGTCAAACAGAATAGTTTCATTGTCCTCAAAATCCTCTGTGTTTTATCTGTTCATCCTTTCCTTTCTTTTTAACCCCTGTCAACTAGATCTTTTTGCTATCTCCATAATTTTACCTTTTCCAGAATGTCATATAATTGGAATCATAGCCTTTCTTTTAGACTGGCTTCTTTCACTTAATGCTATACACTTAATTTCCTCATGGCTTGAGATTTTTTTTTTAAAGTGCTGAATAATCTTGTTGTCTGGATGTACCACAGTTTATCCATTCTCATGCCAAGGGATTTTTGGTTGCTGGCAAGTTTCAGCAATTATGAATAAAGCTGTTGTAAATATCCATGTTCAGGTTTTTGTGTACACAGAAGTTTTCAGCTTCTTTGGGTAAATACCAAGGATGATCATTGCTGCATCATTGTGGAAAAGTTTTAAACTATGAGTTCAATTTCCCTAACAGACAAATTACTATTGAGGCTATCTTGGGTTGTTTTTAACTAAGTATATGAGGCCAGGCTGTTCTCCAAAGTGGTTGTACCAATTTCCGTTCCCATCAGCAGTGTGTGAGCTTCCAGCTGTGTGCATCTTTGCCAGCACTTGATGAGACAGCAGTGAGTGGAGAGCTCACTTCAAGTGAGCATTTCTTTCCTTGGGTGCTCAGATCCTGGCTGCTTCAGTTGTTCTCTCTTACCATTAAATAGGTATTTTAGTAGTTATTTTATTTTGTGGTTATTTATCCAACTTTTATAGTTGGTCTCATGCCAGTTGCTTTGTCATAGAATCAAAAATATATATTTTTTTATTTTGAAAACTATCTTCTATGTAAAGAAATTATTTTTCTCAATTATGTTAAAGTAGCATTCTACTTGAGGCACAAGGTACACCACATGTCAGCACAATGACAGTTTTTATTTTTCCTCCTCTTTTACAATGTCTATTGTTGTAGCTAGAATATTTCCCTCTTGAAAGGGATTTCTGAAAGTGTACCTTACCTTTAAGATTATGCATATCTGCTTGTGTTCACATTGATCCTAGCATAAGTTGGAAAAGATCGAGTGAACAAAGTGCAGTGAAGCTTATGTGATCTTTGTTTTTGCTTTCATAACCAGACATTTAGGCTGCACTGATAGGATTCTTGTCACTGGTCACATGACACCTGCTAAGAGGAAGGAGCAGTCCACCTCCCAGAGATTCATAAGGGAAAGACGACCTTTTCTGTGAGAAGGAGGCTTGGCTTGAAAAGGCTGGGAATTTTCTGAAACCCTGACTTCCCAACACAAAAGCTTTGTTTTGGAATACCCTTCAAAACTGCCCATTGCTCTGCCAAGCAAAAGGAGTCACTCAGGCAGGTGAAGCCATGTAATGTGGATACGACTGAGCTGTGGTGGTTCAGAGCAAAGGAGGGAGCTTCTAACAGTTCCTATGTCAAATGAAGTTATTTCTAGACTAACTTGCTGACCTTCTGGTATTCTGAGGCAGGTTACAGGAAGAGTTGGCAGCTGTGTCATTTCTCTGGACACTCATTGCATGGACTGCTAATGTCAGTTTCACTGCAGCCTTCTCCTGTTGGCATCTTTTGCCTGCATACTCTCAGTATCCAAGGAGAATTCTTATATTGCAGATCCCCTGGGGAGATTTCCAGGTCTTCACAATGGCAAACAATTCCTTTGCCAAGCTACATTTTGATTGCAAGGAATGTCTAGGCTATCTGTTCAGAGGAAGCGTCCACATTGTCTGGCAACACAGTTTTGCTGAAGCAATAGGCCCACCTGTTGCATGGCTGGCCTTTGTGTGCCAGCACGCACTGATGGCATTTGTGGCAGTCCTGAAGGCCTGCTTTGAAAAACCCATGATTTTATCAGAGCTGCACCTGAGTCATTGCCTTCTCGGGAGGTTTTGTTAGAAAATGGAGCAGAGCAGAAAGCTGCTTCAACTACAGAGGAGCTCACTGGCTCTCCAAAGGACAAGTCTTAAAAGTACCTTGACAACTTCAGACTGAAGTTCTACTTTTTTTATTTGAAAGGAAAGGAAAACCCACTAAATAGAGAAAGAGGAATTCATTCATGACTTGGCTTACCTACCAGCTATTTTTGGCCTTGTGAGTGAGGTAAAGCTTTCAATTCACCATTATCAACATTGCTGGAAAATGGGCACTGGGGCCGTGCTGTCCTTTACAAGAGGAGACTCAGGTGGGGGCGGTCTGCAGACTGTGCTGCTGGAAGGAAGGGTTTGTGCCGCCTGGGAGTGGCAGAATCAAGCTCTGTCTGCAGCAGTAGAAATCCGCCAAGGTCTGAAAATGATCTCTTCTCCTGAAGGTTGCTTCTGCTCAATGAGACATGAGAGGGAGAATGGACTCAAGTCCTTCCTTGGGGACCAGCCATCTGTGAAGGGGACCTTGATGTTGCCTTCCTGAGGGACTTGAGGATAAAAAAGATGTGGCACTGGGGACCAGGGCAACTGTTCAAGAAAAACTGATGATGCAAGGGTGGGGTGGGGTCCGTGTTGAACTCGAATTGTCTGTGGGATACCTACATAGGATGTCTACTGGTCGGGGCATGGCCTTGCAAGTACTATAGAAGAGTTTGGGCTATTCTGGGGACCCAGTCCACATAGCCTCTTGTAGAACTATGGGGTCTTAGGAGTCGCTGTTCCTGGTCCTGTCTGTAGGTGGTCCTTTAGTCCTGTGAAGTGATCTTGGGGGCTGACTTGCCTCTGGAGCTTCAGTAGTGGCCCAGGTGCCTCTGAAAATTGGGGCCCTAGTGGGGCTTAGGAAGCAAAACCCCTGTAGGGGCAGCTGGAAGAAGTGGTGCTGATAGTAACCAGCTTGGATGAGGGGAAACTGAGATTCTTATTTAAGGATCCCTGGTTTCCTGAATCCTCCAGAAAAGAAGGGGAAGAGTCAGGACTTTACCTTTGTGTGGAGACTGTGTGGTTTATAGCATACATTATGGTGCAGGCAGAGTTGGGTTTGAGGTCCTGCTCCACCAAAAACTAGGGGTGCAAATTATGGGCAGGTTACAGAATACCACTAAGTCTTCATTAGCCCTTCTATAAAGTGGTGATGATAATAGTACCTACTTCCTAGGGGTGTGGGGAGGATTCATGTGGTAATGAACTTAAGTCCTTACCTAACCCTCTGGCTTGGATCCAATCACTGCTCACGTTCCTTCTCTTCTTTCTCCTTGGCTTGAGTGTCGTGATCATTGTCATCCAGATGTCTCCATATATGTGGAGACAGGTGTAGAATCCCAGTCCTCTGGACTTAGGACAGCCAGAGCTCACTCTCTAGGTTCTCGATAAGTTCTGGAGGCTCACTTCTGTCATATGGACCATTTCTACACAGTGACACAAAGTGATGTGAGAACACCTGCAGGCTCCTTCCAAGAATCCTCTGCACAGAGTCTTGGGGAGCCATGTAGATGTCACCAAAAGGGAAACCTGGGAGCCACATGGACAGCTGTACTAGGCATCTCAGGCATTACCATTTCTAAAACACCTGTTGAGTGTCCCGTCAGGTGGGCCCCTCGGCAGATCCCAGCCTCTTCTATTTCTCCCAGCTCTTGATGCCCCTCTCATCCTTCCTCTTGGATTGCCCCACTTCTCTTCACATGGAGCAGCTCAGATTCCCTAGCACCCAATGCCTGCCATACATCCTTGGATCCCTCAAGGTGTTCAGCAGGACAGAGCATCTCCATGTAACAGAACCACCCTTCAAGGAAGGTTGGGCTGTAAATAGCTCCTTTCTGGTTTGTGTTGGGGGGAGAGGAGGGGATCTCATTCCATTATTTTTAGTATTAACAGTCACAGAGGTCTTTCTTTGTGTTTCTTTGATTTCCAGCTAGCAGGTGAATCTACTAAAGGGATTAGGAACGTGGAGTTTTGTGTGTGACCTATCGAGTTTGAAGCCTGGGCCTTACCACTTATTGCTGTGTGGCCTTGGGCGGTTTGCTTCACTTCTCTGAGTCCCTGAGCATAGGAGTCCAGGCCAGCTTTGTCCTTTAAAGCTACCCCTATTCACTTCAGACCCTGGGAAAACTGTTTCTAGCCTACCTGTGGAGTGGAATGCTGTCTTAAACTCTTGTTCCCTGACATCCCTGGAAGATGAATCCATAGCCCCCTGCAGGGAAGCAAAGCTGCACACCAGGAATGTTGAAGACCCTAGAATCCCCCAGAGTTGGACACCATGTCCCTAGACTATGGTTTCTGGCTCCTGACTCTTCCAAGGAGGTCCCTGGGTTCCTGTTTGCTTCATGTCCCTGAAAGAGGAGCTTTCCAAGGCCTTCCTTTCTTCACCATTTCCTTCACTGAGGCTGCCCAGGCTGAAGGGCCTGAGAATAAAACAATGGGAGACCAAATGAGACAAGGTGGTTTTAGTTTCAAGTAACACAAAACAGCTCAGCTCAAGGGGCATCTGCTGTTCACCTCGTGGGGTGACTCATGGAAGCTGGAGGTAGATAGAGGCTAGAATCAGGGCCTAGATGCCTGGTCAGAGGCTGCTCTTTGATGTCTCTCTCCTATCCGTCCTCTTCATTCCCCTTCTAACTCTGCTGGGTTCCTCTGCCTGATCCTCAAAGGGCCCCAGAGCCACTGCGTCCTGGGACTGGTTCATTTTCTCTCCCTCCTCCAAGAGTCCATGTTCTTACACACAGAATTGGAATTACCTGGTGGGGGTAAGCCTGATGTCATTCAGGGCACTTGCTTAGCTCCTCTCCTGTTATGGGGCTGAGGCGAGGAGCAGGTCCCAGAGAAGTGAGCAGGCTCAAGAACCTGGCAGTACTCCCCAGCACTGGGAACCAGTGTCCTCCAGTGTCCCCTGGGCAAAATACGTCATTTGCCTTTTGGGGACCTTCCAGCTATGAGACCCTGTCTGCTCCAGTCAGTGCCTTTTGTGTTCATGTTGTGCAGACTTGTGTGTAGGGATGGGAAGGTGGCAGAGGGGCTGGCTAGTGGGCCAGAGCCTACAGAGGAGGTGGCTCCTACAGATCAGTGGCCTCACAGTCATCTAGGTTAACCCAAGCCGTAGCAAGGCTTAGTCAACTATGGACGTTAGTTGGTGAACTTTATGGAGCTACTTGGGGTTAAGAAAGGTCCCCTCTGACAAGAGAGGGTAATGGAGGGGTTGAATATGATCAAAGTATATTATGAAAATGTCATAATGAAGTCTATTATTTTGTACAATTTATATACACTAATTTAAAAAGTTAAAAAAGGCCCCCTCTGTGGGGCCTCCTATAACCCCATGTGCCAGCTTCTGTGGCATGAAAGATCCTGTGGTGGGTCCCAGGCAACCCACAGTCTGTCTGGCCATCTGGGATCTGCAGAGGCTTCCAGACCTCCTCAGAGGTGGATGGAGTCCCAGAGCCACCACGGTCCCTCCCTCCTGGGTGGTCATGGCAGCATGGCCAGGACAGGGGTGCAGCCTTGGCAGGCAGTGAGGGGTCTGCCTTAGTCATTTGTAATGTGTGTTAGTACAGACCGAGAAGGACCTTTCCTCTGGGACTCTGAATGCATTGGGGCGTTTTAAACAAATTATATGTCCAAATAGAAAAATCAGATTTCAAACCCTTTGTTTATATCTGACTGATGTATAAAAAGCCCTCTTAGTAACTTCTGACTAGATTGGTACCTGGATTCAATTGAGACGGTGAAGTTGACTCTCTCACCCCAACATGTTTAAAAAGTAAATACTTTTTAATAGGCTTTTGCATGCCAGGATTGAGGCTGAGTGTCTAAAGCATACAAATGGGTTGGTCTGTCACAGGAAGGTAATAAGCCATCCCCATCTCCCATCTTCCTTCTTGTAGAGTGGCCCTGGCAGCGCCCGCCTGCCTATAAATACTTGGGGTTGCCTCATTGGCATGTCAGCACTGGGTGGGAAGCAGCCAGATGATTTAATGACCCATAAAAGCAAGCACCAGACACGCTCCGAAATTCATTAGTGTTTGCTTGTCATTACAAATAGGCTGTGTTGTTTGCCTTCCGACTAGACGGGGCTCCGGCAGGGCCCAACTGCAGGGTGTGGAGGGCCCTGAAGCCTTGGTCCTCCTGGGAAACGGAGTTTAAAGCAAACCTTCAGTTCATGGCTGGAGATGGTTTTTTTTCTCCTGAGTGTAGGTGCTCCAAGTTTGAATTTTTAGATTTCAGACTGGCTTTTCCTTCAGTGGAAAATATGAACTTCCTGAATAAAACCTACTCATAAAATGAGTTGTGATCTCTTATTTGTTTTTTCCCTTCTGCATGACAGATAGACTTTTCGGAGGGCTTCTAGGCCCAGATTCTTCTCTGTGCAGCAGAGTTTGCACTGTCTTGTCCTGAGCCTACATCGCCGCACAGAGAGTAGCCCCCTTCCTCCACCCTTCTTCCCTCTTAGACCTGGGCCATTCAGGGCCCAGACTGTGGCCAACCTCTCCTGAAGCTCCCTCAGAACTGCTAAGGGGAAAAAAAACCTTCCTGCAGCCTCTCATGGTCTGTTTCAGACCCCAGGTGACCCTCCGAGGTGGCTGTGAGGCTGTGATGTAGAGGTGGGCAGAGCAGCTGAGCAGTCTTGGCTGAAGTCAGATGTGCTGAAGTCAGGCCTTCGGCAGCCTTGAAGTCTGAGTGGCGTCTGGAGGAAGCCGATGTGCACAGAGCCAGATGTCTGAGGTCTCAGAGTAGAGTTATAGATTTGAGTGTAATTAGAGGAGAGATTCTTCCACACACAACCTTCATATGGTTTGCTTAGGCATTCCTGGGGCCTGTGTGGCCTGATGGGTCCCATGCCTGTTATTCAGTTGTTCAGCACATGTAGACCAGGCGCATACCATGTGCAAGACTCCCTGCCTGGTGGTTCAGGAGACTCAGCAGGGAATGAGGAACTCCTGGTTTGGGGGGGAAAGGTAAGAAACTTACCTAAATGACTATAAGGGCCTCCTTATAGGAGATAGGCTGAGGGCTATCTGGGAGGGGAGCCAGACTTTCTAGCTGGAGCAGCAGGCAGAGCATCCTGGAGGGGGCCTATGTGTCCATGGCCTGGAGAATTGGTGTAGTTTGGATACAGACAGGAAGAAAGGGCATTCCAGGTAGAAGGGGGCAGCTTGACATAGCTAAGGCTGTGGGAAGAAGGTGGTCTTGTATAGGGACCAGAATTTGGCTAGAACAAAGGAAAGGTGAAGGACATAGTGGAAAACAAAAAAAGAAAGTAGGGTAGGTCTACTGTGGAGGCCTCAGATGCTGGCCCTGTACTCTGTCCATGGCTCTGAGGCCCTGGCAGAGCAAGAGAGACAGTGTGGTTCCTTGGGAGCTGTGGTTCCTTGAAGAAGCTAGACAGGCAGCAAAGTTCTGGGGCCCCTTAGCCACACCATGCCCCAGAATCCTGCTGTGCTCCTATGCCCACCTAAGAACACCTGCACATCCCATCAGGCTGGAAACATGTTAGCCTATCATCAGCGACTCCTCTCCCACATTATCTGTTCCCAGGCAGTTCTGAACCCTGTTCCTGCTCCTTTCTACTCCTCTCTGTCCCAGTGTTACTTCCCAGCCAAGCAGGTATCTCTACACTCACATCTGCCCTTCCCACCCAAATGTCCCCCGCCCCTGTGTTTTTAAAATCTTTACCCCCATCATTGAGGCTGTTCAAATTTTCCAGTGATTTCCCCACTCTTTAAGATTGGGTGTACTGGCCACCTGAGAGTGTCTTGTCCTCTCCTTCGGGCCCTTCCTGCACACTTCTCTGCTTCACTAACTCTGGCTTCTTCCCAGGCCCTTGAGTCCCCCTTCCTCTAAGCCTGAGCTTTTGCTGTTCTCTGCCTAGCGTGCTCACTTCCCTCAACCCTGCTAAGCCTGCCCAGCACAATCTCTGATCCCATTCTGAACTCGTCCTGTGCTCTTCCTGATGTTTATAATTGATGCCTTTCATCTCCATTGGAAGGCAGGCATCCCACATTCTCTGCTCCATGCCCTGAGCTGTGCAGGCTGGTGCCTAATACCCATCAGAGGGAACTGAAGAGCTGAGAAAGCAAACAGAGCAGCCCCGCGTGAGATTGGGAATAAAGCCATGGTCTCACTCCCTGCCTAACAACAACAAAAAAAAAGGTCTCATGCCATGGAAGACTGGTGACTCCGGTGTCTGAAAGGCTTCCGCACACTTAAATAAGTGTCCCTATATAGATCAAACATTTGAAAAGCTGGCTTTTCCTCTTGGTCTTTCAGGGGAGGAAGTGACATTTTCTGAAAGAGTCATTTCTTTTGGTCTTCTTCGCACCTGGCCATCCATGGTCATCATCAGATAGTACACATGTCAAAACAGCCCCGCACTCTGTAAGATGTTCTGTTGCAAAGCCATTGCTGGAATGTATCAAAAGTCTGATGTTGTGTCCAGGGACTTCAAGCTGCTTGTGATCCCAAAGCATGTTCCTAGGCTGGGGAGAAGTCTCTTGTGTGAGGTGCTGAGTGGGGACTCATACTGTGGTCCCTTCTGTGTCAGCCTCTCCTGACACTGCAGGAAGGGGCAGGAGAATGGCTGTAGGGCCAGGCAGCTTCATCCCCTGTTCCACGTCTAGGCACATCATGTTCTATAGCTACTCTTTCAAGTGAAGTCTGTCCACCCCTCTCTGGTCACCATACCACATCCCTCAGTCTTCCTCTTGGGCCCTCTTGTACTAAAAGGTCAGGCCTGGTGTCTGCCATGTACTATCTTGATGAACTTGCACAAATTAAGTTTATCTCCTTGAACTTCAGTCTTTTCACCCATAAAATGAAATCATAAACTCTACCTCTTCCTTCCTTGGCCTCCATCCCTTTCTCCTTCTCGCTTCTGTCTCTCCCTTTGTATTCTCTTTCAAGAACATGAGTTTTCCCTGGTCATCTGTCTCCAGCCTCCCACCACCCCTGAGGTTTTTCTTGTCTGCTGCCTCCCCCCACCAAATGGTCTTGTCCATGTCAGCCTGGTGTGCCTAACGCAGTCCCGAGGAGCCCCTAGCCTTTCTTGACTGTCTGACTCACCCTCTCTATGCTCCCACAGAACACTTGGGGAAAGAACCCACTGCGGCAGCTCTGTGCCTCCTGTGCTCTGTGGTCAGAGCAGGAAACTGTTCAGAAGGCTGCACTCCCTGTTGCTTCCTGCCATTTCTCTTAGCGTGGAGTGATGGCTGTTGGCATGAGTTGGTTATCATAAAGCTCCTAAGTTCTTTTTTTGTTTCTTTTAAATCTCGAATGTTACGCTTTGCTAATTGCCTTTTCAGTGTTTGTCATATCATTTTTTTTGCCTTTGAATTATCCACATGCTTCTTTGATATTAACATTAGCTGGTTCTTTATTTTATAGACAAACCTCTATCACTTTTTGGGCTCTGAAATAAATTAATTAGCATGAATTGTAGGTTTTTAAAAGCTCATGTGGTCCTGGAACCTTTGGATTCACTGTGTAGTTTTTAGCACACTTATCAACAGAGAAGAGTTTTAGTTGGTCCAGCATAGATGGCAGTATGAAGAGTAGGTCAGAGCCTGCATGCTTCTCAGAAGCACATGATTCCAGAAATTTGATTTTGTATTCCCCACAATGCTCAGGACATCCCTGCAGCATGAGAAGGTCAAGGTTAAGAAAGATTGGTTGGTGCTGACAAGCATGATTTCCAGGGTTAAATTGTGATGGAAATGGCAAGCAGCAAATTAGATATTGCAGAAACCCAAAGTGACGAATTAGGGGACAAGCTAATGTTTCCTTCTAAAATTCAGAGGAAAGATGAAAGGAGATAAATTGATGAATTGTTTCTAGTTGTCATATGGGTACAGGAATTCAGAAAAGGAGGAATGGGGCAGATGTGAGAAAATGTTTGCAATATATTAAGGACAAAATCAGATTAGAAGACCACTTATCAGTTCCATTGAGAGAGAGCAGGTATGTGTGTACCTGTGTGTGCCCCACACCTGGAGATGGAGGTGTCCTGTGGCTGAGAGTCCTGACTCTAGAGACCATCAGACTTGGTTTAATCCTGACTTTTTGTTGTTGTGGTTTTTTAGCCTAATTTAAGTATTTAAGTAACCTTTTATTTGTATGTCTAATTAATCCTGACTGTTGCATAAACCGCATATGAGGATTTGAGCAGGGCTCAAATTTTTTTTTTTATTTTGATTTTTTGATTTGAGTGGTTCAAGTGGTAGAGTGCCTGCCTACCAGGCATGAGGCCCTAAATTCAAACCCCAGCACTACCGGAAAAAAAAAAAAAAAAAGAGGATTTGAGAAAATTCATTAACTTCTTTACCTAAGCTTGTATTTCTTCATCTATAAAATGGGGCAATCACAGTATGTGATAGGGCTATTGTGAGAGTCCAGAGAGCGTGGATAAACATGTATGAAATGACTGACTTTGTGCCTTTTTGATAGCTTGTGCTATCAAAAAGCTATCCTGCATAGCTTGTGCCTTTGTGATAGTATCTCACAAACTGTTTTTGCCCAGGCTGGCCTGGTACTGACTCTAAATCCAGTACATGTTATCCAAGCAGACAATAGTGTGAGGGTCTGACGAAACAGTAGTGGCTATAAATGAGTTGTTATTCCATAGGAATAGACATGACTGAAAGCTGAGAAAGACGAATTGCTTCTGCTTGCTCAGTGTTGAGGGGGTGCAGTATTGAGGTTTGAATTTATGGCTTTGCATTTGCTGGGCAGGTGCTCTACCGCTTGAACCATGCCTCCAGCAATTTTTGCTCTGGTTATTTTGGAATAGGGTCTCGCTTTTCCCCAGGCAGCTTAGACCTCCTTCCTCCCATGTTTAGGCTTCCCACTGTTGGAATGACAAGTGTGTGTCACCATGCCCAGGCTTTTTCTGTTGAGATAGGATCTCACAAACTGTTTTTGCCCAGGCTGGCCTGGTACTGCAACCTTCCCAATCTCAGCCTTCTGCATAGCTAGAGCTGATGGGCATGTGCCTACCTATTGGCTGAGATGGACTCTCATGGGCTTTTTGTCTGGGCAGGCCTGGAACTGCAAGTCTCCCAATCTCAGCCTCTCAATGTGTTATTGTTCTTATAGCTGTAGTGTAGACTACAAATGTAAACTGTTGTTTTCTCTGGTTGTTAGGCTAATGGGTGATTTAAATTTTCTTCAATGTGTTTTCTATATTTTTTCAGGATTTTTATAATGAACCTGTATTAGATGCTTAAAAAAACAAAGCATATTCTTTTTTTTGTTTGTTTGTTTAAAGATCTGGATGATGCATTTGAGAGGATAAAAATCTCCCAAGAATACAGTGAGAGGGAGTTGAGGACAGTCCCACCGGAAGTGGGGAGAAAGGACATGTGGCCCTGTGGGCCTCACATCCGGCTTGTTAGTCTTGTTGGGCTGAGCTGCTGGCCACTGCTCTCCATTCTGCTAATTGGGGCCCTTTTTCTGTCACGTGGATGGGAGACTGTTCGCAGAGTTGTACTTGGCCGCTGCCTGGTGCCAACAGCTGGTTCTAATTGTGCAGATCTGCACAGGACCTGGGCTGGAAAGGGAATGTTTTGGGGAATCTGCATCATCTTCTTGACCCTAAATCCAGTATGTTATCCAAGCAGACAATAGTGTGAGGGTCTGACGAAACAGTAGTGGCTGTAAACGAGTTGTTATTCCATAGGAACAGGCATGACTGAACGCTGAGAAAGACGAATTGCTTCTGCTTGCTCAGTGATCCTTCCCGCCCGTGCACATACCCAGCTTGTCCCCACTGTCTCTTCTTACCACCCTATGTGGTTTGTCTGGCAAGGGGTCCTGAGGCCTTGGGGAAGCCTATATATTCATCTCTCCCTGGGCCCTGCGTCTTTCTTTCCTCTATACTCACAGCCTCCAGTAGGTGTTTGTTTCAAATTGCTAAAGAATTGCTCTGCTGTGAAAACATGGGAGTACCTCCACAGTTACCAAATTAGATTCTAGGATAGCACAAATGTGCTGCTCCAGCTCTGCTGCTCCTGCTCCTCTTATCAGGGCAGTCAAATCCTCCTAACACTCATGGGCGGGTTTAAGTAGCTCCCTCTGCCCATTCTGTCATTGCCTTCCTGGCCCACTCAAATTGTCCTCTTCCTTGCCTCCTGAGAGTCCCTTGCACCCAAGTGAGCTTTCTTGAACCCATGGTGCACTCTCTCCATAGGACACGTGTGCTTCCTTGTGGCCAGCTGGCCACGATCTTCATGTGGTTCTTTCCTCAGAAGGTACCAGAGCCCCAGATGATCATGTGGAAACTGCCTGTTACTTACAAATGTTGACACTGACAGGTTATAAACAGGTTATGACTTCATAAAATTTTTGTATATTTTGGAGTATTTACTCAGCTGTTAAAACCTAATTTTGGAAAGTTTACAACATGTAATATGTCATCTACTAAAATTTTTTTCCAATTAATCCTGTACATGATAACCAAAAAGTATAAAAGAGCATATGAAAAAAAAAAAAAACCATGGTCCCTTACCCCAGCCCTGCCCCAAAGGTGAAGTTCTTAGGTTGGGTTTTTCTCCTGGTCACTTTTGGTATTTTACTTGGTGCCTTGAGACTTCTGTTTCTTGTTTTGTCAGTGTTGCATCATCTCTCTTGACTGCTAGGTCTCTGTGCTTTTCCTCCCCTCCTCCTCTTTCTGTCAGCTGCTCCTTTCCATTGCCAAGTCAATAAGCTCCACTTTCTAACATCCTGCAATGACAACCATGTCTTCCTTAGGTGGCACCTAAAAGAGGAAAAACGCAGCAAACAGCACCCATTATCATTATGGCTGTGCAGCGTTACTCAGAGCCAAGCTAAGTAGGGTGCCAGGACTGGATCATTCTCTAACAACTTTGGTTCATTCAAGAGAGACTGGCCTCACGTGGGGGACCCACAGCTTCTTGTTTCTTTCAGTCCATCAATTGCTTGAGACTGGGTATATATGCATATGTAGTATGCAAAGTACAAATATAAAATATATATCTTAATTATATGCTGTGTGAATATGGAGTACATTTTTAAATTAATATATAACTATTTAAATATATGCAGGCAGGAATTCCTTGTTGTTTATCCCCTACTCCTGGAGATTATAGTCACCTTTTCTTTGTCATCATTTGCCTTCATCAAGTCCTTACGTTTTTCCCTCTTTGTTTTGATTTCATTCCTATCATATTTTAATTGCTTTTGTTTTTTCATAGAGACTTCCCTGCAGGAGCCCTTTGTCCTGCTCCAAGTTGGACTAGTTGTTCTTTCGTCTTTTTGCACAGCTGTTCTTGTGCTATCGCCTTTGGAGTTCCCTGTGGGTAGACTTCTTTTCAGTCATATTTACTGAGGTTTCGTTCCACCCTGTAGAAATCACCGTTTTTAGTGAACTGTCCTGTGAGTTTTGAGAAATTGATGTTTTCGTGTAGCAACCACAATTGAGATAACATCAATTCCCTGGTGTGCCTTTACAGTCGGTTTACCTCCCGTTACTGCCTCTAGCAGCCAGACATCTAACTCCTGTCCTCTAGGTTTTTTTCCTTTTCCAGAATGTCATATAAATGAAATCATAAGGACTGGTGGAGGGGCTCAAGTGATAATAGTGCCTGCCCTGAGTTGAAACCCCAGTACCACCACCACCAAAAAAAAAAAAGAATTTAAATGAAATCATATACTGCTTTTGTTTCTGGTTTCTTTCACTTAGCATAAAGCTTTCAACATTCTGCATTAATGTACACTGCTACTTCATTTGTTTCTGATCATGGAGTAGTATTTGATTACATATTTTGATTGCACTATCATTTGCTTATCCCCTTACCTGTTGATGGACATCTGGGTTGTTTCCTTTGGGGAAATAGAGAATGAATTTGCCATAAACGTGTGTTTTTGTGTGGACAGAGGTTTGTGTTGGGTAAACATCTACAGTGAGCTCGCTGGGTTTGCCACCTCGCCTTCCGGATGGCTGTGAAGTCAAAACATGTAGCTTAACTTGCATTTCCCTGCTGACTAGTGACACTGCACGTAGACTCGTGTCTACTTCCTCTCCATGTGTCCTCTTTGGTAAAGAGTCTGCCAAATCTTTTGCCACTTTTTTTTGGTGGTACTGGGGTTGACACTTTTTTTAAACTGGCTAGTTATTTTCATATTGAGCTCTAATAGTTATATATGTATATCTGTCTCTCTATATTCAGATAAGTGTTTTGTAATTTTTTTTAGCCTGTTGATTTTTTATTTTTTTATAGTTGCTAAAATGGTACAGGGAGTTTTTAAGTTTTCTGCCTGTGATCTATCTCTTTTTCTGATGTCTTGGTCTTTTTGTTTCATTGGGCTGGTTTAACTTATGTACCTGGTGGCTAATGGTAGTCCATGGCTTTTCCCTGCTGGCTGGGGCAGGACACAGCCATAGGCCTACACTGTAGGAGGACAGCCAAGTGGCAGGGGGTGAGTTTGCAGGGTACAGACCCAAATGCCAGCAAGAAGGGAGCTTTACTCTGGATGCCACAGGGGAACCTATAATCCCTCATCCTGTTTCCGCCTGGGGTTGGATGCCAGAGGTGGCAGGTGGGTAGTAGGCATGCTGTCAAGACCTTGTGGGGTACGCTGCCCTTTCCTTGGCCCTCTGCTCATTGGTCCCGATGGTCCTGACATTTGAGCCAGGAGCCTCTCTGAGCTCCCCTAGGCAGCCAGCTGTACCACCTCTGCAGCCTCCACATGACATAGCTCGAGACTTTCTGTTTCCACAAGAAGTGCACTGAAGTCCCTCGTTTGAGGGGGCCGGCTCCTGTGCCATTTGCTAGCTTTAGTGTCTTTTCCTTCTGGGCTTTGTCAGAGGTAGATTGAGAGTGATGTTAGGCAAATGTGTTTCATGTGTCATTTGAACATGTCACTTGTTTGTAACTTGACATAGCATGGCTGTGGTGGTTTGGGGTTTATCACAGGAACACATGACAGGCAGAAGCAGCGTCTCTCCCTCTGAAATGTGTTTTCATGCCAGGTGCCATGACTCATGCCTTTAATTCCAGCACCTTGGGAGTTGACAATAGGAGGATCATGATTGGGGGAGGGTGCTAGTGAGAGTCCATCTGAAAAATAACTTAAAGCAAAAAGGACTGGAGGCATAGCTTAAGTGGTAGAACACTTTCCTAGCAAGCACAAGGCCCTGAGTTCAACCCTAGTACCTCCAAAAAAAAAGGGTCATGGACCAACCACCTTGCTCTCTCACATATTTACTAATGTCTCAGTAGACGTGATTTAATTCTGTGGACTGTGAAACACAAACAAATACATGCATTCATGTTCTGTTAGACACCAGGAGGACCTGCTGGAACTGCAGATTTTACCCAGGGAGAACTAGAGGGCTGGATGTGCCTTCCCTGTGGGTGGTGCTCCGCCCAAGTAGTATATTCATGGATGGGCACATTGGTGTCCAGAAGGATCGAGGAGCCCCTTTCCTGCCCGCAGCCCATTTGGCACCCTCAGATTGTTCTGAGTTCTAGTTTTTCTGGCACCAAGCAGAACTTCAGCTGTAAAATCAGACTGTGATTTGAATCCCAGATCCAGTTCCTATAGGCTGTGACCTTAAGGCAAGTGATATTTGCTCCAAGCCTCAGAGTCTTGTCCACCAAATGGAGATTGTACTGGTGACACAACTGGTACATGTGTCACCATGTTGCCTGTGGACTCAGCAGGGTAACACATGGATGCTCCTGCCTGGAGCCTGCATTCTGTTTGGGATTCAGCAAACATGCCTAGAAGTTCTGCTCCTGGGGGAACTTTTAGCTCTGGGCTCTACTATTTCTTTTTATCTTTTATGCCTTCCCTGTGCTGCCAGAGGTACTGTGCCCTCTTTTAGCCTTGGCAGCCTGATTCCTGGGCCAGCTCTGGAGAAGGGCCCTCGGAAGCCCCTGTCATTAGAAGATGACTTCTTGTGAGTTATAAGGCCAGGAAGTCCCTGAAAGATACAGCAGCCTCTCTACTGTTTGCCTGTCTCCTGACAAACTGGTAACTTTTTTCACCAGAGGCTGGCCTGTGATGTCTTACTTCTCAGTTAGACCCTATCACTTCAGTGACCACTTACTGCCTGGGGGGTTTTAGAGTTCCATCGATTGAGTCATTGTCCCACCAACTGTTCTGAAGATTGTTCATAAGGGGTTCAGGCGGTTCTTCCCTTTTGTTTTTGTTTTTCCCCTGCCAGAGGGTGGGATGGGAGGAGGAAGGAAAAAGGTTGCCATGGAGCATGATGGTGATGTGGCACATTGACTGGTGGTGGTCCCAGAGGTCTGATCCAGTGACATCTTCCTTGAGGTGATGCATTTTCCATGTGGACATGTTCGGTGAGCATGACTTGGAAAAGACTGGAGCCAGAATTAAGCCCACATTTGTGGGGGGGAGGGCATGTGTTGGTGCCAGCTTCCTATGGCCTAGGGGCCTTGATGCCGAGGGGGTCTTCAGGGAGGCCATGTTGCTCCCGTCCTCCTCTTCCAGGGATTACCTCCCTGGCCCCAGACACAGTCAGGGTCAGGCCTGTCTTAGGCCACATCAAAGTATCTGTCCTGACCCCTAAGTACAAAGCTAGTGGCTTGTGGGGTTAGCCTCTGGGCTGTGGGGCCCAGAGATGCTTTGCAGGGTGACCTGAGACCACTGTTGATTCTTGCTGTCGTCTAGGAATGCATGCGGTTGGGGCTGTTAAGGTGAAGTTGTTTTTGTGCCACTTAGGGATTTTTCCATAGACAGTGTTTTGTAGTAAACAGTCTCCTTTGACTGTCAGAATAAATGTCTAAATGAATCGCATGTTGCTACAGGTTTTTATCTAAGGTAGCAGTCTGGGCCTGCTGATTTTGAGGTGCCTGCAGGATGCCAAGGGAGGCCTGACCAACAGTAGCTAGGTCCTTTGGTCTGGAGCTCAGGCTCAGAACTGGGTGGCACAGGGACACTGGCTGAAATCATGGCCTATCTATGATTTCCAGATGATACAAACCCAGGATGGAGAAGGTGAGTGTGCACAGATCCATGTGGGGCTGGGCACATACATGTCAGAAAAGCAAAGAAAATGACTGAGGGTGAGGGGCCTGGGGTAGGAGACAACCAGGAGGATGTAGAGTACAAGGGAAGGGTGGGCCATAGACACAGCAGGGGAGCCCTGAGGGCTTGTGCAGGGCCACCATGTCTCAGTCAGAAGTTGGCTTTGCTGGAAGAAAGAGCAGCTGCCAGTAAGCAGTAAATAGAGAAGGCAATCAGAGAGAGAAGAGGGTTTGAAAAGTCCACCTGTGGAAGAGGAGAAAGAGAACAGGAGCTGGAGGAGAGAGAAAAGGTCTGGGGCTGGCATCTATTACTATTTATGGAAGAGGCTTATACACGTTCAAATTAAACAGGAAGGAAAAACTGGAGAGGAAGATGGGTGAGGTCTTTGGGAAGGCTGAGTGATAGGATGGGGTCGGGGGGGAGAATGGGTCCTGGGAAGGGAAGCAGAGGAGGCAGGGAAATGCCAAGCTTAGTGGAGAAACTTTTTTCTTCTCACAGCTTCTGTTTTTCCCGGTGAGCCTGGAGAACATGTACATGACAGAGGAGGTTCCAGAAGACACTGCACAGGCTCTATGTTTGCTTTCTCATTCTCTTTACCTCAGCCCTGGGCTCAGAGTGGGCAGCCTGGCCTGGGAGTGCTGTGGGTCCAATGCCTTTGGAGGGTTGCATGTGGCTCACCCAGGATGCAGAGCCACCAGGCTTTCCTGGTCTCAGCCCAAACCCCTGTCTTCCCTCTAGAGCTAGCCTTGTCTCCTCTGGTCAATTTTAACTTAATTGTGATCAAATCAGTTCCATAGCATGGCCCTTTTTTAGGCATTAGAGACGGGAGGAGTTTTATTTTATTACTTCACATTTTCCAAACCCACTTCACACAGATGGAATCTCTTGTAATCCTATAAGGCCAAACATAGAAGGGGAACTTAGCCAAAGAGGTTGTATCCAGATCTTGGTTTAATGCAGATAGAGCAGTCTGATTCCTTCTGACATTGTGATAAATTTGTCTGGACCCAAGTTTGAAAGGCTCCACCACTGATGAGCACTCAGCCCTCATTGACTCAACAGATGCTGCTTGAGCATGGACTGTTGGCCAGGTCCTAAGCTCTTCTGCCTGCAGTTCCTACTGCAGTCCTGGGGCCACTTTCACAGGCCACCTCATGTCATCAGAACTGATGCCTAGGACACTAGAAACAGGGCTGGGTCTCAGAGGGATGCCTTTCAGCTTCAAATCCTTTGTACCATCCATTTTATCAAAGTACCTCTCAGACAGTGTAACACACTGCTGAGGTTTTAATTTTAAATGTTACCTATCTCCCAGAGCACAGGACTTCTTAGAGAATTGGCAAAACCTGCCAGATGCAGTATTTGAATCAGGGTCTTAGAAATGTTCAAATCAAGTCAATTCAGGGCAGATGGATAACATACATCTTGACTCTTGCCTGCATGATGTCAGCAAAATGAAAGAGGAAGAATAGATTTTGTTAATAACTCAAGACAGGAATAGGAGTGTGGGGTGGGAAAGGACAGGTGGCATTTGGTGTTTGAGCTGAGGCTGAACACTGCTTTCACACTTCATAGCAGTGTGCCTCATGCTAGTGGGAAGACCCTGCTACCAGGTGCCTGTGTGCACTAGGCTTTCCGTGCTTGGGTATCAGGTGAAAAAGTGAATGTTCTGAGAGGTAAGCATTGTCAGCTGGGGTGTGGACAGCCAGGATTGGACCCAGGTCTTCTAACTTGGGTCCTCACTGCTCCAGTTCCAAGTGTCTTCCAAGTTGTCATGGTGTGCAAATAAGACCACAGACTCTGTATTAAATGTGTGCACACATATACATATACCTACTGGTGTTTATTAAAATATTCAGGAAAGATACTCAGAAATTTAGCCACCTTAGTCCTTAAACATCAGTTTAATGAATTGGGTTTTATATTTGATCATAACTCATACTTTTCCAGTGTTGGCTTTCGGATCCAGGGAGGCATGAGGCCTTTGTTCTGACAAACTTCAAATGTGCAAAAATAATAATTTTCAAAATGATCCAAGTTTATCTTTAATGGTGTGTGTAGGGGGGTAAATTCAATGAGGCAAGTAAACATATGTTTGAAACAAACATATATAATCCTTTTCAAAGCAAGGACGAGATGAACTAGGTAAAGTAGTCATGCCTGAGAAGAAGTGGAGAATGAACATTGAGGTGGTGAGAGTGACATGAGATAGCTAATGTGTGATGCACCTAGACTGGGCCTACCTCACAGAGTTGTTTTTCTAACTGGTAGCATTAACTGATATCATTGCCTTTAGACTTGGGGTCTAATTGTGAGGATGTGAAAGAACTGGCAGGGTCCGGGTTGGTTGTGTTCTCTTGTGAGGGTGACTGTGAGGACAGTCATGCCATTTGCAGATACGAATCAGATCAGGAAGAGGTGTGTCTTAGCTCTGGTTGGTTCCCACGAGCCTCTGTGCCCAGCTGGTTCATCTTTTTTTTATTTATTTTGTTTTTGAGTCAGGATCTCACTGTATCCCAGCTGGCTCTGAACTCAGGATCCTCCTATCTCAGCCTCCTAAGTGGTGGGCTTACAGATGTATACTACCATGCTTGACCCCAGGTGGGGTTCATCTTGTGACTAAAGCTGCCATTGCCTTGAGCCAGCTTCCCACATGTGAATGGCTTATCATTGGGTTCTAAGATGTACTGGTTGAGCACAGTGTGTCACACATAACTGCCTAGCCAGCAAATTTTGTCTTGGGCCATTCCACCTGCCCCTCTCTGACTTCCCTGATCTGTGTATGCTCCAGCTTGTGGGCAGCTGACTCTCACTAAAGATCTTTTAAAAGTTCCAGGTGTGTGGCAAAACAAACAAACAAACAAACAAACAAAAAAACATTGCCAATAACACTGAAGCCTGAGAGGAATTAACAGGAGGTATTGGAACTTAGCATCTACTGTGTCTCCTTCCTTCTCTGTCAGGGCTCCCCATGGCACAAGCTGGAAATGTGGGCCTTTAAATGATGTCTTTGCCTTGGTTTGTTTATATTCCCCCAAGTAGCCCCATGAGCTTGCTCCTATTATCCTCA
Organism: Castor canadensis; assembly: GCF_047511655.1. Taxonomy (NCBI): domain Eukaryota; kingdom Metazoa; phylum Chordata; class Mammalia; order Rodentia; family Castoridae; genus Castor; species Castor canadensis. The sequence continues at coordinate 8,806,316 of NC_133398.1, read as the reverse complement.
GAAAAGAAGCAGCCTTATGATAGGTAAAACTTAGGTACTTTGGTTCATCAAATTATGATGCTAAACCTGCTGGGGAAGTAGAGCCAAGGCCCCTGCATAGGACATTAAAGAGAACCTTCCCTTCTGTCCCCTTTTGGTTATATGAGAGATGGGAGGGGCCAACTTTTGGAAGTAACCCTAGGTAGTCCCAGAAGCTTCTCTGGTTGCTGTAGGTTGGACTGGGACTTTGCCTGACTCCAGGAATGGAGAATGTGTGGCCAATGAAGTCTGCGATTCCTCAAGTAAATTTTAATTTGAGTTAGCCTGAAGCCTAGCAGACATGTATACAGCAGGATGAGTCCTGCTTGTTATACCATTTATGCCCCTCTCAGACAATTGGCACTGTAAGAAAGGACTTCTGGTCTCAGAGAAGTTGGCAGAGTGGCAGTGGTGGGGTTAAGAATATTTTGGTACCACTGTCACAAAAACAGACAAGAAGACCATTGGAACAGAATAGAGGACCCAGATATGAAGCCACACAACTATAACCTACTTGTCTTTGACAGAGGTGCTAAAAATATACGATGGAGAAATAGCAGCCTCTTCAACAAAAATTGCTGGGAAAACTGGTTAGCAGTCTGCAAAAAACTGAAACTAGATCCATGTATATCACCCTATACCAACATTAACTCAAAATGGATCAAGGCTCTTAATATCAGACCACAAACTCTAAAGTTGATATAGGAAAGAGTAGGAAATACTCTGGAGTTAGTAGGTATAGGTAAGAACTTTCTCAACAAAACTCCAGCAGCACAGCAACTAAGAGCTAGCATAGATAAATGGGACCTCATAAAGAAATGGTCTCTAAACTGAAGAGACCACCCACAGAGTGGGAGAAAATATTTGCCAGCTACACATCAGACAAAGGACTGATAACCAGAATATATAGGGAACTTAAAAAACTAAATTCTCCCAAAACTAATGAACCAATAAAGAAATGGGCAAGTGAACTAAACAGAACTTTCTCAAAAGAAGAAATTCAAATGGCCGAAAACCACATGAAAAAATGCTCACCATCTCTAGCAATAAAGGAAATGCAAATTAAAACCACACTGAGATTCCACCTCACCCCTGTTAGAATAGCCATCATCAGCAACACCACAAACTACAGGTGTTGACGAGGATGTGGGGAAAAAGGAACCCTCTTACATTTTGGTGGGAATGCAAACTAGTACAACCACTCTGGAAAAAAATTTGGAGGCTACTTAAAAAGCTAAACATTGATCTACCATTTGATCCAGCAATACCACTCTTGGGGATATATCCAAAAGACTGTGACACAGGCTACTCCAGAGGCTCCTGCACACCCATGTTTGTTGCGGCACTATTCACAATAGCCAAGTTATGGAAACAGCCAAGATGCCCCACCACTGACGAATGGATTAAGAAAATGTGGTATCTATACACAATGGAATTTTATGCAGCCATGAAGAAGAACGAAATGTTATCATTCGCTGGTGAATAGATGGAATTGGAGAACATCATTCTGAGTGAGGTTAGCCTGGCCCAAAAGACCAAATATCGTATGTTCTCCCTCATATGTGGACATTAGATCAAGGGCAAACACAACAAGGGGACTGGACTTTGAGCACATGATAAAAGCGAGAGCACACAAGGGAGGGGTGAGGATAGGTAAGACACCCAAAAAACTAGCTAGCATTTATTGCCCTTAACGCAGAGAAACTAAAGCAGATACCTTAAAAGCAACTGAGGCCAATAGGAAAAGGGGACCAGGAACTAGAGAAAAGGTTAGATCAAAAAGAATTAACCTAGAAGGTAACACACACGCACAGGAAATCAATGTGAGCCATGCCCTGTATAGCTATCCTTATCTCAACCAACAAAAACCCTTGTTCCTTCCTATTATTGCTTATACTCTCTCTTCAACAAAATTAGAAATGAGGGCAAAATAGTTTCTGCTGGGAATTGAGGGGGTGGGGGGGAGAGGGAGGGGGTGGAGTGGGTGGTAAGGGAGGGGGTGGGGGCAGGGGGGAGAAATGACCCAAGCCTTGTATGCACATATGAATAATAAAACAATTAAAAAAAAAAGAATATTTTGGTACCAAAATGGTAGGAGATGTGACTAGAGTCATAGGAAAGAGTATTCTTCTCTCCTCTGGCCATCCTGGCTTGCATCTCTACCTGCAGACCTAGCCCTCCTTTCCCACCTAGTGAAGACAGGCATAGCCAAGGCTTTGGTCCTCCTCCACCTCCACATCTGCCTTCCAGCTAGATGCCCTTGTGTATTTTGCACCCTGATTAGAATCCATGTTGAAATTAACTTTGTGCTTCCTAGGAACTAGCCAGCTGTGGATGGAGTAAGAAGGAGAAACATAGTCTTGCCCCCAATGTCGTGGCCTTTACTCGGAGGTTTAACCAGGTAAGCTGCACCCCTTGCATTGGTCCCTGAAGGCTGAACACTTAGGGACCAATCACCTTAGGGTCCAATCCCAGGCACCTGCCCCAGGTTCAACTCCCTCCTGAACCACCCACCTTCATCTACTCTTATGCCATTACAGTCCTTTTTGCAAAGTGAGTGGAAGTGAACACAACTTTCCTGAGGTAATATTACTCCATGGGCTTTGGTTTCAAAGCACCTTAAAGTGCTCAGGGAGGTCTTGCATGGGGGTTCTAGCCTGTGCCCACCCCTCCAGCCTCAGCTCTTGTCCCTTCTCTTCCCTCTTCAGGCTTCACCATCCTGGCTTGCCATCTCTCATTGGGTGCACCATATTGCTGCCCTGTCAACACTCCCCCCCTCAGTCAACTCTTAGCCTGAATGTCACTTCCTTGGGGAGCTGTCCCTGAGACCCCAACCTGTATGAGGTCTCCCTGTCAAACATTCCCTCATTGCACCTTGCACGTCTTCATTTGGTCCTTTACTCATCTGTCCTCATTTTGTGTAACTCAGTGTTCTCTGCCTTCCTTGCTGGTCTGTGAGCTCTATGAGGGCAGACGCTGTGCCTGTCTTGTCCTTCACTGTTTCCCCACCACCTTGCCAAGGTCAGACATTTATGTGATAGACCCTCTGTAAATGCAGGTGGAACAAGTGATGTGTTCAGGAACACTTCCTGAACTTTGAATCCTATCTCACTGCCCCACCATTCCAGCTGACTTGGTCCAGCCAGAACCCTTGGTCCAGGCTCAGTGAGCTGCATCCCCATTTACTGGAGTGATGACTGAGGATGTGTACCATCTTGGGAGTGGGGCTTCTGATTCCTTAGCCAGAGGTTCCAGAACATGGTATATGGTAGAAAGCACCCTATAAGACCCTCTCTGCATAAGCTAACCCCCCCACCCCATGGTGTTACTGACAGTTTTTCTTCTTTATTCTTATTTTTCTGGTTTCAAATGAGAACAATGACCTCAATATTTCATAATGCGAATGACTGACCCTCTGGGTGCTGGGGCCCATATTCCCTTGGGGGTCTTCTCTCCAGCTGGGCCTTCCTTCTTGGAAATGCCTTGTCTTGTGCATCACTGTTGCTCAATCTCTCCATCCTCAGTGTCCACCCAAGGACAGCAGGAGCCTCAGAGAGGAACCAACTTGTAGTCTGAAAGATCAAGGTTGAAGGTGATCAAGTGTTCTTTGATGAAATATGATAGGAGCTGAGAAAGATTTAGATACATCTGGGCTAGGGGCTGTGCACAGTTTGTTTTGAAAAGAGAGGTTCCAAAAGCCTTTTATTTCTTTTCTCTTTCTTTTGAAAATATTATCCTTTTCAACTGAGCTTAGTCTTTAAAAAAACAAAACAAAACAGATGTGCATAAACTACCAGAGATTCATAGTTTCCTTAACAAAACTATTTGACTGGGAGCCAACTTAGCCCCCCCTCTGACCAGCCGTTTAGCTCCCTGAGGAGGAGGGGTTCTTGGGGGCAATGATGTAATCTGCTTCCTACTAGGAAGCCAGGTCAGCTTGGTAAAGGTGGTGCAGCTTGTTCTGTTAACACTGCATTGTTTCCAGGTCAGACCAAGTGGTGAAATGAGCCAGAAGTGAAGTCGCACCTTCTCCAACAGAATAATCTGGAAAATAGTCTTCCTGCCAGCTTGTCAGCTGCTCTGATAGCCTAGACATCGCCCTGGCAGCTCTATATTGAAAACTGGCCTGAGACCAGGTCTGGTCTACCACTGGGGCTGCTTTCTTTGAGATGAGTTCATTGGTGTCCCTTCCTGGCTGACCAGTAAGGATAGGATGCCTCATCAGACTCCAGATAAAAGAAAGCAGTTATTCCCGGAGCCCGATTTCTTTATCTGTAACTGAGAATAATGGCAGTGCTCACCTTACACAGGTGCTATGAAGGTTACTTAAAATGGGATATGAAGAGCCCAGATGTTTTAGCAGGAAAAGGAAAGTAGGAAGATCAGCTGATTGGAAGGAGTTTGCCAGGGATTTAAGGCTCCTTATGGTCAAACCAGAAACCCCAATGGTGAGTGTCCTGCTCAGCTTGCCTGATTCTCTGAAGGGTCTGAGTCACTTAGTATGTATTCATGGATGGAAGAATTCATCCAGCTTCATCAAAGGTCTGTTGTGTGCCAGGCCTATCTCAACCCCAAGAAGTATACAACATAGAATCTGTTGTACACAGCATGAGAATCTGACAATAAACACACAGTAATCTTGACAGTAAACATACAGATAAATTTATATTTAATTTTGGGTGGCTTACTGCCACCCTAAAGCATGTGCAAGGACACTTTGAGGCAGTGGGGAAGGAGGGATCTTAGAGAATCAAACAGACCTGAATTTGAGTCTTAGCCCCACAGATTATTAGCTGTATGATTTTGGGATGGCTTTTGGCTTCTGTGAAATCATCTTCCTCAGAAATCATCAAAGGAGGTTTTGGAAGATTAAGAACCATGACTATAAAGAGTTTAGCCCAGAATCAACACATAGGAAATGTTTCATGTTAACTTTTAAAATGGGAGCAATGGGTGAGAGCTCTGGCTAAAAGGAAGTAAGGCCAGATAAGGAGACTGGGCCTACGTATAAGCATGGGGGTCAAGATTGTGTTGTGTCTTGAAGATACTGAAAGTTTTGGAAAAAATGAAGGGGGAATTGGAAAAACAGAGGCCCAAGGTTGAATCTGAGAACTGGCATTAGCAGATGGGTGGAGGACAGGGGCCACACAGGAGGCTGAGAAAGGGTAGCCAGGAACAGCAGGAACACTCTGGAAGTGCAGAGTCTGGAAATTCATAGCAAGAGTGATGGGGTACAACAGCCTGGGTCACTTAAGGTGGATGAAAAAGAGGCACTAAACTTAGCAGCAGGAGCATGCTGGTTACCCCAGTCAGAAGGCTTTGTGGGGACACAGCAGGCTGAGTGGTAGGAGGTAGAGGTGATGGAGAGAATCACCAGTAGGGCTCCAGAGGTATGGTACAAGAAGGAAGAGTGGCTGGAGGGGTTAAAGAAGACTAGGGTGGTGGTCATGTGTTTCTTCTTCTAAGTGGGCAGAGCCTTGAGGATATTCATGTTTTGGATGGAAGGATTTAGTAGGCCAGGAAGTTAAAGATGAGGAGAGAGGGGAATACTTGATGAAGTAAAGTTCCAGAGAAGGTGTGAGAGGCCGAGGTCTGATGGCTCTTCAGTGTGAAAGGTGCCGGCAGAAGGGAGATGCAGCCATAGATGGTGCAAGAAAACCCGTGGCTTCCCTTCCTCAGGGAGACAGGAGGCACAAGGGGATGCACAGGCTGGGGGGAGCTTGAAAAACCTACAGTAAAGGAGGAAGCTGACTGTGGGCAGTGCAGTGGCCCAGATGAACAAAGACTGTGACTTTTAAAGTATCCCCAGTGCAAGTAGCAGGTTATTTTCTCTGGTTGCCTTTCATAGTCTGGGAGTGGAAGCATATGAGGATGGAGCCATGGCCAAATCCATCCACACACTGACAGGACTGGCAAAGCAGAGTGTCTGAAAGGACAGAGATGCAAGGGAACTTCAAGGGAGCATCAAGGCAAAGGAGGGACTGAAGTGACAAAAGATAGGGATTCAGTCTCCCTAAGAGGAAAACGACACCCTGGGAAGGGGTTGACATGGACTCCATAGGATGGCTAGAGAGGGGGTCTGGCACAGTGGGGGCAAGGAGGAGGTGAGGACTAGAGGATTTAAAGCTGTGGCCTGAGACTGGAACGTAGGTTTCTGACATTGGGTAGCCCTAGGTAATTGAGAAGAAGGAGGTGACGGAACGGGTAGGGTAATTGTGGCTGCAGTAGAAAAGGTCAAGGGCTTCAAACTATATTACAAAGCAATAACAATAAAAACAGCATGGTACTGGCACAAAAACAGACATGAAGACCAGTGGAACAGAATAGAGGACCCAGATATGAAGCCACACAACTATAACAAACTTGTCTTTGACAAAGGAGCTAAAAATATACGATGGAGAAATAGCAGCCTCTTCAACAAAAACTGCTGGGAAAACTGGTTAGCAGTTTGCAAAAAACTGAAACTAGATCCATGTATATCACCCTATACCAAGACTAACTCAAAATGGATCAAGGATCTTAATATCAGACTGCAAACTCTAAAGTTGATACAGGAAAGAGAGGAAATACTCTGGAGTTAGTAGGTATAGGTAAGAACTTTCTCAACGAAACCCCAGCAGCACAGCAACTAAGAGATAGCATAGATAAATGGGACCTCATAAAGCTAAAAAGCTTCTGTTCATCAAAAGAAATGAAACTGAAGAGACCACCCACAGAGTGGGAGAAAATATTTGCCAGCTACACATCAGACAAAGGACTGATAACCAGATATATACGGAACTTAAAAAACTAAATTCTCCCAAAATTAATGAACCAATAAAGAAATGGGCAAGTGAACTAAACAGAACTTTCTCAAAAGAAGAAATTCAAATGGCCAAAAAACACATGAAAAAATGCTCACCATCCCTAGCAATAAAGGAAATGCAAATTAAAACCACGCTAAGATTCTACCTCACCCCTGTTAGAATAGCCATCATCAGCAACACCACCAACAACAGGTGTTGGCGAGGATGCGGGGAAAAAGGAACCCTCTTACACTGTTGGTGGGAATGTAAACTAGTACAACCACTCTGGAAAAAAATTTGGAGGCTACTTAAAAAGCTAGACATCGATCTACCATTTGATCCAGCAATACCACTCTTGGGGATATACCCAAAAGACTGTGACACAGGTTACTCCAGAGGCACCTGCACACCCATGTTTATTGCAGCACTATTCACAATAGCCAAGTTATGGAAACAGCCAAGATGCCCCACCACTGACAAATGGATTAGGAAAATGTGGTATCTATACACAATGGAATTTTATGCAGCCATGAAGAAGAACGAAATGTTATCATTCGCTGGTGAATAGATGGAATTGGAGAACATCATTCTGAGTGAGGTTAGCCTGGCCCAAAAGACCAAAAATCGTATGTTCTCCCTCATATGTGGACATTAGATCAAGGGCAAACACAACAAGGGGATTGGACTTTGAGCACATGATAAAAGCGAGAGCACACAAGGGAGGGGTGAGGATAGGTAAGACACCTAAAAAACTAGCTAGCATTTGTTGCCCTTAATGCAGAGAAGCTAAAGCAGATACCTTAAATGCAACTGAGGCCAATAGGAAAAGGGGACCAGGAACTAGAGAAAAGGTTAGATCAAAAAGAATTAACCTAGAAGGTAACACCCACGCACAGGAAATCAATGTGAGTCAGTGCCCTGTATAGCTATCCTTATCTCAACCAGCAAAAACCCTTGTTCCTTCCTATTATTGCTTATACTCTCTCTACAACAAAATTAGAAATAAGGGCAAAATAGTTTCTGCTGGGTATTGAGGGGGTGGGGAGGAGAGGGAGGGGGTGGAGTGGGTGGTAAGGGAGGGGGTGGGGGCAGGGGGGAGAAATGACCCAAGCCTTGTATGCACATATGAATAATAAAAGAAAAAAAAAAAAGAAAAGGTCAATGGACATGAGGCCATGGTCATTCATGTCCATGAATGATGTTGCAGCTGCCTAAAGAAACCAGGGTTTGGTGAAGAGAGGAAGACAGTGATCCAGATCTTCATCTTTTTATTATCTCCATACTTAGATCTTTTCCAGAACACTAAAAAATAAAATAGAGCTGGGCGCCAGCGGCTAATGCCTGTAATCCTTGCTACTCACAAGGCAGAGATCAGGAGGATCATGGTTCAAAGCCAACCTGGGCAAATAGGCTATCTTTAAAAAACCCTTCACAAAAAAAGGGCTGGTGGAATGGCTTCAAGATGAAGGCCCTGAGTTCAAGCCCCAGTACCATACACACAAAAAAATAAATAAAATAAAATAAATTAAAAAAATACATATGTAGCTTTTCAGACTAATCCTTCTCACTTTGCAATATGCACTTAAGATTTATTTATCTTTACATGATTTAATAAATCATTCTATATTTTTAGACAAATACCATCTCATCATATGGATTTACTGTGGTTGTTTTATCCATTTGCCTACTGAAGGACATCTAGGTTACTTCCAGCTTTGACAAGTATGATTAAGGCTGGCATGAATATTTCTGTGCTGGAATGTGTGTGTGTGTGTGTGTGTGTGTGTGTGTGTGTGTGTGTGTGTGTGTGTGTGTACATCTGGGTAAATATGTAAATACCCAGGGGTACAATTGCTTGAATCGAGTCTGTCCTATTTTGCATCCCCACTAGCACCTGCAGTGAGTAAGTTTGTGTTGTTCCAGAATCTTGCCATCAGTTGCCATTGTCATCTTTTCTGCGTTTTAGCCATTCTAATAAGCATAAATAGTTCTGCTTTCTTTGCTTATCCTGGCCACCTCACCCAGCTACATCTAGTCCTGGGTGCTTTGTGTGTGTGAGGGACTGTCACACAGAAGTAGCATATATGTCATGGTGGCCAGAAGGGTAGGAGAGAACGAAAGGCTCAGGTGAAGAAGTAAGAAGTAAGAAGATTCATGGAGTCTTTAAGGTTTTCAAGTAATTGAGGGATCCTTATGGAGAAGCTGGATTAAATGTGACCTATGAGTCCTGATCAGTAACTTCAGGGCCATGGGGTGTAAGCGGGGAGGGAGGCAGGTGGTTTCCTGACATGGAGTCTCAGGCAGAAACTAGTCAAGGACTTTGTCATGGTTGTTGTAAAACAGAATCCAGAGGTTCGGGCAGAGAGAGGGTGGGGCCTCTGAGGTCCCTTCTAACTCTTGTTCTCTAAGAAAACCATGAGTAGGCTTATGAGGAATTGGTGGCAAAAGTTGATGTCTCAAAAAAAAATATTTTTCTCAAACCTGAAATTTTTTTCCTTTGCTTTATTCTTTGACTATTTTCATTTTTGGCTGACCAACTGAATAGGGTTCTTTGTGTTCATAACTATTCCTTTCTGTTCATTTATATTACTTCTGTGGCATTCCTCAGGGGACACCTTAGTCCCCAGCAACCAAACCGTAGTGCTAGCTATACCACCAGAACAATGGTAATGATAATAATAATAGCTTACATGTGTTAAATGCTTATTAGTGCCATGACCAAGTGGGAACTATTCCAAGTATGCATGACTTAGTCAACAGATGAGAAGTCAGTAGTGTAATTCATTGTGTTAACAGGTTGAAGAAGAAAAAATCGTATCATCCTTTCGATCTGAAAAAATATTTGACACAAAGTCCAGAATTCATTCATGATTAAAAAAACAACTCAGCCAATGAGACCAAAAGGACACTTCTTCAACTTTATAGAGAACATCTCCTTTCTGTGTAGAGAATTTCAAAGGAATCTATTTTTTAAACCTTCCTGGAACTAATAAACAAGAATAGCAAGGTTGCAGGGCACAAGGTCATTATACAAAAGTCATTTGCTTTCCTATATACCAGCAATAAAGAATTAGGATTTAGAATTTAAATAAATTTAAATTTTTCATAGCAACAAAACAAAACTGAGGTATTCATCTTATAAAACATGTACAGGTTTAAATGTGGAAACCTGCAAAATACTGATGGAAGTAATCAAAGTAGTTCTAAATAAATGGAGAGATATTCTATCTTCCTGGATCGAAAGTCTCAGTGTTGTTAAGGTGTGAATTCTTTCCAACTTGACCTATAGATGCAGTGCAGTTCTGATCAGAATCCCACAGAGCTATTTTATAAATAGCAACAGACTTTTTCTAAAAGTTCCATGGAAGGGCTAAAGAACTAGAATAACCAATGCAATACTGAAAGAGAGCAAAATTAGAGGAATTTAGCAAAAGAATAGATGCATAGGTCAATGGAGTAGAATATAGACCCTAGAAATAGTCCCACAGAAGTAGAACCTACCAATTTTTCATAAAGGTATACAGACCTCCAAGAGAGAAAGGATAATCTAGTCAACCAGCAGTGTTGGAGCGACCAAAATATGCATGTGTGTGTTTGTGTTTGTGAAAAACTGAATCTAGACTCTGACCTTAGACCTTTCAGAAAAATTAACTCAAAATGGATCATAGGCCTAAATGTAAAAGACAAACTTTTAGGAGAAAACACAGAAGGTATATATATATATATATATATATATATATATATATATAAAACCTTGGATTTAATGATGAGTTATTAGACATAACACCAAGAGCACAATACATGAAATTAAAAAAATGGGTGAGTTGGGACTTTATTAAGCTTTTCCATTCTTCAAAAGACATGGTTAAGAGAATTAAGACAAACCACAGACTGGGAGAAAAAACTTGCAAAACACATATCTGATAAAGGACTTGTGTCTAAAACATACTCTTTAAACTCAACAATAAGAAAATAGCCTAATTAAAAAATGGGCCCAAGATCTCAACAGATACCACACCAAAAAGATACATGGGAAATAAACATCTGAAAAGATGCCCAGCATAATTTCTCATTTGGGAAGTAAGTGTGTGGGACACTGCACAGTTAGTAGAAAAACTGACCATCTGCAGCAACATAAACTCCCATTCACTGCTGATAGAACTGCAGAGTGAGACAGACTTGATCCAGCAATTGTAGTCTTGTGTATTTCCCCTGATGATTTGAGACTTCTTTCACACACACACACACACACACACACACACACACACACACACAAATACACACACACAGCAGCAGCAGCAACAGCAGAGAGATGTTTATGTCAGCTTTATTCATAGTTGTCAAAAATAGAATTAACTGCGATGTCCTTCCAGTGAATGGATAAAGCAACCATAGTAAATCCATGTGATGGAGTAATAGTCATCTGAAAAGTAGAATTGCTATCAAGTCTATCAAGACACAGATGAATCCTTTTTTATGGTACTGGGGATTGAACTCAGTGCTTTGTGCTTGCTAGGCAAGTACTCCACCTCTTGACACATGCCACCAGCTCTTTTACTTTTAGATAGGGTCTTGTTAGGGCTGGGGTCAAGGCTTAAGTGGTAGAGTGCCTGCTTAGCAAGCACAAGGCTCTGAGTTCAAACCCTAGTATCACTGCCACCAAAGAGAGAGAGAGAGAGAGAAAGAGAAAAAAGGAAGGAGGAAGGGAGAGAGGGAAGAAGGAAGGGATAAAAGGAAAGAAAGAAAGGAAGAAAGATAGGGTTCAGTTAATTTTTCCCCAGACTAGCCTCAAACTGCATTCCTTCTGTCTCTGCATCTTGAGTAGCTGAGATACAGGCATAAGCCACCATACCTGGCCCAGAGGTAAATATTAAATGTGCATCCATAAGTGAAAAAAGACTACATATGGACAAATACTTTTCTTTTCCTTTGTTTTTTCCCTGACATTCTGGGAAAGGTAAAACTATAGAGCTAATAAACCAGTGGTTGGTAGGAATTCTGAAAGGGGGGAGGGTTGACTAGTCAAAGCACAGGGATTTTTTTTAAGATGGTGAAACTATTGTGTATGTTGTCATGATGGATATGTATATTTGCAAAAACCTACAGAATTTTATAGCACTGAGAGGAGACCTTAATATATGTAAACTAAAGAAATGTCAACTTGAGATGGAAGGGTCCTAAAATGAAATGTAGAGCAAGAGAATTTAGTTGTATACGTAATCCATCTGTAATTACAAAAGTAACCTCTCTAATGAGGGGGAGGGGAAAAGGTGCCAACTTAAGTTAAGTTTGGAATAGAGTAGAACATGTAAGACTAAAGCAAGAAGGAACTGTCCAGAAGCACTGTATTCTGTCCTAAGGCTGCTTCCCAGGAGCTGTGGGTAGCAATTCTGATGAGTGTATACTGGACTGAACAACTGAGGAAATAGATGACAGACAGCAGGAGCCAGTTTCTCTCTGGTGGAATAGGAAATTGTACACAAGCAAGGGGAGAGACTAGAACGACCCATTTAATAGTGGGTTAGAGTTGAGCTCCTGTTAACATATAGATGTAGATGGTTACATATAGAAACATTTATAGGTTCATGTATATATATATATATATACATGAATATATATATATATATATATTCATATATTCATATACATGTATATATTCATGTATATATTCATATACATGAATATATATATATATATATACCCATATATATATATATGGGTCAGAAACATACACACACACACACACACACACACACACACACACACACAGAGGTTTTCTTTGTCTGCTAGCTAAGAGGACTGAGATACAATGACGCCTCAGTAGCAGCAAGCACACCTAATATCTGCTTAGCACTAATCTTGGTTTCTAATACCATGGCCTAATAAGTGGAACCAAAGTGCCTCAGAGAAATGACTGGTTTTAGGACTGGGACAAGAGCTTCTAGCATAGTTTAGTGTCAGAAAGAAAGGAATTACACATACTAACAAACCAAAACACTGCTGGGAGTATGTCAAGAGAGGTAGAACCAGTGGAGAGTTGGCAATGCATGGCCAAAGGAGGAACAATTTGAGCAACAAAATAAATAACATAGTATTGGATTACAATCCAAAGTATCAAGTAACTATCCATGAGTCCATACTGATAGAAAAAAGTGATTGAATAAATAAATTGTGGATAATAAACAAATGACCCAGGCAGAAGAATTTCACATAATTTATGTGGATACTTTGTCTCAAGAAGGTGGAGCATAACTGTCTGTTCATGAAGTGGCATTGTAATTTATGTAGCTGGACATTTTTCACTTTTATAAATAGTGCTTCCAAAATACTTCTGTATTTTTATAAATATTCTAAAGAGAATATATCTTAATATCTTTTTTGGGGGGGGCAGTACTGGGGTTTGAACTCAGGGCCTTATGCTTGCTAGGTAGGCACTCTGCCACTTGACACACTTCACCAGCCCTACCTTAAATATCTTGAAAGGTACATTCAAGTTGTTTTTCAAAGTATTCCTATTAATTTCTACTCTCCACAGTCATGGTATAAAATATGTACAAACCATAAATTATTTGCCACACAAAAATGTTTTATCAAATAACATTAAGAGACCGTCATCCCAACATAAATAGGATGATCATAGTCCGGGCTGGACCAGACAAAAAATAAGAGCCTATTAAAAAAAATAAAGCATAAGGGGCTGAAGGTGTGGCTTAAGTGGTAGATCACCTGCCTAGCAAGTGCCAGACCCTGAATTCAAACTCAGTACTTCTAAAAACAAATGAACTCACAGAAGCCCTCAATATTAAGAGGACAGATGTCCTAATAGAGAGATGGGTAAAGGGCCTGATCAGGCAACTCATAAGGCAGATAGTTTAAATGGCTTATAAACATTTGGACAGAAAATGGTAACTGAAAAAAATGCAAAAAAGAAAAGAAAACCAGGAACAGTGAGGTACCATTTTGTTCATTGGGTTAGTGAAGAGGAAAACAATTTTAGTAACTGGTTTTGGCCCGTGTATTAGAACATGGATCTGCTCAACCTTGTTTATGGATAAATAAAAATCTTAAGTCAAGTTCTTTATATATGTTTTTGAAAAAATGTACACACACCTTTATTCACTCTACCTTACAGGAATTTATCCTAGGACCTCACTAAAAAATATCTGAAGATGTTCACCACAGGATTACTTATCACAACAAAATAAATAGGAACAACCTACCCAAGAAAAGGGGGTTACTTGAGTAAGTGATGATGCATCTCTGTGACAAAAAATTGTAGACAAATACCCATTCACTTATAAAAATTGGTAATCATCAATCAATGATTACCAGTTTCTTTTTTTTTAATTTTTATTTTATTCATATGTGCATACAATGTTTGGGTCATTTCTCCCCCCGTCCCCCGCCCCCTCCCTTATCCCCCCACCCCCCTTAACCCCCCACCTCCTCTATGACCCCCCTGCCCCTCCCTCTCCCCCTCTACCCCCTCACTACCCGACAGAAACTATTTTGCCCTTATCTCTAATTTTGTTGAAGAGAGAGTATAAGCAATAATAGGAAGGAACAAGGGTTTTTGCTGGTTGAGATAAGGATAGCTCTACAGGGAGTTGACTCACATTGATTTCCTGTGCATGTGTGTTACCTTCTAAGTTAATTCTTCTTGAACTAACCTTTTCTCTAGTTCCTGGTCCCCTTTTCCTATTGGCCTCAGTTGCTTTAAAGTATCTGCTTTAAATTAACCTAGAAGGTAACACCCATGCACAGGAAATCAATGTGAGTCAATGCCCTGTATAGCTATCCTTATCTCAACCAGCAAAACCCCTTGTTCTTTCCTATTATTGCTTATACTCTCTCTACAACAAAATTAGAGATAAGGGCAAAATAGTTTCTGCTGGGTATTGAGGGGGGGAGCGGGAGGGGGTGGAGTGGGTGGTAAGGGAGGGGGTGGGGGCAGGGGGGAGAAATAAACCAAGCCTTGTATGCACATATGAATAATAAAAGAAAAATGAAAAAAAAAAATAAAGTATCTGCTTTAGTTTCTTTGCATTGAGGGCAACAAATGCTATCTAGTTTTTTGGGTGTCTTACCTATCTTCATACCTCCCTTGTGTGCTCTCGCTTTTATCATGTGCTCAAAGTCCAGTCCCCTTGTTGTATTTGCCCTTGATCTAATGTCCACATATGAGGGAGAACATACGATTTTTGGTCTTTTGGGCCAGGCTAACCTCACTCAGAATGATGTTCTCCAATTCCATCCATTTACCAGCGAATGATAACATTTCGTTTTTCTTCATGGCTGCACAAAATTCCATTGTGTATAGATACCACATTTTCTTAATCCATTCATCAGTAGTGGGGCATCTTGGCTGTTTCCATAACTTGGCTATTGTGAATAGTGCCGCAATAAACATGGGTGTGCAGGTGCCTCTGGAGTAACCTGTGTCACAGTCTTTTGGGTATATCCCCAAGAGTGGTATTGCTGGATCAAATGGTAGATCAATGTTTAGCTTTTTAAGTAGCCCCCAAATTTTTTTCCAGAGTGGTTGTACTAGTTTACATTCCCACCAAAATGTAAGAGGGTTTTTTTTCCCCCGCATCCTCGCCAACACCTGTTGTCCGTGGTGTTGCTAATGATGGCTATTCTAACAGGGGTGAGGTGGAATCTTAGTGTGGTTTTAATTTGCATTTCCTTTATTGCTAGAGATGATGAGCATTTTTTCATGTGTTTTTTGGCCATTTGAATTTCTTCTTTTGAGAAAGTTCTGTTTAGTTCACTTGCCCATTTCTTTATTGGTTCATTAGTTTTGGGAGAGTTTAGTTTTTTAAGTTCCCTATATATTCTGGTTATCAGTCCTTTGTCTGATGTGTAGCTGGCAAATATTTTCTCCCACTCTGTGGGTGTTCTCTTCAGTTTAGAGGCCATTTCTTTTGTTGAGTGTTTGGCTGGTGGGCAGCCACCTCATGAAGATCAGGGACTTTCCACCTCACCCTTCTCCTCCCTCTTTCCCCTCTGGTTACCATGGCAATTCCCGCAGGGCGGGAAATAGGTCCAGACCTATCCTCTAGGTCCACATTACCCCGAGCCCCTACCCACTAGACTTCAACCTATCCCGATGCCCCATGATACCCAAAGGTCTTGACTTCACCCAGGATATAAAAAAACTGGGCTGCCATTTCTTGCCTGCGACTTCTCCGGCCCTGTTCTTTGGGGACGGTGAACCTCGCCCGAGAGCACTCAACAAAGACTGCTTGCTTTGTTATTTGACTCCGATTTGGCCTTTCCGTGCACATCAACCTAACATTGAGCAGAAGCTTTTTAGTTTTATGAAGTCCCATTTATCTATGCTGTCACTTAGTTGCTGTGCTGCTGGGGTTCCATTGAGAAAGTTCTTGCCTATACCTATTATTCCAGAGTATTTCCTACTCTTTCCTGTATCAACTTTAGAGTTTGTGGTCTAATATTAAGATCCTTGATCCATTTTGGTTAATATTGGTATAGGGTGATATACATGGATCTAGTTTCAGTTTTTTGCAGACTGCTAACCAGTTTTCCCAGCAGTTTTTGTTGAAGAGGCTGCTATTTCTCCATCGTATATTTTTAACGCCTTTGTCAAAGACAAGTTTGTTATAGTTGTGTGGCTTCATATCTGGGTCCTTTATTCTGTTCCACTGGTCTTCATGTCTGTTTTTGTGCCAGTACCATGCTGTTTTTATTGTTATTGCTTTGTAATATAGTTTGAAGTCGGGTATCGTGATACCTCCAGCGGTGTTCTTTTGACTGAGTATTGCCTTGGCTATTCGTGGCCTCTTGTGTTTCCATATAAATTTAACGGTAGATTTTTCAATCTCTTTAATGAATGTCATTGGAATTTTGATGGGAATTGCATTAAACATGTAGATTACTTTTGAGAGTATAGACATTTTTACTATGTTGATTCTACCAATTCATGAGCATGGGAGATCTCTCCACTTTCTATAGTCTTCCTCAGTCTCTTTCTTCAGAAGTTTATAGTTTTCCTTGTAGAGGTCTTTCACATCTTTTGTTAGGTTTACACCTAGGTATTTGATTTTTTTCGAGGCTATTGTAAATGGAATTGTTTTCATATATTCTTTCTCAGTTGTTCGTTATTAATATATAGAAATGCTAATGATTTTTCTATGTTGATTTTATATCCTGCTACCTTGCTATAGCTATTGATGGTGTCTAGAAGCTTTTGAGTAGAGTTTTTTGGTCTTTAAGGTATAGGATCATATTGTCTGCAAATAGGGATATTTTGACAGTGTATTTACCTATTTGTATTCCTTTTATTCCTTCTTCTTGCCTAATTGCTCTGGCTAGGAATTCCAGTACTATGTTGAATAGGAGTGCAGATAGTGGGCATCCTTGTATATTTCCTGATTTTAGAGGGAATAGTTTCAGTTTTTCTCCATTAAGTATAATGCTGGCTGTAGGTTTGTTATATATAGCTTTTATAATGTTGAGGTACTTTCCTTCTATTCCTAGTTTTCTTAGAGCTTTTATCATGAAATGGTGTTGGATCTTATCAAAGGCTTTTTCTGCATCTATTGAGACGATCAAGTGGCTTTTGTCTTTGCTTCTGTTAATGTGGTTTATTACGTTTATTGATTTTCGTATGTTGAACCACCCCTGCATTCCTGGGATGAAGCCTACTTGGTCGTGGTGAATGATCTTTTTGATGTGTTGTTGAATTTGGTTTGCCATTATTTTATTGAGGATTTTTGCATCAATGTTCATTAAGGAGGTTGGCTTATAGTTCTCCTTTTTGGAGGTGTCTTTGCCTGGTTTTGGGATAAATGTAATACTGACTTCATAAGGCAGTATTCCTTCCCTTTCTATTTCGTGGAACAGTTTAAGGAGGGTTGGTATCAGTTCTGCTTTAAAGGTCTGATAGAATTCAGCAGAGAATCCATCAGGTCCTGAACTTTTCTTTTTGGGGAGACTCTTGATTGCTGCTTCAATTTCATTTTGTGTTATAGATCTATTCAGGTGATTAAGATCCTCTTGGTTCAGTTTTGGATGATCATGTGTATCTAGAAATCTGTCCATTTCTTTAAGGTTTTTGAATTTATTTGAATATAGGTTCTCGAAGTAGTCTCTGATGATTTCCTGGACTTCCATGGTGTTTGTTGTTATCTCCCCTTTAGCATTCCTGATTCTACTAATTTGGGTTTTTTCTCTCCTCATTTAAGTCATGTTTGCCAGGGGTCTGTCGATCTTGTTTATTTTTTCAAAGAACCAACTTTTTGTTTCATTAATTCTTTGTATGGTTTTTTTGGTTTCTATTTCACTGATTTCAGCTCTTATTTTTATTATTTCTCTCCTTCTATTTAATGATTACCAATTTAATTGAAAAAGACAGCCATAGGTTCTATGTATGGAAAAAAGACTAGAATATTATACACCACACTGTTTATCCCAGTGTTTGTCCATATGTCAGGCTGAGATTGCAAATGATTCTTCTCTCTTGTTTTCTGCATCAAGCTTCTGTTAAATTTTGTAGTTAGAAAAGAGAATAAAACTGTTTAAAACCTTCCTACATCTTTCTTATCTGCCTCTTCTCCTCATCTTCATCACAGTCCTTCCCAGGTCCTGCATCTCTGGTGGCTCCGTTGGCTCAGTGTTCTAGTGGGTGTCCCTGCCTGACAGAAGGATCTCACTTGTCACTCATTTGGAAGCCTCTGAAACTCCCCGTGTAGGGTAATGTCTTAGCTCCTTCCTCTTTACTTGCTTCAGAACCCTTCGTCTGGCTATCCTCTCCCTCTCCAGCTTCATCTGCCCTCATTACTCTACTTCACAGTGCTCCTTCAGCCCTGACAGGTGCCCAGCTGTTCCTGATTGTGACATACATAGTCACACCTCAGTCCTGTCTTACTGGGTAAGGTCTTCCCATTGTCCAAGAACAGCCCTCTTCCCTCATTACTCCCCCTATTCCAGTTTATGTGCTTTGAACTTCGTCCCATGGCCATGATCACAATTGCTGTCCAGTACAGAGAGTTTTGGAGGATGTGCCTCCTGCTCTGTACCTTGTGCCAGGCAAGGTCTGGACTCCAGTTCTTGGAGCCTGCAAGCTCCAAGCTTCATGGAAGTAGTCAGGGCTTCATGTAAGTCTATTGAATTAACTCTTGCTTCAGAGCTACTTCTATATGCTGTGTGCTACAACTCTGAAATCGACTCCTCCACTTTCCATAATTATGCCAGAAAAAATGTGTGAGGTTTTGGCATGCAGGAACCTATTTAATTATGTATAGAAAGCAGCACACTTGAGATTATATGGCATAAAAAGCACACACATTAAAATATAAGGTTTATGAGCTTACTGTTTGCTACCCAGAAGAACTTTCTTCCATAACTGGCTAGTAAACATTTGAGTCTGAGCTTAATTTTGGCAATTCCTTGGAAAAAATGATTCTATGGAAACCCAGGCGTGTCCTGGAGGCAACCATGGATGATCGCACTGAGAAAACATTTCTGTAGTACCCTTGCTTAATATAAAAGGCAACTTGGTTTCCTTTTCCTTGTCTCCTCCTTGAAAAGTGACAGATTTTCAAAGAGGAGAGATTTGGTTGCAGCCAGCAGTAAGTGTGCTTTGTCATCTCTGGGCCATCCTCCACTGTCTTCTTCTTTGTGAAGTTAGGGTTTTTGATGTCTCTCCTTCGTTTTCATCGATCAGTCCAGTCCCCCTGCCATGTCCAGGTCTCCATCTCTCTCTGCGATGTTCTCGTGGCCCTCTCAAGTATCTGTGTTTCACACAGAACTGTTGTGATGGGGTGAGACACACACAGGAAAAGACAACCATTTCCCAGCCGTTCTTGGCTGACCCCTTTCTATGTTTTCTTGAGTTGCTGAGTCAAACCTACATTGATAGATGACATTCTTGTTCCCATTAACAGACCCAGCGGCTTGGGGATGTGGATGTATGTGAGAGGTCAGGCATGAATGAGGATCTGAACCAAAGCCCACAGGCTTTTGGCACATGCTGTTTCTGGAACCCATAGTCTACATTACTTTATGGAACTTTGGAAGATGCTTCTGCATTGTTTGTTATTAGCAACCCTCTCTCAGAAAATAAATTGGTCGCATTTGTGCAAATATTGGTGACTTCTCCTTACCTGGGGCTATGGACTGCTGGGCACTGCCGTCAGCATACACATCCCTTTGACCATTTGTCCATCTTTCCATCTGCCCATCCTGTCATCATCCATGATCTCCTACTGAGCAGGAGTCCAAGTCCATTCATTTCCCAATTCCCTGCAGCCCCTGCAGAGATACTCATGTGTTGGGGCCCTACCCTCCCCTGGGTGATGCTGAGAGCACTGTGGTGCTGGAGAGGGGATGCCGGAACAGGGGACTCAGGTGGGGACAGGTGCCACAAGGAGCTCTTGACCTCAATGCAACCCTCGGCCATGCTCTCACAGCTTCCTGGCCTCTTGCAAATCCCACAGCAGCAGTGGGCAAGGGTGATGTGGGTGG
This sequence comes from Castor canadensis, assembly GCF_047511655.1. Taxonomy (NCBI): domain Eukaryota; kingdom Metazoa; phylum Chordata; class Mammalia; order Rodentia; family Castoridae; genus Castor; species Castor canadensis. The sequence goes on along the minus strand of NC_133398.1, from coordinate 8,786,022 downwards.
TCTGACATTTAACAACTTTTCTGGTATATGTGTATGTGTATGTATTTGACTCTACAGGTCAGTTTTTGGGTTGTACGAGAAATTCTAACAGCACAGACTTTAAAAATAAGGGCAGAAATCCTGAGCCATTTTGTGAAAATAGCCAAGGTAAGCTGTTTTATTATTTTGTTTATTTACTTGTCTTAAAATGTGTCTCCTCAGTACTTTGAGAGGTGCTTTGCTCTGAGCCTGCAGGACAGGGTTCAAATAGTGGTGAGGAGCTGTGGCCTGAGCCAGCTGTAAGACCTGCCTGACTTCCCGTGCCCCTGTACTCTGCGTGTGTCCTAGCAGCATTCCCCGTCATCCCCTAATTTTATCAGCCAGTGACTCTCCTTACCTAGGCTTTCAGTCTTTCCACGCAGCCCAACCGTTCCCCTTAGAATCCAGTCATTCTCCTTTAGGTGCCATGAGTATTGGGGCTGTAGTTATGTGATCTCTTCACATCCTGCATAATCAGGGCACCAGTCTGCAGAGTCCAGCCACCCCATACTGAGCTAAGGCTTGGGCCAGGTGGCCCTGCTGCCCACTCTCACCTCCTCCTCCTGACTTGGTAGTATCTGTCCTTGATGCTTGTTGACCTCACTTCTCCTCTTCCCTGATCTCTGCCAGCCCAAGTTATGCCATCCTATACCACTGTCATGCCCAGGTAGCAACTCCTCATTCCCTGCTTCTGCCACCTGGGCTTGCTAGACTCTGCAGCAGCATTTTTGTGTCTGGTTCACTTCTCCCTTCATGTGTGCATGTCTTGTCTTCCTACCAGATCCTCAGAAAGCTGGCCAGGACTGAGGACCTTCCATACAGGCACATAATAGCTACTGTACTAATGTAGTCACACTCAGTGCTTATATGAGATCATCTCATTTGCAGAGCAGGAAGTAGACTTAGAGAGGTAAGGTGTCCATGCCCAGTGGCAGAGCAGAAATCAAAATCATGTCTATGCCTCCAGGGGAGCTGCTCTGCTGCCTCTCATGGGAAGGTTAAGCTCATCACTCTGTAAGGTACATCAGAGACAGTGATCACGATGATGCCCTGTGGATTTTTCTTTCTTTCTTTTTTTTTTAGTACTGGGATTTGAACTCAGGGCTTCATGTTCATTAGGCAGGTGCTGTACCATTTGGGCCACACATGCAGCTCCAGGCCTTGTGGCTTCTCCTGAAGTGCTTGGAACTGGTGCTAAGCTTAATGCTAATTGTCACTGTCCATCAGTTCTATGCTGGGCCAGAAGAGAAAGTAGGATGTGAGTCTGGCTCTCCTAGGATTTGCAGTTTAGAAATGAGTTATGGTCCCCACCCAAGAAGTCCAAAATGATCCCTTCTTAATCTCTGCCTTTCCTGTACTGGATTATCATGTTGGTCTCGAATCTGGGTATATCTTTGGGAAAGCACCTTCCCTTCCCTGGGCCTTGGTTACCCCATCTGTAAAATGGAAAGAGTGAGTTAGAAAATCTCCCAGAGGCCTTTCAGCTTTAGAAATTCTATGACAAGCATAAAAATTCAGATGCTAGAATGTAATTCATTTCACTCAGAGAATCTATTTTTACCCACAGGAAACAATTAGAGATTGTTACAAGATGTATGAAATGAAACTTTAACTTGTGTGGTCAGGGGACATTTCCAAGTAGGAGCAGAACTAAGAGGAGCAGGCTTAAGGGCTTTTTATCTATTCCTTTACCTACAACCTGCTGGGCACTGTAGGTTCTGAGGTACTGAGGATATGATGGCAGATAACACTTTGTCTCTGCTGTCAGGGGACATACGGTACAGAGTGAGAGCAAAGCAAGTAAAAAGCAAGTACAATGCAGAGTGCAAAGGGTATGCACAGAATGTGTGGGAACACAGAGCTGAGTCCCCAGCCTTTGTAGATTTGGGAACATGGTCAGGAAAGACATATTAGAGGAGGTGGCATCTGAGCTTAGAGGTGCCCATAACAAGGAATGGGGAAGGGAAGATGAGTCTTCCAGACAGACAAGACTGAGCCTCGCCTTGCACTGAGCACGCACCCTAGTGGTGCATAGTCTAGTAGTTGACATGCCTGTCTCATGTGGCATAGGTGCTCATGATCACCTCATTGTTTTAACTACAAGTTGACCAAGACTCAGAAGGATTGGGTAACTTGCTGAAGGAAACACAGTGAACCCAAGGTTCACTGCCTCCAAAGAATGGGAAATGGGACCCCAGTTTCCCTCAGCATAAAACCAAGAACACAGCAATTACATTTTTCTGTAGTGACTCTGCTGCGTCTCATTCTGTGACCCTCCACGATAAGAAACTTGTGTGAGACTGAATTGACTCCAAATATTTTCCCTCATTTGGGGCCTGGTTCAAAGATGTGTGGTCAAGTGATTGGGAAGCTGAGCCTTCCTTGCCTTCCCAGCTGAGAGGGATTATGTAGATTCCTCCCCTCCCCCTCCCCTTCACCCCCTTCTCATTAGGTGTTAAGGTAATCACAGTGGAACCCACTGATGCTGTTGGCAGGGCCACAGTCCTAGCTAACAGAAGCCTGTTGGGACGGCTTCAGATTCATCTATAAAAAGAACATAAAAGGATTATCAACTCTCATTCCAAGTCCTGTTTCTGTCCAGCAACCAGATGAGTCAGCCCAGGAAATTTTGCAAGTCTTTTAGATGCAGACTCACCTTTTGACAGTTTGAGAAAAAGAACATATGGTTCCTATGAACCTCTTAGAACTATATTTTCTACATGAGATATTTTTAAGTGTAATTGAATTTCATAAATATGACAACATTTGGTAACACTTGAGCATGTTTTTGTTCTGTTGTTTACAACAGCAAAATAATGTATTCCATATCTTTTTTTTTCCCCCAGAAACTTCTAGAACTCAACAATCTTCATTCTCTCATGTCTGTGGTATCAGCATTACAGAGTGCTCCCATCTTCAGGCTGACAAAAACCTGGGCTGTAAGTTAATCTCCCTAAGTCTGTCCCTTTGATTTCGGCTGTTATTTCATTGCTGAAGGTGTGCATGACTTAAGTTCTGGGCTTTCTCTGATTGTCTGTGCTTTGCTAGGGACAGTTGTGTGAGTTAATGAAACATTCTCTGGGCATCCTCATGGCTTCAGTGACCCAACCCCATTTGGTTCAAGGAAGTGGTGGGGGAGCTGACGTGGCTGGGGTTGGAAGCCCTGCAGGGAATCATCCTGGACTTTACAGCATCGTCTATAATGGCTGGGTCAGTGCATAACTTCTGTCCTGCTCTTGGCCAGTAGTCATCTCTGGCAGGCTCCAACCTGCACTTGGGAAGGTCTCTGGGCTGATGGTTTGCAGCTGCCCTTGGTCACTGGCCATATAGAGTTGTCTCTGGAGAAACCTGTGACCCTCATGTTAGAAAAAAAATGATTTTTTCTTTCTTTTTTTTTTTTTCTTCTGAGGCCATGGATAATTTCAACTCAGAGGTGGAGTCTGATAGTTATATAATTGAGTCTGTAGGAAAGTTTTTCTGCTGTAAAAATACTTTAAAAATATCTCAGACCTCTTTATCCTCCTTAGTTGGCACAGTGCCTGACATGGGGGAAGTAATTGCTATTTCCATAGCTCATTAGCATTCACCTTCTGGCCTGCCTGGTCCAGGGTCTCTCACAGACACACAGCCTAAGTCTTTCAAGACCTGTTTATGTCCCACAGAACTGACAGGAACCTTATGGGGTTGTCAGATACACTTCTACAACTCATTTCGGACCTTTCTGCCAGTGTAAGGGGCTGGACTCTGTTTCCTACTTGGCCGGCTCAGGGGCCTTTAAAATACTTAAGGATTAAGTTGTAGGTGATCAGAAATGAGCCTTGTTTCTTTAACTTGCAACTTTCCATAGATCTAGCCCTAGCAAAGTGGGGTGAGAAGTGTCAGCCTGGAGTCCGGAAACTAGGTTTGCTTTTGGGTATCATTCAGAGTGCGAGACTCATTTCCTACCTCTGCTCAGGACAGTTGGTGCAGAGTAGTGGTTTTCTGTCAATGCTTTGTAGAGCCCTAGGAGTCCTTAGAGTTGCCTTGGGGACTACTAGGGGATGAGGGAGAGAAGTAAGGGTGCCAAGCAGCCAGCCTAGGCCCAATTCCCATCAGGCAGCCCTGTTTGTACCAGTCCGTGTATTGGGCTTCTGGGTGAATTGCAACTGAGCAATGACATTGGATGTTGGTAGGATGTTTGGAAGCCATGGTTTCTGCAGTGGCTGCCAACCCTGGGATTCCAGGGACATCTGAGCAGTGAGGCTTTTTTCAAATGAATTTTCCATCATTTAGATGCTGTTATTGTTTCTTGGGCTGCTAGGAGCTATGTGAGGACCAGGAGGGCATGTTCTTAGGCCTTATTCTGAGTGATCCTGTGACTCTCAGGGACCCTAAAAGCTGGTCATTTGCTCTTTGGTTAGTCCAAGCTGGTGGGGCTTCTGTTCCTGCCTCACTCCCCTGGAAGTGGCTGCTGTCACCTCTGTGGGCATTTAGCTGAGGGAGCCAGGGAGATGCCAGGAGGTTGAGGTTATATGTCTCCAAGGAATCAGGGGACCCAGAGAAGCAGCACATTTCTTTCTTGCTTTGCTTTTTTTTGCTGTTGTTGTTTTTCTGAGAAACCGCCCCACTATTCAAGGACTTGGAGCTGGGCTTTTTATTGATCACAGAGGACCACTTGTCAGGGCAGAAGGTGGAAGATGCAGCATTCTAGGAAATAAGAAAGGCAAATTCCAGACCTGTGTCTGGGAGAGAAGAGGTGATGCATACCACATGGATTACAACGGAAGGCTCCCAGGTCATTCGTGACGGAAGCTACTGGTTTTTGGTGAACCCATGGTTTAGCCTTGTTTTAGATCAGACTCCCCCCTTTCACCTACCTGTGTTATTGATCCAAAGACAGCCTTGGCCCTTAATCAGTGCTGGGTGGATACATGACAAGGAATCATGGTTGGCCTGGAGAAATGCATACAGGGAATGATTTATCCAAGCGCTGGAGCCACTTTGGAATATTGGCCTCTTCAAAGCCTTGAAACCTACGCCAGAAGTTGTATCAGCCAATTCTGATTTCCTGAGTACACATCACCTCTCAGCTCTTATTCATTCTGCAAATCAAATATTTATCAAACGCCTCCTTCATGCCAGGCCCTGAGGCTGTAGCCAACACCCCATCCTCATGCCTTTTACTTTATCCAGGGGAGATAGATGTTATTCAGGAAGAATGAACACATGCCTGGTCAGGCTGGCACAAGAAGTGACCAGCAGATGTTGGTTGAGTGCATGAAGTGATGATAAGGAGTGATGAGACAGGAGTAAAGTAATGGCAGACTACAACAGGGTGGGAGGGAGAATAACTGGGTATTGACTTTAGTATGGGTGTTCTGGGAAGGCCCCTCAGAGATAAGGCCCTTCACACCAAGGCTTGAATGACTTAAAGGAAGCAACCATGCCAGGATGAGAGGATGAGCATTCCAGGCAGCTGGTGCAGACGTCCACAGGAGGAATGAAGTTGGCATGATCTAGGAACCCCCAGATCAGTGTGGCTGGGGCTCATAGCCCGGGAGTGGAGTCGCATCTATTCTAAGTGCACTGAAGGGTTTTGAACAGGAAACAGACATGATCTAATCTGTTTGGTTTTTGTGTTTTTAATTGCTATTGCTACTGTGTAGAAAACTAACTGGGAGGGGGTGGGGACCAAGAGTGGAAACCAGGGGCTTAGTTAGGAGGTGAGGCAGAGAAAGTCCAAGAGTGACGTGACATTGGCTAGGGTATGGATGGCAGTGGGAACAGACTGACAGGGGAATGTGTTCTGAAGAGAGGGTTTTAGGGGGTGCCAAGACAAGGAGAGGAAAGGAATGGGGGTGATTCCTAGGTTCAGGCCTGAGAACTGGGAAGCCACTGAAGCTTGTTCTCTGACCAGAAGGACCCTGAGAAGAGACTCAGTATTCCTGAGTGACCTGGGGCCTGGATATTCCTGGAATGGCAATCACAGTCACAAGCTCCATGTGCCCCTCTCCCCCAGCACATACACACATGCGCACACACACTCACACCCCAGGCATGCCCACACGTGCTGTACTTGCTCTGTGCACGTGTCCAGAGTGATTTTCTCTTTCCTCCTGAATAGGTCCAGAGAGTTTGACTCATTTGCAGCAGCAAAGTGAAAATTGAAGTTCTTGGCATGGAGGAAATTTTGGTCAATAGTCAGGAGGCCTGGTCTGCGGGGTGTGACCTGGGACAGGAAGGTCTAGGATCAGCGTTCTCACCCCCCGGGCACTGGGAGCCAGGGTCACTGAGCACTGCAGTTCAGAAGATTATCTCCTTCCACTGAGATCTAAAGCTACTTGGTGGATATCTGAGGCAGGCAGATGTGTGGCATTCCCATGCTGTGATCTCAGAGTCATTCATCCAGGAAGTGCCTCTGTACCCTGCATCTGCTGCCGTGCTGCATACTCCTCTCTGACATGGGTGAGGAGGCAGTGGGAGGCCTGGGCTACTGGCCTCAGGCTTCTCTGAGCCTTGGCCCAGGTGGGAGGTGAAGCAGATGTGGAGGATGAGAAGATGGAATGCAGAGGAAAACCAACACTGGTAGCTTCCAGTCTGTTGCTTCTCGGGAACCTGCCTGCAGCTGCTTCTCAGAAGCACCGTGTCATCTTCTGGGGAGGTGAACATTTCACTCCCATCTGCCTGATGTTGCCATGGCATTGGACTCTGTTCATTACCCTCTTCCTGAAAAACCTCTCTCCTTGGGCTTAATGCTCCTGCTGTTGACAGCTGACTTCTGATCTCAGTCTTTGCCTTCCCATTTTACTTCCCTCAGTGAGCATACCAGCTTGGAGAGCTTCAACTGTCACCTCAGTACCTCTTTGTAGCTGGCTGTGTGGTCCTAGACCTAACCTCTCTCCTGAGTACCACACCCAGTGCCTGCTCCATCCAGCTGTCTGCTTGAGTGTTCCCTTACAGCTTACATCCGAAATCAAATTTTGGTTTCCAGGAAGGTGAGAGAGTGCCAGAATGCTCTTTTTTGAAGACTGTTTTGGACCTACAGGCAATATGGTAGAATGAGTGATGGACAAGGAATAAGGCCCTCCTTCCCTATCTCCTGCTCCAGCACATGAACCCAATAAGTGCTGGATGAAATACAACCAAGTTAACAAACCAGCAGGCTAAGCTATACTGCACACCAGGAAGCATAAGTCTCTCAGAGTCAGAGCAGGGAGCAGAGTAAAAGGTGCCATTATTGTTAGGTCTTTGAAGCTAACTAGAGCTTAATGCCCATGAGGCATTAAGCCTGGGGGACCGTCCAGTTTTAGGCTCCCACAATACATGAGGAGCTGGAAATAAGCTGCCCATAGCAATCAGTCATCAAATGTTGCTCTGTCAGAAACTGCAGCCAGGGGAAGCCTGAAGGGAGAAAAATCTCCTCAGCCTGTACCTCATGTGGCTATGCTACTGGCTGTGAATACACATAGTCTGCACTGGTGTGGGAAAGCCAGGCCACCTGGAAGAAATGAGAGGCCTGAAAACTGAGCGTGGAGTATGGGTTCTTAAATCAGATGCTAGACTTAGCCCTGGTCTCTGTTTTATGGTGAGAATTAAATGAGTAGATGTATGCAAAATGTGCAGAACTATGCCCAGCACATAGTAAGAGCTAGAGAAGTGTTAGTTGCTTTCCTTACTACTACTTCTGCTATTACTGCTGCTGCTATTATTTTCAATTCTTCTTGGCTATTCTCAAATGGGCTACAGAGGCCACCATCCATGTGAGGCAGACAGGCTGTTTTATTTATGACCTGTACAGTCATCATCTTCCAACTGGCTCTTTGCTTCTGGTCTAACTTGCCAGTCTGCCCTCACACTGCCACCATAGTGATCTCCCCGCAAGCACATGGCTCTGATGTTTACACCTTGGTTAAAAACAGCTTTTAGGGTTTTCCTTACTTCCCTTTGTCCACCCTGCCCCACCTTGCTAGGTCAGGCACTGCTCCTGCAAAGCAGGATGTTCCATTGCAATCATTTTGTTGCCACATTTTTCTTTTCAATCTTCCATTTGAGACTCATTTGACTACCTCCAGTATTATGATAATGACTATTTTGTCAACTTCTTTAGCCATCATTTGAATTTATGACCCCATATTTCATTAATACCTTTGGATAAAGAGAAGGTATTGGTTGGGTATGGTGGTGCATATCTGTAATTCCAGCTACTTGGTTGGTGGACATTGGTAGTGTTGGAATGAACTAAAGACCCTCCAGTGCCGAATACAGACACACGAGAGTCAGAAAATCTTTTTTTTTTTTTTTTTTCATTTTTCTTTTATTATTCATATGTGCATACAAGGCTTGGTTCATTTCTCCCCCCTGCCCCCACCCCCTCCCTTACCACCCACTCCACGCCCTCCCGCTCCCCCCCTCAATACCCAGCAGAAACTATTTTGCCCTTATCTCTAATTTTGTTGTAGAGAGAGTATAAGCAATAATAGGAAGGAACAAGGGGTTTTGCTGGTTGAGATAAGGATAGCTATACAGGGCATTGGAGAGTCAGAAAATCTTGACAAGGCAATTTCTTTTGATCAAAAGGGTGCAAGCATGTACTCATTGCAGCTGAGCAGACACATGAGCACAAAATAGCCGACAGTGGCTCCTTCTTATATCCCTGACCCAGTTGTACCTGCCCCTTACCTGGGATTTGTCCAGGTGAAAGGTTCACAATCTTTCTTAATTGGCTAAAAGGCTTAGGAGATGGGTTAGGGCATGTAATTTGGCCGACAATTTTCGTGGGCAATGGGACTGTACAAGAATCTGGAAGAAACAGGAACCCTTTAAACAACACAAGTCACTTAAGTTGGTGACCTGAGGAATTTTACATAATCTAAGAGGGTGACATATACTACGATAGAAAAGATTGTTTTTCTTACAATTTCCCCCCCTTTTAATTTAAAGTCTTTTCTTCAAACTCTTTTAGGAGCCATTGGCTCTCATGTTTCTGTGTTTCTAATAGGAACAAATTATTTGGGTAGGGTGCGGGTCATGTTTGGTAAGGGCTGTCTCAGTTAACCACTATATTAGTCCTTGGACACAAGGAATATGTAACATCCTACTAAAATTAAAACTCTGGCCACGACAACCAAGGAGGTTAAGACTGAGATCATCCAGCCCTCATCTTCCAAACCAGTTTTCCATTAAGTCAGTGAAGGGATCATTTATACCTGAATTTTCAGCTAGCTCATTGGATAGGGTAGTTAATCCCTGTAAGGCCTTACTAATAGTTCCATCGGGGGCTGTATTATTTGGTATATATGTGCAACACGAAACTCCAGTCATGCAGACCCCCTCCCTTTTGGCCAACATCATGTCTAATGCTAGCCTGTTCTCCCAAGCCATCTGGCTAATTGGTCCCAATTGTTCTGCTATTCCTTTGGTAGCATCCCTGGTATAGTTAACAAACCTTTGTTGGTTATAGTAAATATAGTTAATCCAATTAACATTTTTATTTACGGTGGACCACCAGAAGAGTAGTGATTCAAATCCTGCTGTAATTTGATTTCTGGCTTTAAATTCATTTGGCACCCTCTAAGAACCCTAATGGCATCAGTGTAAAAATGGGGGACCCAAGGAACCTCTGTGGCTGGCTGCCTATGTCCCTCCTTTTCCTAGGTATTGTGGCATGGACTGGGGCTCTAAATGCTAGGGTGAAAGGGACTGCCAACCGCACCAAAGCACAGGTGCCTGCCCAGTTACCTGGGAGAATCTCAAGTAAAGGTCCTCCACAGTACCATCAGACATTGGCTCTGCCCACTGAGAATGTGGACTGGTTTGTGAGACTTTGAAGGACCAGCTTTCACTGTATCCTGTCAGGTTTTCCACATTTGTCAGTTGTCCCCCCTGCCTGGTAAGACATGAGGTATAATTGAAAATGGGGGAGGTGGTTTAATAGTCCTTGGGGGCTGACCCACAGGACCTCTGACCTCTGAGAACAGTAGTGATAACATCCAATAAGATTAATTACCCCAAGCTGTGGCATCCTGAAACAGAGCCAACATGTAATACATTCCATCTGGATCTAAGGACCATCCTAATGGAAATGGGACCACCTGAGACTCTGGCCTCCCAGTAGTAACAATTGCTCTTATTTAATGTGTGGACAGAATATTTTATCCATTCCATCCAAGCATTTGAATCTCTGTATGCGATTTCAACAGCCACAGTTTGTCTTAGGTGCTTGACTTCTCTTATGGTTACTTGAGTTCGATTATTGTATAAATGTGGAGGTAATATTGGAACAGAGGTAGAACAGGGTGTCTACTGAGAGGGTTTGGGAACTATGCAGAGCTCAAAGGCACCTAAAGGGTCTGTTCCTGAAGCATCTGCCCCCAACCCATATTTACAAAATATGGATGGTTCTTTTGTCATACTCCAAGAGCTTTCTATGACCAATCTAAGTGGGTCACACTGTTTATCTTTGCAAGGAGAGGGGTGTGTCTGAAACAGCTGTAATTTCTACTGTAGTCTGTTAAAAGACTGTTGATTGTTCTGGATGGTGGAAATTGGAGTCTTACCAGTGTCTTGGGGTCTGGTCCAGCCCTTAGGATTGTCATAAAAGGGAGAAGTGTATCCTTTAAACCCAGTGTTTCACCCCACATCCATCCACTCTGGACAGATACCAGCTTCCCTATGGGTCCCTGGATGGGACACATATAAAAGGAGTATCCTTAGAGCTGGAGTTGGGACATAAGGTCTCCACAAGGAAGGATCTGGCATGCATCGAATTCAGTAGTTAAGGGAAAAGTACTCTGAGTTGCATTAATAATAAATATACCATTTCCCAGAGGAAAGAGAAAGAATAATTTTACTATAGTCTTTTTAAGGTTACTCTGGTGTCTCCTGGATGTAAGAGCATGGTCCATTGTTCCTTCTGGTCAGGTGGGAGCGTCTTCTTTACCCATGTGTGATGAGTCCACCCCCTCTCCAGGGTCCAGAAGGCTGTTTCTGTGGTCACTGGGACCAGGAAGGGTCCTTCCTAAGCTGGCTCAAGCTTATTTTCTTTTCAGGTCTTAATCAGCAAATACTCGCCAGGCTGATGTGAATGAATGGGAAAGTCAAGTGGAGGAGCTTGTGCTAACAACCCCTTTTTCCTAAGAGAAAGTAAGGTAGAGGACCATTAAAGTATATAATTTTTGAGGAACTAGTCTTTGGTTTCAAAGGTAGGCACATCAGTAACAGAGCTAAGATAAGGAAGCCCATAAAGCACTAAGGGAAGAGGCCAATGTCCTTCCAAGAGGCCATCCTTATCCTCAGTAGTGCTATGGGAAGGCATTTAATCCAAGGTAATCTGGTCTCTAAGGCTAATTCAGTGAGCTGATTTTTTAAGAGTCTGATTTAGAGCAAACAATTCTCAAGTCTGTGCTGACCAATTATTAGGGAGTCAACCAGATTCTATTATAGTCAAGGCTTACCCATTATGTCTTTTTCCCTCAATTACCAGAGAGGTTCACCCAAAAAGAAGTGGAACCTGGTCTGGAAAGGAGTTTCACTGAGGTCTGGCCTTACTTTCATTTGGTATTCAATAATATCTAAACATTTATTTGCAGGGTTCCTCCTTCCTGCTTCCCCTTCCAAGAAAATGGCTGGATTTAGGGTCTTTATTGTTGGCAATAATGGCGCCGATAGATTTCAGTTCTTATTGCACCCTTAAGCTTCTGTTTTCCAGGGTCACGGTCCTGCCTCAAGTCTAGCTTGAATCCTCCTTCTGCCCCAACCTCCAATCAGCATGAACCATAAGATCATAACCAATCAGATCATGCTGAGTCCCACTGAGGGGTATTTAAACCCCTGTCTTTCCTGCTTCTCCCTCTTGGCTCTTTTGGCTCTCTCCTTCTCCCACCCAGCAATAAAGAATCTCTTGGCCAGATCACTCCTCTCCACGTGGTCACTTTTGGGGCCTACATTTCCAACACTTATCAGTAGTTAAAGTCAGGTCATCTTTTTCTAGCAAGATAACCTCATACTTTAGGATCCTGGAATCTGTCAGCCATCTACCCACCTTTTGGTTTAAGATCATTCTGACTTGATGGGGAGTGCTAATAACTAGACTTCCCCCAAACGTGATTTTTCTGCTTTCTTCAGTTAGAAGGGCTATAGCCACTACTGCCTGAATGCACTCAGGCCAACCTCGGGTGACAGGATCTAGGAAATAGATAAGAAGGACATCAGTTGATGTTGACACCCATGTTTTTGGGTTAGCACCCCAAGGACAACTCCCTTCTTTACATTTACAAAGAGGTGAAAAGGCTGTTCAATAGAGGGCAAGGCTAGCATTGGTGCTGTGATAAGGGCTTGTTTTAGCTCATCTACTTGTTTTATCTCCTCGGGGGTCCAAAGAAGGGGGTCTGATCCCTCTTGGGTCAATTTGAGATATAAAGATTTAGTTTTAAGGGCATATGGGTCCATCCACAGCCAGCAGTATCCCACTAAGCCAAGGAACTTTATTAATTCTTGTTTTACTCCTGGGAGCAGGAGACCAGTGATTCCTTCTATTCTTTCTGGACCAATCCTTCATTGGCCCTTACTGATCAAATGTCCCAAATATATCACTTCAGTCTCAGAAAATTGTAACTTATTCTTTGAAATTGAAAGTCCCTGGCTTCCCAGGAAATTTATAAAGCTAATGGTTGTGTTAATCACCTCCCCCTGATTATCCCCTTATTATTCAATCTCTCGAGTCTTTTGTATTTTCTCAATGCCCTGGGGTGTTGTTATCCCATGGGGGAATCTTGATTAGGAGACTTAACATCAGCTGCCAGGAAATTTTGTCCCCGGGGGATGTTCATGCTGCCAGATAGCCATTGCTGCTCTACAGATCATGGTTTTTCCTCCCCTGAGAAGAGAATTCCCAAAATAGACACTAACTCAGCCCAAATATATATCTGTGGTCCCAGAAATTGATCAACCTGTTCTGAGACCCTGAAGGGATCCTTGAGAAGAGGTACAACTCCTTTTTAAAATTTCCAACTTCAGAGCTGGTAAGAGGGGCATTTACAAACCCAATTTCGGGTGGGGGCAGGGGGGAGAAATGACCCAAGCCTTGTATGCACATATGAATAATAAAAAAAAAATTAAAAAAAAAAAAACAATTTCACCCCCTCCAAGGGGAACCTCCCTGAGAGGAAAGAGGGAGTGGGGTTTTTCTTCTTCAGACTGAAGAAAAGGTAAATTCTCAATGTCTTGATGACATTTTTAACTACCTTTGAAGTCACGGTAGGGAGGGGTTTCCAGGAGGGAGAGAAGGGACAGGAAGTTGAAGGAGGCAGAGGTGGAAGGGGTAGGTAGGGAAGTGGGATCTGGCTGGAAAGGGGTGGGGGTGGGGGGGAGGGGAGGAGAGTAAATCCCAGTTAGAAGTTTGGTTTGTTTTTTTGTTTGTTTTCTTTAAGTGGAAACAGGACTATTGGACTTTGTCTCAAAGAGGGCATATTCCATCTCCTCTTGAGTGACAACAGTTTACATGTTGAATTAATAGTGGCAGACCCAGTCCTTGTCAGACCCAAATTTTGGTCTGACAAAATTTTTAAGATTGGTTCTTGGATCCAGATAAAACACCAGTATTTGACCATTATTTGTTTCTTTTTCCCTTTAGTACAAGGGCTATCATCCCAATATCTTAACATCTTTCCTAGGGATTCTCAGAGGGTATTTTATCCTGTACCTTTATTTGTTGACCTTCCTCTTTGCTGTCTTTATTTCCCATTTCCCGCTTCTGGATGACTGTGCTCTGTCTATCAGGAGCTCAGCCTCCCCTTTGCCTTGGAGGTTTCTTGTAAGGAAATATAGGCCCCAAAATGACCACGTGGAGAGGAGTGATCTGGCCAAGAGATTCTTTATTGCTGGGTGGGAGAGGGAGAGAGCAGAGAGAGCCAAGAGAAAGAGGGAGAGAAGGGCAGGGGCTTAAATACCCCTCAGTGAGACTCAGCATGATCTGATTGGTTATGATCTTATGGTTCATGCTGATTGGAGGTTGGGGCAGAAGGAGGATTCAAGCTGGACTTGAGGCAGGACCGTGACCCTGGGAAATGGAAGCTTAAGGGTGCAGTAAGAACTGAAACCTATCGGCACCATTATTGCCAACATTCCTCCCTTTTTTGTTTGTTAAGGAAGGGGGGCGTTGTGTTCGCTCTGGCTTCTTTGAGCTGGCAAGGGGTGGCGTAGGGGAAGGGAGGGTCAGTTGGCAAACAATGTTGGGGTGCTGAGCCTCATGATGGTGTACACCCAGGCTCCGAAAATGAAGATTTCCTCTTCCCTGAAGTTGATGAAGGTCCCTTGTAGCCATAGGTCATAAAGAGTTTTGAGCCAGTTCTCGGGCCTCGTATCGTGGGTATCAGCCAACTATCCTTCTGATTTGGAGAGGTTGGTATCCCTGGAGGTTCAACTGGTTAAATTTTTGATTAGCAATAGCAGAGATGTGTGTGATACAAGGGAGGAAGCTTAAGAATAGGAGAGCGAGAAACATAGGCATTAGGATGGGCATTGGCCAGGGGAATAACAGAAATTGTTATAGGGTGGGGCAGGATCTGGTTTGCATGCTCCCTGAGAGGTTCCCTGAGAAGGCAGGTAGTCAGCCAGAGGAGCAGAGTCTGTTGGAGGCAAGTTTTTCTAAGAGAAATGGGTGGCCATACATTATCTAAGACCCAAATAGGAGTATTAGGAGGAGCATAAAAAGGTGTCTGTTCAGGGACTACCTACCTAGGGATCTAAATTCTGCAAAATCCTATAACTGCCAGGAAAGCTGTAAGCTGTCTTATGGTATGGGGGTTGGGAAATGGAAGATTGGGTTGATGTATTTATGACTCAGTGAGTGAGTCTGTCTCTTTAAGGCCACACCTAGGTAGGTGACCTGTGGGAGGCAGGGGCTGTCAGGATTTAAATGTAACACTCTTGGATAAAAGAGAGCTTTAGCTCATTATTTTATATAAATTGACACCTTTAACCTTTTAAATGTTTGTACCATATTCAGATAACACTGTTGCAAGGTGGTCATTTAAGACACATAAGCAAATATGTAAATGAACTCTGATTTAGTAGTACTTAAAAGCTTGACAAGATCAGCAGAAAACACAAATAATTTCTTTGATAAAATCTTTCTCTGTAATGGTTTTTTGTAGATGTTTCTCAGAGCAGAACAATATTAAGATAACCTTGTTATTTCATAGACATAGAGGATTTGATTTTAGTTTGACATGACCCTAAAAATCTTTTAGGCAACTCTTACATTATATTCAACTTTAACTTTATCACACACTGAAGCTTTATTATACACTTTTAAAACTTACTTAGACGTTATATAACATACTAAACCCTTTGATGGATTGTCCTTATCCTTCCTATTTGAAACAATCTTTAGGGTAAACTCTTCTTTCCAAAATCCATTCTCATCCAAAAAACCATTCCTTTTTCCTTTAACTTCTCAAAAAATACATTTATTACCTATCTATATCCTTTCCAGTTGTTTACTTTGTAACTTGTATTTTAAAAATTAACCTTTATAAGAATTTTAAATTTATTATAGGGGCTGGAGCAACTCATTAGTAGCCCTTGTTGTTTTAAGGAATTTATGATAGGCATAAGGCCTCACCATCCCTCAGGCTTGAGGGGATATTGTTTTAGGTGTGGAAACTGTGAGGGATTTTTGAGTTTTATTTGAATAGGGAGGGCCGTCCTGGCTCACCCTACACTCATCTCATCAGTCCACACTGTGGAATCTCTTTGTTCCTGAAGGAGGGGGCAGCAGAGATAGCTGCCTGTGGGGAGGAGAATTTGAGCTTTTAATTGAGATAGTAAATCCTGTCCCAGCAGGGACACTGGAGTTTCAGGTACTATGAGGAAAGAGTGACAGAAGAGGAGGTCTCCCCAAGAGCAGGCCAGAGGCCAGGTAAACTAGCATTCTAGAGGCTGGCCAGATTTGCCCCGAACAATAACTTTTGTCATTGGACGGGGACCAGGAGAAAAAGGTAAAACAGAGAAATGGCTCTACTGTCTAGGAGGAAAATGGCCTTTTGTTTTTCTGCCATTATGGCTCCTCAACATTGATGCCAAGAAGTGGAGTGTGGCCAGGAGGCTTGGACCCATCAATCCATAGGAGGAGGCACCTCGCCTTCCATCTGGTGATGGGGGGCCACTTAGACCTCCAGTGGTTACCCTTGCAGAGGGCAGGGTCCTGGTTGGGGTTGGGCTGTCTCCTGGGCTGTCCCCCTTAAGCATTCTCTGCAGAAGTGCCCCTCCTGTCCACCATGGTAGCAAGTTCAGGATACAGGCCCCAGTCGGGTGGGGCCCTCTCTGAGAGCAGCAATGAGGCCATGGTGTCTCTTATCTTTTTCTCTCCTGTTAGTAAGGTCCTGGACTTACAGACGTAGCCATAAATGCAGACATGGCTAGCTGTATTACTTGGCTCAATGACTTTTCCCTTCAGCCACAGTCTGAGTTTTTACGAATATCTGGGGCTGACTGTTAGAAATTTATCTTTGAGGAGAACCTCTCTCACCTGTGACTCTGAGTCCACCGTGGTATGCTTTCTGATAGGTTGTTGCTGTAAAGTAAAGTTGTTATTTTACATTGACACCTGACACTCTGGAGAGCAAGTCTCTGAACTGTTCTGGGCCTCAGTTTCCTCACTTGAAGAATGAGGGATCTGGTCAAGGTTAAACTACATTTTTCCACTATGAGATGGCTGAACTGACATTAATGCCACTTATCTTCTTTAACATTTTTTATTTTTTTAGTAATGCTGGGGAATTGAACCCAGGGCTTTGCACATGCTGGGCAGACACTCTCCCATTGAGCTATTTCCTCAGCCCCAAATATTACTATTATTTTTTACTTTGGCTGTACTGGGCCTGAACTCAGGACTTTATGCTTGTAAAGCGGCACTCTGCTGCTTGAGCCATATAATCATTTCCAACCTGAGTGGCCTGGGCCAGAACCCATTGCTTTTCAAATGAGAGAAATTTGTATAGGGGACCTCAGTTTACTTTTTTTTTTTTACTTTTATAGAAAAGGTCTACTTGGAGTATGGTATTGTAATTTAAGGAACCCTGTGAAGGCCACTTCTCTTGGTCACCCAAGGCATACTGAGGCCAGGCCTCAGTACAAAGCTTCCAACATCTGCAGGTCCCATCTAGAAAGAACAAAACGTTAGGATCCTGTCTTTTTGCTAACAGCAGGCAGCCTCTTTAATAAAGGCTACCTTTTTAACAAAGAAAGAAATCATTTGTACAGTTAGAGGAGGGCATTCAGAGGGCATTTCAGGCCAATAACAGTGCCATACGGGACAACTAGTGTTAATATTTGGAGGGAAAAATTTATGCTGAGGCCAAAGGTATAGAAAATTCTAAATGAGAAGTTTAGTGACCACAGTAATGTCTATTTAGTTATTTCTGGAACTGTAACCTTGAACTAACAATTGACTTTCAAGGGCTGGGTCTGATGCCCCAAGGTGTGAGGTGGGGCTAGGAGCAGGACTTGTGCAAGGTGCCACTCCCTCCACACACACGTGGGACAAATGACCCTGACTGCCTAAGCCTGATCCTGCGGCCTGTCACCCCTCCCCCTTTCCTGTGTACTCTGCGTGCGTTTATTCTAGGGGAAGTGGCAGCAGGCCACAGCTATCGCCACATGTGGCTGGCAGCCCAGGATGTACTGGGTCCTCTCTATGGATTTTCTTAGCTATGGCAGGCATTTTTGCTGTGTCCAGAATCTGGCATTCTGTGCACAGGTGCGTCTGTTTGCTTTCCCTCCTCCCCTTGTGGGGGTGGAGCTGGAGCGTAAGCGTGGCAGCTGCAGGTTTTTGCAAGTGCTTTTGTAAAGCAGCTGATTTAAAGTTACTTTAGACTGAGAGGCTGGTAAACTAGTTGGAATAGCTTAAGTCATAAGGTACCATGCTACAAGTTTTTCATGGAAGGCAGGGTCCCAGTAAGCCCAGGGAAGGGAAGGCAGGCAGAAACAAAGGACACGTGGGAGGAGATGGGTATGGTAAGCAGTGCAAGAAGTCTGTTCACATGGGGAAGGAGGAGGTTTGGAGAGGAATTGGCTGATTTAGAAACTGGTTTACAGGCTGACAGAATCTGCGCAGGGGAACAGAAAGTATAGAGGGAGGATTTGAAGTCAGAGAGCTGGATTTAGACGGAGGTATGAAAAGGCTTGGACATAATGGAATCTCTCCCCATCATCCCGATTGTTCACAGTAGTTATATGTCCCATAAAAGGTTGGGATTTAAAGACCCGAAAAAGGGCCAGTGACTTTGGTTGTCTAAAGGATAAGTGGGCCAGATTTGAGTGCAAAAGCGGATTAAATTTTTTGGTTTTATGTCTGGGGTCAAACCCAAGGTGTCTAAATTATTGAGGAGGCATCTCAATGGGGAGTCAGACGGCAGAGAAGACGTAGACGCACCCATTATGAGGCATCCGGCCCTGGGATGGGAGAGGAGGATATTATGTACTGTTGAGCGTCCTCGCACAGCACAAATATCCGAGAAAACGCAAAGCGCACGAGAATCAGTGTTGCTGAGTTCAGGTGGTTTGCAGGCCAGAGGCCGGCGGCTTGGATTACCTAGGCCTAGGTTTTGTAGGGTCCCGGACCCTGTAAAATCCAAACCCTGCGGAGAAGGGGATCCCTCTACTGTCTGAGCCGCCCAGAGATAGCCCAAAGCAGGGGAAGTGTTCTAAAACCCCAGAGACACCAAAGGGAGGGACCACAAAGGGAGCCCAAGAAGGGAAGGTGAACTCACCAAAGAATGTCCAGTGTTGGATGCAAGCAGGGCGATCGGGAGGATGAGTCCTGGCCAGTCATGTCCTCAGGGTGTCGTGGGGTGAGTTGGAATCGGGGTCCCACCAGGATTAGTGGGGAAACCCGCCCCAAGTCATGGCACCAAATGTAAGGAAATATAGGCCCCAAAATGACCACGTGGAGAGGAGTGATCTGGCCAAGAGATTCTTTATTGCCGGGTGGGAAAGGGAGAGAGCAGAGAGAGCCAAGAGAAAGAGGGAGAGAGGGGCAGGGGCTTAAATACCCCGCAGTGGGACTCAGCATGATCTGATTGGTTAGGATCTTATGGTTCATATCCACATGGTCATTTTGGGGCCTATATTTCCTTACATTTCTTGCACTCTGATTCTCTTTCGCTTTGTCCATCTCCACCTGCATCCCTTGTGGGAGCTTGAGGCACCTCTTGGTAGCTGGTGGGTCAGTATAAGCTGCTGATCTGAATTAGATTCAAGAATCTAATTCTGCCTTAAACCGTCTGATGTCACCTCAGAACTGCGGATCAGGACTCTGCTTTCCCTTCATATCACCCTACAGGTCTCATTCACACATCACACAGCCTTTAGTACCTGGCCACCAAGACATTATTTGATCACTCCTGTGACATTTCATTTCTTGGTGCATGCACAAAACTTAGGTGGTCGACATGGCCCTGTCTTCAGAGCTCTTTTAACCATGTTGTCAGGAAATTCGGGAGTTGAGTTCATTCTCAGATCCAGAAAGTTGTTGCCATGGACCAAACCTTGGGGCTACTGCAATCAGGCAGCAGGATGCGTCTCCCTGGGGAAGGGAGGCGGGGCGCGGCCTTTCCTGGATGAATGTAAAATCCCAGATGGGCCCCCAAATTGTTGGAATGAATTAAAGACTCTCCAGTGCTGAAAACAGACACATGAGAGACAAAAAATCTTGACAAGGCAATTTCTTTTGATCAAAAGGGTGCAAGCATGTACTCATTGCAGCTGATCAGACATGCAAGTACAAAATGGCTGACAGTGGCTCCTCCTTATATCCTGACGCGGTTGTGCCTGCTTCTTACCTGGGATTTGTCCAGGTCAAAGGTTCACAATCTTTCTTAACTGGCTAAAAGGCTTAGGAGATGGGTTAGGGCATGTAATTTGGTGGGCAATTTTCATGGGCAATGGGACTGTACAAGAATCTGGAAGAAACAGGAACCCTTTAAACAATGCAAGTCACCTAAGATGGCGATCTAAGGAGTTTTAAATAATTTAAGAGGGTGACATATACTTTGATAGAAAAGATCGTTTTTCTTATAGTAGGATCTGCCTGCCAGCACAGGCAGAAAGTCACCAAGACCCCATCTCAGTCAGTAAGCTAGACACAATGGCATTTGTCTATGATCCCATCTACTCAGGAAGTCATTGGTAGGAGCATCACAGTCTGCAACTAGCCCTGGGCAAAAATGTGAGACCCTGTTTGGCAAATAACTAAAGCAAAAAGGTCTGGGGTACGGCTCAAGTGATAGAGTGCCTGCCTAGCAAGTCTTGAGTTTAAACCCCAGTACTGCCAAAAACTAGCCAACCTACAAAACAAGACAAAAAGAAAAACCAAGATAAGATACTGAGCTTGAATGGGAGAGAGGGTTGGTGCATCCTAATGGGTGATTGTCAGGGGACATTTGCATCTGACTAGGGGCACTTGATGAAAGCTGCTGGGTTCTGAGCATTTTACAGAGCTCTGAGGACATTTTAGAGGCATTTTGTCAATGGTAGCAGAAGCCAAATGTTTCATACGTACTTCACACCTACTTCCTGACCCTCAGAAACAAATCATGAACCTTTCAGCCATGGCCAGCGGAGCATCTGTTACCACCACCAACGTAGCAGCTCAGAGCCCGTGGTCATGTACACAAGAGATGCAAGAGTGGGCCAGAGGAATTTCCTGTTAACACAAGGCCACAGTCAACTCATTCTTTCCCTTTTGATTAGTATTCACTGTTCATGCTTCTTGGCTTGTGATTTGTACCCTGATTGCAAGTTGAGCTTTAGTAGTTGAAAAAGTAGAATAAGCAGCAAAAAATGATGGCCACATGACCTGGCTCTACATGGCCAAGTCAGTACCAAACTTTGCCAAAAGGCGAGTTCCCATCCCCTGCATACCTTTCTCATCTTATCCAAAGCATTATTTGTTACATTTTGGGCCAACTGCTATTCCCTTAACTATCCCTTAGTGCTCCTACCTCCAGGCCATTTCTTACACCTTCTGTGGCCTCTGGCACCTCTCTAGCCCCATGTATGCGTATTGAAATCTCCAAGACTCTTTTCCAGGACTCCCTCCCTCTGAAGTTTGTCCTTCTCATAATGGACCTGGTTCTTTTCCTCTGGGGCCCTCCTGTAGTGTCCTGACCCTTGCTTGCCTTTGCTAGCCCTTTTCATTTTGCAGTAGGATTGAGTGAATGGGATGCACATTCAGTGCCTGCCCCCACCCCAGGCCAGCTCAAGGGAGCCCTGGGCAAATGTAGACAAAGGGATCGTAAGCTCCAAGCTCTACTCTTGGGTCTTTGGAGAAATGTCTCTGGAATTGCTATGTGTAAAATTAAAATATGACTTGAGCCACTAATTCTAGCCACCTGGGAGGCAAAGATCAGGAGGATCACGGTTTAAGGCCAGCCTGGGAAAAAAGCAAAACCCCATTTAAAAAATGCCCAACATTAAAAAAAAAAGGGCTGGCAGAGTGGCTCAAGTAATAGAGCACCTGCCTAGTAAGCATGAGGCCCTGAGTTCAAATCTCAGTACCACCAAAAAAATTATAATTTTTTTAAATAAGTAAAATCATGACTCATACAAATAAAGACTGAATACTTGTCAAAGATTTTATTTAGCTCAGCTCATTAAATAATGAGAGAACCAGTAAAATATTGTACCTATATCAAAGGAGAACCTCAGAGTACCACACTTTTATAGTCAAGTAAGAAATGCTACAATAATTTTCAAAATGGAGCAAAATTATTCAGTATTCTTAATGTGATAGTGTCATTCCATAAGGCAAAATTAACCTTTCTGTGGACAGGAATTATTGACATGACCACATTTTTTACAAGTTAATTCCTTCCTCCTTCCCTCTCTCCCTTCCTTCCTTTGTTTTTTTTTGGCAGTGCTATGTTTTGAACTCACCCTTGGTAGGCAGGCACTCTACTAACTCTACTACTTGAGTCACACCCCCCAGCCCTTTTGGGTCTCGGGTTTATGCCAGCCAGGGCCTCCATCCTCCTAATTACACCTCCACATGGCTCTGATGATACTGTGCCATCAGGCTTAGCTTGGTGGTTGAGATGGGGTGTTGTGAACTTTTTGCCCAGGCTGTCCTTGAACCACTATTCTTCTGATCTCTACTTCCTGAATAGCTGGGATTGCAAGTGCAAGCCACCTCACTAAGCCTTTACAAGTAGGCTTTAAAACAGCCTTCGGCAAAGACATAGGCAGTTAAGCCTGGATACCACTAGGTTTCAGAGTCACAGTTTTTCCTTATATTGCATACCGTGGTCTCCGTAGCTTTTAATATATTACATTAGATATGGGACTTGGTGGCTTTTTTATTTTTCAGAACCTAATATGTATCCAAAGAGCTAAAAATAATTTCTTCTTTTTTTCGGCAGTACTGGGGTATGGCACTCAGGGCCTCATGCTTGCTAAACAGCTGCTGTACCACTTGAGTCTCTCCACTAGCCCCAAAACTACTCTTTAAAAAATGCCCCAGTTTCATTCCTTGCCCTCCTGTACTTAGCCCACTGAGTCCCTTGGTCCATAGATTATTGACAGCACTAAAACTTCTTTCCATACCAATAGACACTGGTGTTGAAATCAAATTCTGAGCCAGTTTTAACATACTTGCTGCAGCAGGCTTTTTGTTGAAAAATATTTCCATGTATCAGGAAATGATGTTCTCTTAAGGCAAAGGAACAAGATGCCAGTGTCCTTAGAAAGCACATTTGGAGGAACTTTTCTCTTCCTCTCCATGGAGACAGGTTCCAGATTTGAATTACTTTACTAGAAAGTGGGGTAAGATTTGATCCAGCAATACCACTCTTGGGGATCTACCCAAAAGACTGTGACACAGGTTACTCCAGAGGACCTGCACACCCGTGTTTATTGCGGCACTATTCACAATAGCCAAGTTATGGAAACAGCCAAGATGCCCCACCACTGACGAATGGATTAAGAAAATGTGGTATCTATACACAATGGAATTTTATGCAGCCATGAAGAAGAACGAAATGTTATCATTCGCTGGTAAATGGATGGAATTGGAGAACATCATTCTGAGTGAGGTTAGCCTGGCCCAAAAGACCAAAAATCGTATGTTCTCCCTCATATGTGGACATTAGATCAAGGGCAAACACAACAAGGGGACTGGACCTTGAGCACATGATAAAAGCGAGAGCACACAAGGGAGGGGTGAGGATAGGTAAGACACCTAAAAAACTAGCTAGCATTTGTTGCCCTCAACACAGAGAAACTAAAGCAGATACCTTAAATGCAACTGAGGCCAATAGGAAAAGGGGAACAGGTACTAGAGAAAAGGTTAGATCAAAAAGAATTAACCTGGAAGGTAACACCCACGCACAGGAAATCAATGTGAGTCAATGCCCTGTATAGCTATCCTTATCTCAACCAGCAAAAACCCTTGTTCCTTCCTATTATTGCTTATATTCTCTCTACAACAAAATTAGAGATAAGGGCAAAATAGTTTCTGCTGGGTATTGAGGGGGTGGGGGGGAGAGGGAGGGGGTGGAGTGGATGGTAAGGGAGGGGGTGGGGGCAGGGGGGAGAAATGAACCAAGCCCTGTATGCAGATATGAATAATAAAAGAAAAAGAAAAAAAAGAAAAAGAAAGTGGGGTAGGGACTCATGAATAGTCAAATGGCAAGTGCCACCTGGAAGGCACTCAGCATGATAGGAATCATGTCTCAGGTCCATCACCGAGACCTGTGATCTTCCTGGCTTTGCCCTTGGGTTTATGAGTCTTATTTATCCTTTGGGGTGGACACTTAGTACCATGAAAATGATTTAAAATCAATATGCAGGGACTTCATTTTTACCTTGTAATTTTAGTTCATTTTGGTTATATGTTTATATGTGGTTAGTCTTCTTTTCAATCCTCAATTCTAGTACGTTCCTGCCATTTTTGCATAGGTTTTTACCTGTTTTGTTTGTATTTTATTTATTTATTTATTTTGGTGGCAATGGGGTTTGAAGTCAGGGCCTCACACTTGCTAGGCAGGCCTCTAACCATTTGAGCCACTCTGCCAGCCCTTGTTGATATGTTATAAAATAAGCTCTTGGGGTTGGTGATTGTTTCCATAACATTTCAGTTTAAAATTTTATCAATTAACCTGTTTTTCCTATTTCATCTATTTTTCTAGTCTCTTAAGTTGAATGTTTAATTTATTTATATTGGTTCTTCCTTGCTTAATTATAAGTGAGTTTAAAATCATGAACTTTTCTCCCAATATAGTTTTGGCTTTATCATATAGTTTAACCTACAGTGTTCTTATTGTCTGTGGTCTGTCAGTAGTCCATAATCGTGGCTTTTATTACCTCTTTTACCTAAGAATTATTGTAATATTCAATAATTTCTGAGGAATTGGATTTCTTTGTTATCATTATCTTTCTCATCACTCTTTTATGCAACAAATATTTCAGTAGTGTTTCTTCTGTGTGGAAAACCACACCAGATACAGGGGGCAGTAGAGTGAGCATGAGCCAGCATGGTCACTGTCCTCATGGGGTTTGTGTTGGCTGAGTGAGAAACAAATGTAACCTTATAGTGAATTAATACAGTAATAAATGTTAGGAGGAGACCTCAGGGGGCCCAAGGCTTCTGAACTTTGCTGCAGGGATGTTGCCTGTTAAGGTAGTAAACTTTTTCTTAATCTCACTTCCTTACTTCTTTTCCCTATCTTGAATGGTTTTAGGATCTGTTTGGCTCCTGGTAAGCAAGTCGTTTATTTTCTTACATGTAGTTCCAATGGTTTCTTCCCAAGGCTTCCCATAAACTCTAAAATCTAAAGGACTCTCAGTTCATCTGAGGTTTGCAGTTTGTAGTTCTACTTGTAATAAAAGTTTAAAACATATGTAAGTAAATGCTGTTGTTTTCTGAGTAAACAAACCCTACATTAAGAAACCTAAATCTTAAAGGGATTTTTGTTAGTATAACATATGCACATTAATTTTAAAAATCACTAAGCCTAGTAAAACAACTGACATTTTCTACTCTCTCCCACACTGCCCCTCACCCAGGCAATGCCTCCACGTACCCAGCAGTTTCTCCCTCTTGGAAAATACATCACTCTAGTTAAATCACTTTTGTTATATGAGTAGTAAGTGTCTTAATAGTTAGGAAATATGCTTCACTCTGTAGACAAATAATAAACTATGAATAACACAACCTTAAATAGCTTTTCATTTCCCTAGATATTCTAATTTCCTTTTAAAAAGCTCTTCTTGAGCTGCTGGGGATGTGGTTCAACAGTAGAGTGCTTGCCTAGCACATACCAGGTCCTGGATCCCATCCCCAGAACCACCAAAAAAATTCTTACCCTATTGACCTTCTATTTACCAGACACACAGACACACACACGCACATACACACACACAGGGTTTTAAATTATTTTTGTTTTATTATTATATATACCTCCCCCCATACCAGAAGTGTGCCATCAGATGGAGTCTTCTGTTGAGTTTCTTTTAACTAGAGACACACTTCCAGGGCTGGTCTTAATGCCTGCTGCCTACTGGGCCCCCCAGAATCTCTTTCAGCACCCCTGGATTGGGTCCACTGACTTCTGTGCTCATGTCTTTCTCTTCCTGATTTTTCCTTTCATTTTGCTCAGGCAGTTTTCAAATGCATCATGGGAAATAGACACTCTTAAGTTTCTTCATGTCTTCTAGCAACCTATGCATTGTTCTTGAGAAATCTCATGCTGTCTTGAATTTCATTCATAAATACAGGATGGAACAGATGAGTGAGGTTAACCAGATCCAGCTGGTGTGTGTGTGTAGGAGAATGGGAGGGCACAGATGACATGCTGATCACATCTGAGGTGCTATCCATACAGGTACTAGACAGGTTGGTAGGTAAACTGAACATGGAAGGGTACATGACATGGGCAGTGACCCAACTGGGATCAAAGGACAGTGGTGTGTGCATTGGACACCAGCAAGGCTCAGCTGCGTGCTGTATGTAAGAACAAGATCGAGATTTGTTTGGCTACTGGCTGAATATGGATGATTGCCAAAGGAGTCAGTGAGGCTATTGGTTGCACTAATTTTAAAAAATGATTTCCTGAACAAGGGAGGTGAGGGACCTGCTGGACTTCACAGTTCACATGAGGTTGGTGGTTCTGCTCTGGGAACATTTTGTTCATTGATGAGTTTCTTATCCTCAAGTGTTTATTTCAAATGCCACCTCTCTAGCTCTTCTTGGCACTTCTCTTGCTGACAATTTATTGTTTCTGTGGATGCTCTGTCTATATTTACTCACTCACCATGTTGTGATGAAATCTGCCTTGCTTCTCTATTGAGTCAGGTTTCCAAGGGTATTCAACAGGTCACCTAATCCTTGTGATTATGAACCTGAAGTAGAGGCAACAGTCTTGGCTTCTTTTGCCTCTGGGCTTTGTAAAGATCAGATGGGTTGTACATGCACAGGAAATTAATGTGAGTCAACTCCCTGTATAGCTATCCTTATCTCAACTAGCAAAAACCCTTGTTCCTTCCTATTATTGCTTATACTCTCTCTTCAGCAAAATTAGAGATAAGAGCAAACTAGTTTCTGCCGGGTATCGAGGGGGTGGGGGGGGAGAGGGAGGAGGCGGAGTGAGTGGTAAGGAAGGGGGTGGGGGCAGGGGGGAGAAATGACCCAAGCATTGTATGCACATATGAATAAAGATCAGATGGGTTGTATAGACAGTGCTTTACAAATAGCTAATGAAAGATGGTGTTATTTTCTGTCCATTTGTTACTGTAATGAATAACAGCCTCAGATTAGCAAACCAGTTAAGCATCTGCTGCTCATAGCATCTGTGTAATATCCTCGTACTGATATGTCCTGAATTTCTTCATGGGAGAAGAAAAGCTTGCTTTTCATTCTCTAACTTCTTCAGCACTGGAACCTTTCTTTCAGCTTATTCTTCTGCCTCTCTTTTCTGAAATCCATCAGCTGTCACTGCTCATGTACAGTGGATTGTCTCAGGGCTGCATCCTCTGGCTCCAAAGAATGAGGGTACAGGAATCGGGCAGGGTCTGCCCAAAGCAGCCTGACACCCTTGTGTACCAGATGTGGCCTGAGTTTGGGATTTGCAGACCCAGGTCCCAGGAGATTCACTACTGGGCAGTCATTTTCCCACTTTTCTTTGGTGCATGGTGGTGCTGTTGAACACAGCATGATATATGTGGCCAGTCTGTTGGTCTGGGTCCTGCACAGGCCACTAGGATCTCAAGACCACCCATGGCCAGGGAGGCTCCAGGTCTGGGTTTCATTACATTTACGCTCCCAGGTTTAGCCATATAATCTCCAATTCCAGGAGCACTGGGCCCTGGCAGCTAGACTTGGGGAGCTCCCAGCATCAGCTACATGGTGTACCAAAGCCAGCTCTCCCTGGTGGACCTACTCCTGCCCCTCTTTTCAAGCCTGACCTCCCAGCCCAGACTCCTTTCCTTAAAGCCATTGTATTTGAGGAGATTTGTTGTCATTTCCTAGCAGTGTGCCTTGACTTGGGACATCCAGGACAACCACAACTAAGCATGAAGTCTCGAACACCAGGGGTTCTGGTTTCTACTCCTGCCTTCCCAGTGTGTACACTGAGCCACCCTCTCCCAGGTCACTAGCTTCACACACTGGAGAGCTCAGTCACCAAGGAGCTTGCTTTTCTCATCTCAGGCTGTGGGTACCTGCTCACCCTGAGTTGCTTAATTAGGTCACTGAGTTACTTAAGATGACTGCTTAAGGAAAAGAAGACTGCCTTTGTTCATTGCAGCACCAGGCCTAGTGAGTTACGACACAGGCAGATGCTGGGGAATCTGGAGGAGACAGCCTAGGTTGGAGTTTTGTCCTGGATGTGTCCATGTGGCAGTGCCCGTATGAGTTGTGTGAAAGGTCCTGGAGCCTTCTGCCCTGGAGATGTTGAGGGGAGGGCCAGTAGCTGTGGACTCTGGGAAAGAGACCTCTTACTGCTGTGAAATAGCTCTTCATGTCACCCTGAGCAATTGGCATCACTCTCTGAGCCCCATAAACATCAGTGCATCATGCAGAACATCAAGCTAGGTAGTGTTGGGGGCTCTCTTCTACATGAGGTTCTGTGAAAATGACAAGATAGAGGCCATGAAACCTCCGGTCTCTCTCCCATCTCACCATTTCAGATGCTTCCTTTCATTCTTTGTTCACCGCTCTCCTCTCCGTTTAACTCCTCTAGTTTATTTCTTTTCTCTCTCATATTCTGTAATTTCTTCTCATTCCAGCTTTTGAATCGAAAAGACAAGACCACCTTTGAGAAATTGGACTACCTGATGTCCAAGGAAGATAATTATAAGCGAACGCGGGAGTATATCCGAAGCCTTAAGATGGCGCCCAGCATTCCCTATCTAGGTAGGAATCTGAATTGCCTTAATTTTTTGAGCAACATGCTAAGTGCCAAATAAGATGTTTTTATAGTTTCTAGTTGAGAAATTTCCAGGAAGCAGCAGGGATCATCGATAAAGAGGCAATGGTTGGCTCCTTGGGTTGGAACAAACTGCTGATACTTCCCAGGATGGGAATATTGATGAGGGGCAGAAACCAGGGATGCTTTGCCTCTTACACACGTGATCTGAGAACCCCAGCCCCCCATTCCACCCCAGGCTGTAGCTCAGGGGGGTCCCCATGATGGTCTTCCCCCAAACTGGGGAACCCAGGCACAAACCACCCTGTGTTCTGTTTCTCTGAGCACTGTTGTACAAATAAAACTTTAATAGCAATTATTACTTTTTCTGGTTAGAAAATATTGCATACTCATTGTAAAGAATTACGACGAGAAGTTAATATTATTTCTTATTCATTTGGGCATATATAAAACATATACGTTTGCTCTATTGTGAACACCTCATGTTATTATCTACATTTCTGTGCTGTGGCTCGGTCCCATCAAATGGATTTGTCCAGCTTGATTCTGCTCTTTAACATTGACTGTTTAAATTGGTTCTTCATTTTTGCAATGAGCATCTTATTGACAACACTCTCTTTACTCTTATTGTTACTTTGCGGTAAATTCCAGAAAGGTGGGTCTGGGTCAGAACATATGCACAGACGTGCACCTGCCTCTTTGTGTGTGTGCTCATGGTGCTCCTCAGGTAGGTCGTGTCAACCTACACGCTTGTCAGCAGGAGATGCCCACACACAAATGTTGGGCATTTGCTTTTTTTATTTTTTATTTCTTTATTTTTATCTTTGCCAATTTGATAAGTACAAAATGCTTCTTGTTGCTCATTTTAGAAAAAAGATTTTTTTATCCTCTTTTTGATCTAAAACAGTTTTCATGATAAAGTAAAGTAAGGTTTTATAGAAGTAACTACTGATACTTGCAAAGGTCTGGTACAATTTTTTTTGAGATACATTTTTGACAACTTTTAAAACTTCTTCCGTGAGCATTCTTTATTTAGATTTCCTGATCACTTTAAAGCCAGCTTGGGAATTTTATTTTTCAGCAGGGAACTGTTTGATCCAAATGTTTTCCACATATAATTTCTTTGGTCATTGTGTACTTTGTAATGTTGTTTTGTGTTTGAGCCTCTCTCTCTATGGTTAAAATTTCATTTGTGTTCCTAAGAGATTATATTTTTGCTTTTCCTTTTTTTTTTTTTTTTAATTGTTCATTGGCCTTCCAAAAAGGTTTATTTATTGATAGGTCATGTAAGATGTGCTTTCCTCTCCACATTTTTTTTGGCAGTACTAAGATTTGAACTCAGGGCCTCATGCTTGCTAGGCAGGTGCTCCACAGTTAAAACACATCTCCCATCCCTTTTTTGTTTTAGTTGTTTTTCCAGATATGGTCTTCAATTTTTGCCCAGAGCTGGACTGGGACTGCGATTCTCCTACCTGCATCTCCTGCATAGCTGGGATACAGATGTATACCATCATGCCTGACTTGTTTGTTGAGATGGGGTTTCACTATTTGCTTGGGCTTGCCTTAAACCATGATCCTTCTGATCCCCACCTTCTGAATAGTTGAGATTATAGCCACGCACCACCATACCCTGCTCTTCTCTCCATATTTTAGCACCTCTGAAATTAGGATTTATCTTTCAATTGATGATAAAGCATTGTAGCATTGTTTAATTGGCAGCAATTTTTCTTAGTTATATATGAAAGTTATACCTAGTAATAGATGACATTTAAGTCTGATGAAATATGGACTATATATATGTATATAGTTCTTTTCATGTTAATATGAAAAACAGGGTTATTAATTTTCCTCTAATTGTAGCTTTTGTTGCATCCTACATATTTTGATATATAATGTTCTCAGTGATAGTCTTCAAATATTCTGTAATTGCAGTTTCAGTTTTTCTTTTATTCAAGTTTTGCTCCGTGGTTTTAAAAAAGTTTTTGAGGACTTGAGATTTTTTTCCTAACAGATTTATTGTAAACATAATTAATAAGTAATCCAACAATTCAACATTTTTAGTATATTCACAGGGTTGTGCAGCCATCACCAGAGTCAATTTAAAAACATTTTTATCACTCTAGAAAGAAGCTCCCAACTCATTAGTAGTCACTCCCATTTCCTTCTAGCCCCAACCCCAACTCCCAGCCCTAAGACCACTAATCTACTTTTTGTCTTCATAGATTTGCGTGTTCTAGAAATTTCATGTACGTTGTACCACGTGACTTGTTGTCTTTTGTGACTGGCTTCCCTTCTGCTAGCATGTTTTCAAAACTCCTCTGTGCTGGATTCTGATCAGTCCTCCATTCCATCTTGTCACCAAGTGACTTTCCATTGGTATAAATATGCTGCATTTTATTTGTTCATTCATTCAGTGGACATTTGAGTGGTCTTCAATTTGGGGCCATTACAACTCACACTGCTATGAATGGATAGGTTTTTTAAAAAATAGTTTTTCTTTAATGGTCTTACATTGGTTTAGAATTATGTGACAAAATGCTTTCTAGAATCTTCTAAATATGAGATTTTTCTCGTAGCTTAATATATTATCAGTTTTTATGCAAGTTTCATGGGTGTTGGGAAAGAAGGTGTAGTCTCTAAAATTGCACTATGACATTCAAATCATTAATTTTTGACAATTTGGTCTGTCAAGCACAGAAATACATGTTAGCATCACCTAGCATTTCTAGTGCTGCTGCCTTGTGTGTTTGGTACACAGATGTTTATTACACTTGTAGATTCACTGTAAAATGCCACATGCAAATGACCTTGCTTCCACTTGTTACTTGCTTTTACTTCTTTGTTATAAATTGTGGGACATCTGTTTTATTTTTCATTTGCATTTATTGCGTGACCCTTCCACTGTATTTTAGATTTTAATATTTTCAGTTGCTGTGACTTAGGCTTGAGTCTTGCAAGATCTCACCTTGTCATAGGCATGCGCTCTCACCTGTGTTAAATCTTGCTCTGTGTTATTGAATCGAATTTCATTCTGTGCTGTCTCATCCTTTCCTCGTTCTCACCTTCCACTGGACATAGACTCCTTGCCTTTCTACTTGGTGGCTGGCAGGCCAACATCTTGGGTCCAGAGAGGAAGAGCATGTTGATGTGTGCCTGCTCCCAAGTCCACTTGTGGGCTGCTGTCAAATGGGAGATGAGGTTGGTGGCATTAGGCCGAGAGTAGCTATTGTTTATCTTATTTTTTTGAGACAGGGCCTTGAGCTTGCTATGTAGCTCAGGCTGGTACTGAACTCACTATCCTCCTTCCTGTGTTTCCTGAGTGCTGGATTATAGGTATGTGTCACCATGCCCAGCTTCCATCCTCTGGCTTAAGTAGTTGGAGGTGCTCCAGCATGGCTAAAGAGCTGCTGTGTGTTGTCTGCCCTCTGCATCTAGCACTTTGTGAGGCATCTGAATGCCTGATCTCATTGAATGCTCACGATAGCGCAGGCACTGAGAAGCTGCCTGGGATCACATAACCAGAAAGTGGCAGAGCCAGGTTTAGGCCCAGATGGGCTGGCTGTAAGCCCTAAATTCTGGACATTGCCCTCTCTTGACTTCCTATTA
Source organism: Castor canadensis (assembly GCF_047511655.1). Classification (NCBI taxonomy): domain Eukaryota; kingdom Metazoa; phylum Chordata; class Mammalia; order Rodentia; family Castoridae; genus Castor; species Castor canadensis. The sequence continues at coordinate 8,753,998 of NC_133398.1, read as the reverse complement.
CCACTGTTCCGGTCACTGTTTTCCTACCCCTCCCTTGCAGCTGCCACCTGTGTGTCCTCTGCCATCTGTGACTTGTGGGAGACCTTTGCTAGGCACCGTATAAACTGGATGAATGCACTCTGCCCTTTCTTGTGATGCTCTCTGTTGTTTACCACAAAGCATTGGTCAGCCTGTGCCAGCCTTGGGGCCCTTGCCACTCAGAGAGTCTGAACAGATACAGCCCTGCCTGTCCTGGATCACCTCATCTCAGCTGTTCTCCCTGGCGGGGGCTTCCCAGAGCTTCCAGAGGTCTCCACTCTCTAGCTTGGCCTTCCTACTCTGGCTGTGAGCAAGCCCGCTTGGCTGTGTTCCTGTCCCAGGTAGACTGCAGTTCTCATATGCAGCAGAATGACCCCGACACATACAAATCAGAGGGGAAGAACAGGAGGACCTTGGGCTCCATGGTTTCCATAAAAAACATAAAGCAAGATCTCCTTTTGAAGTACCCTCAGGCCTTCTGTCCTCAGGGTCCTCTCCACCTGTTGTCTAATGATCCTGGATAGACCTTGTCCAGATCCAGGTTGTGGTTTCAATCCTGGATTCCTATTGAAAACCCAACCTGACAGGATGGGTTTGTTTATCTAAAGAGGAGTGTTACATAATTCCTGGAAAGTGCAATATAGGAAAAAATGTCTGAAGCCATTTGTTTTTCCCTGGCAATGTCCTTGCAGCAGGCCTTTCCTCCTGGGTGGGAGGGAGTTGCTCTCTGGGAGGAACGTTCGGTCAGTCCTGACATTTCAGGCTGCTCCACTGGTACCACTGCTTGAGGCCTTGCTTGCTGCTTCAGCAGCTACTTGGTTCCGATGGCAAATGTGGGTTTTCTTTTCATAAGAGTTCTCTTAACACACTGCAGAAGGTTCTGTGCTAACTGATTCCTGAGGCTCTCCACTGTAAAGACGCCTCGCTGTCCTTCTGTGGTCCTAACCTCCACGTGAGTGTGTGTTTTCAGCTCCTTTACTGCAGACTTGAGAGCCAGTTGGCTGCACTTTGGTGTCCTGAGTTCCTTGTGAAACATGACTTAAAACACATGAAGGGGAAAACATTACATTTAAAAAATAAGAGTTTCTTTGAATCACTTTTCCCCAAATTACTTCAGAGTGTGACAGTAGTATTGGGAAATAGTCAGGTCAACTATTTGCATGTAACTTTGTGTGACAGCATTTCCCAAAAACATCCAGTTCCATTTGAAGTGATAACAAACACAGGCAAAGAGCTTGGAAAAGGGGCAGCACCTCTTATTTCTAAATAGCTGTGCTGATTTAAGGGTGTTTGGTTTTCACAACTTATTATTCCTTCCAGGAAACAACTAAATAAAATTAGGAATGTGATGGATTTTGAATGCTTTAGAGGTGATTTTAAAAGTACCATAGCTGTGTGGAAAATTGTGATCTCTCAAGGAACAAAAAATTAGGCATCCTGACAGTTCTGAATAGTAAGAATACATTTAGACATTCTTGGTAAATTTACCCAAGTCTATAGTAGTGAGGGAAATTTCTAGAACCTAAATTATTCCTTCAAACAAGCAAACCTTTTCTTTTAAAGTAAGCCTTCATTTTCAAATATAAATTCTGAAGTTTAAAACAAAGGCAAGTTGTTTACAAGTATAAAACACACAGGGCTAAACTGTCAGACACCTGAAAAAGGACTTTCAAAAAGAAGTGGCCATTGGTCAAAAGAGACCCTGATGCCCCAGATCCCCAGAACAGCAAGGTCAGCATGGGGCTCCTGCTGTAAGCCCAAGGGCAGCCCCACCAGCCCCGCTGCACAGCCCGTGCTTTCCCTGTTGCCACTAACTGTCCAGAGGGCACTTGTGTGGGTCAGTCACACACCACCACTGTCCCTCTGGAGCTCACACTCCAGCTGTGAACCCTGGCTGTGAAGAAGAAAGGAGAAGTGAGCTGAGCATTATGAAGAGAGAGGCAAAGGAGAATACAGGGCACCCCACCCAGGCTGGGGGTACCAGGAAAGGTCTTCTGGAGAAAGTGGAGTCCTAAAGGATGAACAGACTGGGTGTGAGGTGGGGAAGTGAGCTTCCTCAAAAAGATGAGACAGCTTGTGCAAGAGCCCTGAAGTGGGAAAATGTGTGTTTGAAACTGGCTGGAGAGTGAAGAATGAGGAGGAAGGTATCATGAGAAGCAGCTAGGGTGGGAGGGAGGAGCTGGACACAGGGAGTGGGGAGCTCAGACTCCAACCTGACCCAGGGCAGCAGGGAGCCATGCAAGGATTTTAAGTGAGGGCACTACTGAATTGGATTTGGATTTTGCAACCATCGTCTTAGCTGCAACTCAGTGAGTGGCCTCCAGGTCTGATTGGTGGAGGGAAGAGCTTCTGGGGGATTATGCATAAGCCTGTGATGAATCACTATGCTTCAGAAAGTGCTGGGAGAGAGGAGACTTTTGCAAACAGTTTATTTTAAAAGCAAAGTCTTGGAAAGACCTAAGACAGTTGTCTGTGAGCAAAACCCTCATACTAAATGGGGACACATGGCATGCCCCTCATTTGGGCTTTAAGAATCCATGGGTGTATCTGAACATGGTGCCTCTAAAGCAGAGGTGAAAGAGCGAGCCCAGGAGGATGGGGCGGGTGATGCTGTCTGAGCTGCTGCTTCCCAAGTTCCTGAGATGGGCATCTGAGGGACTGCTGCCCCTTTGGCGAAGGCCACTAGCCTCCAACCAAATCCAATAGCACCCACATCAGGGTTAGCAAATATTTGTCCAAGTGACCCCAAGTTGGCCAGCATTTATGGTAGTTCTTTTCTTTAATGTCCAACTGAAAATATTCCATTCCAGGTGCAGGAAACCCAGCCTTTTTTTCAGTTCCCACCCATGTGTTGTCATGGATCCCCCGGGAATACTCAGTTGTTCCATAGCTTCTTCCTCTTTGTTGCTGGTGCCTCTGCTGAGTGCCTGGCCCTATATCTCTGATCACTCCCACTGGTCACCTCCTGCCTTCTCTGCCACACTCCCCATGTGGAGCCAAGTTTCTTCCTCCTCAGCTGGGACAGCAAGACCTAGGAATGGATAAGGGATGTCAGTACCTCTAAGAAAGCCTAAGCCTGGATTCTGGCATGCCTGTCTACAGAGCCATGGGCCATGCTCCTGTCATCTTTCCTGTCTGCCCTGATATCCATGTGCTGAAGTGCTGCCCTGCCTGGTCTGGGAGAGCCCCTGATCAAGTTTCCCTTTCCCTAACTGTAGGCATCAACCCTCTCTGGGATCCATCAAGCAGGGAAAAGCTTCTCTCAGATCCCAGATTCAGACATGCTCTCAATCAACAGAGTGATCTCAAAGGCAGTCCTCCATTGCGTTGACTCTTTCTCTTACAGAAGGGAAAAGATTGCCTTTACTTGTGCAACTTCAGGATTTGGTACTTTAAGATCCACATTTCTCTGGGACTTCATAATTTTTTTCAGTACTTACAAAAGGCTAGTGGATGTTATTTCTAAAATGAATTTAAAAAAAATCCACAATTTGACCTATGACTTATCCAACATAATTGTTTAACTCAAGACCTCACGGCTGGGGTTCCACCCAGCCTTAACTAGTGCATCCTCCTTTCAACATCTCTGTCTCCATGGAGATAAACAGTGAGAGGAAAACATGGAGGTCAGGAAAGGAGTCCTTTGGGGCAGACCTTGCTGCCAAGAGTGGGGAATCTTATCCCTGTGTTCCTTCTGAGGCATAGAAAGGACTTGCCATCAACTTTTCTCTGGGGCAGGTTTGGCTGACCTCCCACGATAGGTAAGGGTATAAGTCCATCGTGCGCAAGAGAAGGTGTGTATTCTCAGTAGGGTGTCTGTTCTCCACAGACTTCCTTGGAGTCTTTGGATCTCTAATTAGAAATTAACAATAATGCTTATTGGTATTAATCCAGTAAGTATAATTATTGGACTAATTATAATATTATTGGGTAGTAATACTGGATTAGTATTGATCATGTTGGTTCTTCTGGTACATCATCTCAGTTAGTACCCCAGTACTCCTTCCTCTAAGGAAGGCACTGTTTTTAGGTTAATTCAGAGCTGCAAAGTATAAATAAGATTTGTGTTAAAGGCAACTCATATTGGAGATGAGCTTAGAAAAATACTGTGCCTTCTACAGTAAAGTACTTGGTCTTACTCTCTCTTGGGTTACTCATCTTGGGGAATCCAGCTGTCATGTGCTTGACAGTCCTATGAAGAGAGGCTATGTGTCAAGGGATCAAAGCCTGTCAACAACCACAGAGGGAGTATGGAATTAGATTCTGCCCAAAGGTGAGCCTTCATGTGAGACTGCAGCCCCAGCCAACAGCTTGACTAAAGTCTCATGAGAGACCTTGAGTCAGAGACACCTACCTAAGACCCAGAAACTAGAAGATAATAAAGGTTCACTGTTGTAAGTTGCCAGATTGGGAGTATTTGTCACACAGCAATTATAGATAAAGTTGTACATTATACAGCCTTTATCATTGCCACACATTAACTATACTTTGTTGCTCAGTCTGTATTGGGACAAAATCAACTGTCACACCCCACACACAGAAACTCTTAAGATTGGTCCCCAGAGCAGCAGGAAGCACTGGACCTCTCCCAAAAGCTGATTTTGAGGGGGAATTCTATAGGCCAACGGGTGGTTACCACTTTGAGAGGTGATAAGTTTTTGCAGGTCTGTAAGGAAGGAAGGTGACTGTGGGTGACTAGTTAAGGCCTGGAAGGTTACCCTCAGAAAGGTGTGTTTGCTGCCAAGTGCATGCTGGGCCCTGGTCTGCAGAGGCCCCTAGGACTTCTAGGGGAAATGAGGGAGTGTCAATACCATGAGGCCACTCAGAAAGGCTCAGGAATGACGTTAAGCTCCCATTCATTGTTTTAAAAACTACAAAACTAACACATTGCTAAAGATCATTCCCAATAAAAAGAAGTATATGAAGCAAAAAGTGAAAATCATACTCTTCCTCTGCTCCTTCCTGGAGGCACCACTGCTAAGAGCTGGGGCACGCACCCTTCCAGATATTTCATCCAACCCATGAGTGTACGTGCTCTTTCTAACCTATCTGGGAGAACTTTATGCATATTGTTTTGTACCTTTTTTTTCCCTCACTTACAGCCATAGGTCCTACTCAGTGGTATCAGACATAGAACTCGCTCCTTCCCTATGGCCGTGTGGTACTCGCAGGTCCATGGGTGACTCATTGGCTCTTGGAGGTGTGTATTGATCTTGCAGCCATGCTGCAGCTGATCACTGAGGTGGTTTCTGCTTTTCTCCTTTTACAGGGGACCATCCTCTACCTGTGTCCCTGCTCAACTGTCAAGAGCATTCTGAGACTTGGAGGCTAGTCATGGAACCTCCAGGGCAGAGACTTTGTGGTTTTATGGTAACCACTGCTGGGATATCTTCTGAGAAGGCAACTGTGGCCTTCTTCTCACAGTGTGGACACACCTGCTTCCTCATACTCTCCACCCAGATACTGCCTGCTAGCTTTTATTTATACTGAAATGAGAGGCAGAAGATGACAGAGTGGAGGATGGCGCCTGCACTCATCACTTCTCTCTAGTCCTTGGTTAGGCAGCCAGGTCTTCAAGCCTCCTGCCAAAGTGATCAGCTGCCCTCTCCCTCGACCTCTACTTCCTGGATATCTGTCCTAATCCTTGTCAGTGTGTCCCCAGCACAGCCTACACTGTCCTCATCCATGAAGAAAGGCTGCCCGGCTTTGCATTTCCATGGAGAGGAGGTCAATCTAAATTCATGCCTGGTGCACTTGCCTTGGGCCTGCATGCTTCCTCTAATCCTTTCCCCTTATTGGGATGACCGTGGTGTAGGCCTCTGTCATCACATGGCTCCGGAAGGGAATTCTAATTCCATTCATCCTACAAGAGCCACCCTTCCAGGCTCTGGGCTACTTCCAGCTCTGCTGCGGCTCAGGACAAATGTGCACAAGGAGCCCTCACCCCCCATCCTGAGATGTCACTTGGCTTCAGGACACACTGCAGCAGGGGTAGGAAACTCCTCTTGACCCACCCACAGAGAAAGATTCATCATGACCATCAGTAAGCAGGGTAGGGGACAGCCAGATTGCCACCTGCCTGAGAGGAGCCACACATTGAAGTACTTTAGGAAGTTGCACAGATGAGAGGAATAATCTGTGTCTGGGCTCCCATGTACGGGCTAAGCTGGCCCAGGCCACCCCAGGTCGGGAGAACAGGGTACTTGAATGTCTCAAGGATGGTTTGTACTGAGGTATGTGTCCACAAGGGGCAGAATCCCAGGCTAAGACTGGTTCTGGCCTGACTCTGGGATCTGAGAAACACTACAGTTAACAGGCCCCAGGCTTGGAGGCATGGAGGTAGGAGATGAGTGATCACAACCAGGACCCGGTTACCAGATGATGTGGGCCAGGGCTTGGTTCAGAAAGAACTGGTACACAAGGTGATAGCTAGACAAGCCACAAGTGGAACACTCTGAGTGCCAAAGCGTGGGCTACTGAGTCTGTAGGGTGTAGGACAAGTGGCTCTCTATCCTGCAGGAGGAAGAGGAGAAAGATAGGGCCTAACAGCTTTTATTTTGGCAAAGGGTTGGAAGGCCCAAGAAACTGTGAAATGTTCTCCATCACTGTCCTATTATTCTGTGCAAACTACTCTGAGGTAAACCAGGCAGACAGCTATAGACTGGCACAGCCAGGTGGGCTGACCACTCCTGTGGGCAGAAGGCTGCATGCTTTTATGGTTCCCAGGCACAGTAGTGAGTGGTGATAGAGTGGAGTGGGAACCTTGGTGGGTCCTTTCCTCCTTGGGTGGAGAGGTGTATGCTACAGAGGCGGGAGTTCAGGAATCAGACTAACCTGAGTTCAAGTTCTGAGTGCCTGAGGCTACTGGGTAGATCACTTTCATTTCAACCTCGGTTTTCTATGTTTAAGAGAGGATAATTAAAGGACTCACCTCCTAGGGTTATTGTAAGAATCTAGAGATGTGTACTGCCTGGCACATGGAAAATGGTAGATGGTGTTAGTGTTATTCAGAGCAAAAGATAGCTAGGAAGACCCCAGTTATGGGGACCTTGTTGCTCCTTATACCTGGAAAGACTATTGCACAATCCAGCATATAAGGAAAAGCAGGAGAGGCCCTTCAGGGCATAGCCAGGTGCCATGTCTAGTGACCCATCTGGGCCTGAAAGGATGAATGTTCTTTCCAGGAGAGGGCAGGGGCCAACAGGGGAGGGCTGATGAGAAATGGGATGGAATCCATCTAGCTGGCAAATTATGGTTCCCCAGAGAAGATGGGTGCCAACAACAGCTGGAGTATAGTCTAAATACCTTTTTGGATAGAGACTCAGTCTGTGACTCCTCCTTCTCTGGGAACGTGGCAATTCCCTAGCCTCTCACAGGGCATCATTCCCCAGCAGCAGGGTTCTTTCCACCCAGATATGCTTCAAGGCCAGAGCCCCTAGGATTGGGTGGACACCCAGCCTGGCCAGTCTGATCTCTGTTAACATTGGAATGTAGAAGTGCTGGCGCTCAGACCAGGAGGACACATGAGCTCAGGAATGTTGTCTGTGATGTGCATGGGGATGAGTAGTGAGAATAGACTGCAGATGGATGCACAGTGAGAAACCCAGAAAGAAACCCTGCAGGAAGAGAGAGGAGGGGGGGTGGAGAAGGCTGCTGCCTTGATTCCTGAAGGCCTTCCAGGAGTTTCTGGTTCCTGGCCCTCATGAGGCCCAGCTGCATCCCTGCCCATCGTCTCAAGGAGCTACCTTGTGTCCTTATATAACCAGCTTTTTTAATGAGCTGGACTCAGCCAGGTGTAAGAAGAAACTAACCTCATTTTTCTCCAGTGTCCTTTCAAGCTTGCTCTGTGGACAAGTTCTTTTCCACTTGAAGCTGAGAAAGGCCCCTTGATCTTCCTGGTGTCAGGCATGACAAAACTCAGTTCCTCTAACAATGTCACCATCCAGACGGTTCTGTGTAGTAATCACTTCTGAATTCCTAAAGCCAGCCAGTCTTGTGGACCTGGAGTTGGGCAGGGCTTGAGGTCAGCCTCTTCATTGGATTCTAAGCAGTTCTACTGCCCTCACAATCTCTTGCCCTTGGGGTTTGAGCAGGGAAAGTACAGGAAGTGTGGAAATGGCCCATCTTCTGTGGTGGCTCAGTCCTAATCCAGAACTTGTGTCCAGTGCACAGTGTTTCCCTGCTTTGTGCTGCTTCAGTTTCCTGTGGGCGCTTCTGACCCAGCTGCTTGGTGGCAGGATGCTGCTTTCCAGCTGAGCTTGGCTCCAGTGCTTGCTGCCCTGGCCCCCACGCCCCATCCAGGCTGTCCTCTGGCCCTGTGATTCCAGTATCTCTCACTTCTCACTGCTCCGGTGCTTGGGCCTTTGGCTTGTGGCCCAGGTCAGTGCTGCCCATGTTCGCTCGTTCCAGAATCTGGGAATGATTCTTTGACATTCCTGTTACTTGACTTGGGGTGAGAGGACGTTTGCCTTCCCTGTGGTGGGGCAGACATCATAAGGACAACTCACTCTCCCCCAACTCCAGGATCCTTTCCCTGCACTGCTCATGCAGAACTTAAGGGGGCATTGGCTAATGCTGCAGAACCCACTTGGGGCATCCCTTTGCAGAATGGCTTTGCACCTTGTTCTGGAATGGGGGATCCTGGGCAGCTATTATTTTGTCCCTAGCTTTTGGAGTCTCACATAAAACTGAGGCAGAATGAGTGCCTCTTTATATCTGTTGCCCCTGAAACATGCTCCTTTTTGTTTAATCTAGTTGCCTGGGTTTCTCTTACTATAACGAGAATCTCAACAAGACTGAAACAGTTGAGGTGGTCTAGGAGGTCAGGGAGGACCCCTGAACTCCCAGAGGGTCTGTGGATTCCAAAAATGGCAAACTCTCATCACCACTGCTTTTAGTAATCTGCAGGCTTCTCTTTCAATCTTGCTCAAATTGGCAAGCTGTGGGGGGAGGGGTGCGGTGGGGGGCTGTTCTGTGTTGCTTGCTTGGAGAACATCAATCACTGTTCAAGGTACTGGACAAAATGGGGATATGGAGGTTTGGCTGGGTCCTGAGAACATCTGGGCTTTGTCGACTCCTGTCTCCCCACCTGGAGAAAGAACTCAGTGTTGTTAGAGCTTGTATGATTGTGGGCCTACAAAGATCCCTGGCTAGAGTCAGAGACCCTCTGGCTTGGCCAGACCTGAGGATGCTGACTACCTGTGTTTGCTGGTGAGGGAGCAGCTCACTCAGTTCAGAGCCCCTGAGCACAGCCTTCCCCTTACCCCCCATCTCCCATGCTCTTGTTCCATGCTGCAGCCTAGTGAACTAACCTCTTCCTTCCCAGTTTACTCCAGGAAGAGCAGGCTGCAGATCTGAGGACCTTGTTCCTTGTTCTTCCACATGGCTAGGGTGTGGCTGGATAAGACACGGATCAGATGCTGAGAGGTGGTAATAGTTGGTGGTGTCGTAGCTGACTTTCATTTGGATCCCAAATGAAAAAGAAAAAGGGTGGTTCACACTGCCCAGCTTGGCTTCCCAGAGCTGTCTGCTTTGGGGCTTGGACCCAAGACTAGTGAATAAGAAGAATGCACCTTGTTTTCCTTTGTTCTTGCTCCCTTCATCCTCCTAGTCTTCTCCAGATGTGTAGGGAGGGTGTGTCTGTGGTCTGTGTCAAGGTTTGGGACATTTTCATAAGCAGCATGCAGGTTCCACTGTGATCCTAACAACTGACTAGGAGGTTGGAGAATTCATGCTCAGGGCCTGACACCCAGTGCCCTCTGGATTAATTCCTGTTAAGGCATCCTTGCTTCACTCCTCTTCTGTAGAGTAGGAATAATAATCCCTCCTTTACAGAGCTATGTAAAGGTGAAATAAAAATGTAAGCTCTCTTCTGATCATGTAGTAAGCGCTACCCACAACTGACTAGAAAAATCTCTCTGGTGGTTGTTTTGCTTAGTGATAAGGAAACACTGCATAAGTAAGAAAGGGCATAAATGCACTTAAGTTTTTGATATACTGAATGACTCTTCAAAAATACTGAGTCAATTTATAGTTCTGTCCATAGTGCTGGAAGTACATGTTTTTGATCCCTTCTTCGACATGCAGATTTGGCAGCGTTTTCATCTTTGCCAACCTGAGAAGTAAACATGTGATGGCTTATCCTTCATTTAATGTATCTCCCTGGTTCCTTTTGAGGTTGACATCTTTCCTTATTTATTTGTGACATCTAAGGTGCTTGTGTACTCTACCAAGTTTTCTTTCACAGTGTTTGTATCTTTCCAATTCTGAAAGCTTTTGGTATGGCATGAGTATTAATCCTGTATTTGTAATTAACACAAATAGCAACGTGGCAAATATGTTTCTCTTGTTTGATATTTGCCTTTCAATCTTGGTCATGTTTTGTTTTGGGGAAGACAGAAGAATTGGTGTGTTTTTAAAAAATCATATCCCTTAGTCTTCTTTTTGGTTTTGGGGTTTCCTGTCATGCCTAGAATCATCCTCCAAGTGACAGATTTGTTTTACAAGGAGATAGGTCTGGCAGCTAGTGTGGAACTTGGGTTAGAACAAGGGAGCTGGAGCTCTTATGTGAGAGCCTGTTGTGACAGTGAGGGGAGAGGAGAGAAGGCCTGCACCGAGGCCAAATGGGCTTGGTGTGGAGGAGGAGCAGTCTTGGCAAGGAGAAGGAGAAAGACCTTGGTTTTGACCCCCACAATTGAGTACTTATGACCAGCCTGGAGGAGAGGTATCTCAGGTGTTAACTGCCCTGCCTGTAGGTGCTTCTGCAGTTCCAGTAGAGATATCCAGGACTCAGCTAGATGCAGGAGGTGGCTTCAGAGAGCCATACTGGCTGGAAGTGCTGGCACAGAACTCCTGAGGGGGCAGAGTGTGATCTAGAGATTTAGGGGTGTGCCCTGGTGCTGAATCCCCTTACAGAGGCCCCGATCCATGAGATCCTAGAAGGCATTCTAAAACAGTAACAAATGGTATGGATACATCCACATAGCACTGATGGCTTTTATTGCAGATTTGTGTCATTACAAGGATAATCTTGGAATATATTAAAAAAAAAAACCTCCCTTTTATATACACAGAACATGCTACATGGTACACTGTGAGAAATGCTGAGGTAATAGGCACGCACCCAGATGCAGACAGTACCAAACGCCCCACACCTCACACACCCAGCCCACATGCCCACTGGGAGGGTCTCACCTTCCAGACTCATCTCTTGCCCCTGGCTTGTTAATTGTCCCAGTAGCACTGAGCCCAGCAGGACTCAGGAAGGCACCATGCTGCGGTGCACCAGCCACAGGGTCCACCGACCCTTGATAGTTCAGCAACTCATTGAAGTGGGCAGTTCTCTCTCACATGGCCCTGTCATCCAGGGGATGAGGTGCAGACTCTGGTTCACCTGAGCATGGGACCTCAGGTCTGTGGCCATCTGGAGGCCTCAACACACTGGCAGTGACTTCTCTTCAGCTGAGTGTCTCTGGCAAGGCAGGCTACTATTTGTGTGAAGGTTAAAATGATGTGGAGGCTAAAGTATGAATGGAAGATACAAAACTGTGACTACACAATCTATACAGCCGCTAGTCTTGCCTTTGGCCTGGCTTTACCTTACCAGCCAGAACCTGAGCCCACACTGTTTCCTCCTCAGAGGCTAAAGAATCTTGCCTGGAAAGAAAGACCTGTGTGGCAGAAAAGGAGAGGCAAGGGGAGAAGGTAGAAGAGGTGCCTCGAACTCCAGTGAGCAGCCAGGGACTGAGGCTCAGAAGGTGCTGAATGAGGGGTTAGCTGGGTGGAAGGATGTGGAGAGGTCCTGAGAAAGAGGGAAAGTATAACAATGGACTGGGAGAGGGATTTTGAAGTTTGATTAGGTGCCCAGAGGGGTTCTTCAGCGGGGAGGCCAGGAACCCCTATGTGAGAGATGAGTCTTGTAGACATTCCTGGGAGAATCTGAGCACGTGGATGCAAGGATTACTCTTTGAATTGGGGCGACACAGACTGTGTTCTACCCTTCGACTCAAGTAACACAGCATTAAGGAAATGCTTTCCTCTGAAGAACAACTGTTGGTGACAGCTTCAGTATCTGAGAATCAAATATAGAATATTTAGGTGTATATGGCAAATCCATATAGATGTCCACACATATCACATGTGATATGTATCTAAGTGCACGTACATATGGTATGCACATAAGTGCACAGGGAGGCTCATATACATGTATGTAATAAAGGTGTTTGCACTTGTGTTTTTGTTGGAGGATTTAATTGATTTAAAGAAAGAGTTGCCTGTATTCCCATCCTGTCCTGGGAAGCTGAAAGGCTGTCTGGTGTGAAGGAAAGTAGAAGGGACAGAAAACACTCTTATCAGTCCAGTTCTGTTAATGTGGCACAGTGACTTTGGAAAGCAGAATTCAGCATCCCATCTTCCCAGCCCCAAGGTGAACTGGAAAGGAGTTGTGTTGGGGCTGCATGGCCAGGGCAACTCCTGGTGATGGCCACAGGAGGACCAGGAGGGGAGCAGGCTTAGTGGAAGGTGTTGGGGTTGGGCCGGATCATCATCACCACTTTCTTCAGCGAGTAGGAACCTCCTCGGAACTCAGCCCAGTAGACCCCATCCTGGTAGCGACTCCGGTAATGGCCCCCGCGGTACCAGACCCCATTGAGGTTAGAGTGGGCACAGGCATTATACCACCAACCTCCCTTCTGGTAGTGGGCACAGTTTCCTGCAAGAGAGAAGGGAGTTAGGAAGTATCTAAGAGGAAGCAATTCTGCTCCATCTGCCATGGGCTTGGAGCCTCCTCAGGACCCTCTCTGGGAGGCCATCAGAGCAAGGACATTTGGGAGGTGGACCCTGCCCACCAAAGGTCAAAGGCTAATCTACAGGCCCACTCAGACCTGCCTTGAGATATGGCTTTATAATGAGCTAGCTGTGAGATGGCAGACAAGTGGCTCCCCCTCCCAGCCATTGTATTCTCATTTGTAAAAGGAGGATAACAATAACATTCATTGCATAGGATGACTGAGGTTTTTTGTTTTTATTTATTTATTTTTTTGGCAGCACTGGGGTTTGAACTCAGGGCCTCACACTTGCTAGGCAGGTGCTCTTACCACTTGAGCCACTCTGCCAGTCCATGACTGAGGATTAAGCGGGAGCCTGTGTTCAACACAGCCGAGACTCTGTGCAGAGGCAGCACCCAGAGTGCTGCCCATCACAGACTGGAGAAAATGACCTGTGGTGGCTGGGAGAGGGAGAAAGAACTTTTCTTAGGGATTTGTAGGGATTGAAAGGATTGGATCCAGAGTCTTTATAGAATGACAAGGAGAGTGTTTAAGATGGAATACCCCTTTTATTCTCCCCATCCTGAATTCCATCCAAGTAGCTTTTTGTGTTATTTCATAAAAGAAAGATATTTCCATGGAACTCTTGGCATTATCACATCATGCTGCATTTTGTTGCCAAGGACAAGCAGTTCAGAACAAAAAGAAGCATGGGCAAGGTGTGAGCAGGCATGTAGGGGCATCACTCCCCAGGATGGGAGGAGTAAGAGGAGCCACTATCACTTGGGCTGTTTAGTTAGGAAGGGGCCTTCCATAGGGAGGGGTGGTCCTGCTCCAGCCAAAGTCATGGGAGCTAAGTAAGGGACTCACAGACAGTCTGAGGCAGAAAGTTGGAGGAGAGCATCAGTGCCAGATGCTCCAGGGTTCCCAATTTTTCTGGGGCTTCTTCTGGACTATGACTCAAGCCATAGGACCAAGTGGCAGTGCTGCATTTGGTGAGCAGGGAGAGACCATGGCACAGCAGAGTCTGCCTCCCATTTGTCACAGGAGGCCCCTCCTGCATTGGTCCTACAAGGAACCTGTCTGACAGTGGACTCTCAAAAGGCTCTTCTACCTGTTCATGATGGCTCTCAAGAAGTGTCTTTTGTGGCCTGGTGTTCCCAGATCTGACCAGGATGAGAGGCTTGTCCTGCATGGCTTTTCTGGAAGCCTCAGCACTAGCTGAGAAGACCTGCTGCTTTAGAGCAAGGGCAGGGTCAGTTCAGGGCCAGCAAGTGAGCAGAGGTGTCTGTGTGGTGCAAAGACAGGCAGGCCATGCCTCACCTGTTCCCTACTGTTAGCAGAACTGCCCACTACATTGAGGCGCCCTCACCTCAGCGTGTGGGCATCAGGGCTCACTCAAAGCTCGCCTCAGGCCGTTTCTGAGACAGGCTCCACAGCTTGCTCTTTAGAGTGGGGGGAGTTGCCTTCAGACCAGGACTAAATGTGAAGCTGAGCAGGAGGGGCTAGGCTTGCCTGGAAAAGCAGATTCAGTCTCGGCCTAGAGGCAGTGCCAGCCTCGGGGCAGCCGAGGCCTTGCCAACCCACCAGCCTCCAGGGCCTCTGGACCTTCATCATAAGGAACTGGGTATGGACTTTGGAGATATAAGCTGTGGGGTGTCTGATTCTGCACTTAGAGCACACTGTATGTGGGCACCTCTTTTAATATTTGATAGACTTCTTAGTAAAGACCTAGGTTTGAGGCATGTGATCTTGTACAAATCACTTCATCTCTCCTGTCTGGTTTCCTCTTAACAGCTTCTATAGAGTGTTGCATTAACATTACATTCTAATCACAGTAGCTGTCAGGACAGAGGCCCTTACTATATGCCACATCCTATACAAAACACTTGATGTACATGCTCTTGAACCTTCTCCCTGCCCTGCAAGGTAGGTGTTGTCCTTACTTCCAGATGTGGAAACCAAGGCCCAGAGAGATTATGCAGTGTGCTGAGGACACATGACTGAAGAGGTGGGGACAGCATTGGAACCCAGAGTGTATGACCCAGAGCCCAGGGGTGGGCATGTGTCCCTCAGACAGAAAGGCGAGGAGGGCACAGCCCCAAACATGAGTGTTAGCCTTGGCCCAGGGCTGCCTTCCTCTGTGTGATTTATACACCTTTGCCTTTTTTGTTGTTATTGTTTATTTGTTTATTTATTGGGGTCTGAACTCAGGTACTTGCACTTGCTAGGCAGGCACTCTACCACTTGAGCCATACCCCAGCTCTTTTTGCTCTAGGTATGTTTTGAACAGGGTCTTGCTGTTTATGCTCAGGCTATCCTGTACTGAATTCCTCCTATTTATGCTTCCTGCATAGCTGGGATGACAGCTACTGTGCCTAGATTTTATTGGTTGAGGTATGGTCTTGTGAACATTTTGCCCAGGCTAGCCTTGAACTGCAGTTCTCTCTATCTTAGCCTCCCAAGTAGTTAGGATAACAAGCATGAGCCAGAGCACCCAGCTTATCTTTTCATTTTTGTAAGTGCCACTGTGATCCAGCTTTACCAAGGGGATCTGAGGGCAATGGGCTGAGTCAGGGACTCTGTCTTTAGGTGACCTCTTTTCCCCACCCTGCACCTGGGAGTCACTTTTCCTACCTGTGTAGACATCATGGTCTCTGTCCAGAGTGGTGAACTGCTTGCCATTGTGCCAGGTGAAGGAATCTCCTGCATTGCCATGGTAGCGCCCCAGCCGAAGTTTGTAATACTCGCTCTCCGGCTCCAGGCGGAAGCTGGCATATTCTGCAAAGACCTTGCGACCAGACCAGTCCTCCATGGTCACAAGTAGTTTGTAGTTGCCTTGGTTCGTCAGCCAGTAGATGTTCTCCAGGCCCAGCCAGTATTCGCCATCAATGTTCCCAAACCCTTGCTGGGGAAGACCCAGGAGAGCATGAGTGTAGAACCTGTCAGTGCCCCTGGTAGAGTGGCCTGGGAAACAAATCAAACACGAGGCAAGCCTGGGCTCCAACCCCCACACCCATATGTCACAGTCCTGTGACTTGATGAGTCATTTCACATTTCTGAGCCTCGATCTCACATCATTCAAAAGATGAAGTGTATACCCCTTCTGGGTCAGGCATCACATGAGCCCCGGGCTCCTCACTGTCACATGGGGATGCTATTACCTTCCCCATGGGCTTGCTGCGGGAATGCATGTAGTGTGGTGATATGAGAGCCCAGCACACAGAAGGTGTGTGTCCAGCATTCCCTGGACAGAGCTCTCACCTCCCCTGAGCCTCAGTTTCCTTCTTTGGCATGGTCTGTACATGAGGGTTATGCATAAGTTCTAGCACATCAGACAGGTGTGAGCTGTGACCTATGTGTCTTATCCACCTGGACTTCCTTCTAGTCCTAAAACTGAGTGGTTTTGTGTCATCAGCAGAGTGGTAGTCATCAAAGTCTTGTAAGTCTTGTCATTAGTATTTAGTGAGCACGTACAGTATGCCGGCCCTGTGATGAGAACTTCCCATAGGTTATTTTGTTAATTCTCACACCAAGTCTTAGAGCAACATCCTATCATTGGCCTCCCTAGGATGGGTGAGCCAGGATATGGCTGTGCGTGCTGCCTCCGTGAGAGAAAGGAGAGCACAGGGGAGTCTCCAGGAACCTCCAAGCTAGGAGGTAGAGGAGTAGCAAGTGGAGACACAGGGTGGTAAGGAGGTGGGCAGGGGATGAGGCTGGAAGGAGACCCAAGAATTGGGCACAGCAGAGCCACATGTGGAGGCTAATAGGAGTTGTGGCTTTGAGGGCTAAGCCACACTCACTGCTTTGCTATGTGGCAGCTGTGCAGCTGTGAACAAGGCCCCATAATCTGGGCCATTGAAGTCCCCTCCCCAAGGGTTGCTGTGAGGTTAGATGAGGTCAGAAATGAGAACTCTGCATGGTACTGGGCATGGGCAGGTGCTCAGTGAACTAAACTGTTTATACCATTCTTAGTGACTCCTCTTTGTTCAGAGGAAGGAGAGTGGGGAACCCTGAGCCCTGGTGATCGTTCTTATTACAAGGATGAGCATTTCAGTGATCAGGGAACTGAGGATCCCAGAGAGTGGACTCCATAATTAGGACTGGGGTATTGCCACTGCTCCCTCCAAGGACTTTTTAAGGGAGCCTTGGGACTTGCACCCTGTGTGCTTTGAGAATGGGGCTTCTGTGGGGAAGATAGCAGTAAGCAGCAGGGAGTAAGATTCTGCCCACATTCCAGCTGGAGCGAGGGCCCCACCCCTCTTAACTGCTGCCTTGCAGCAGGTGCCAGGGACCAGCAGGGAAGGAACCTATCTCCACTCTGGTGAGTTTGCAGAAATGGCCCTATCCTCCTCCTCCTTGCCCAATGGGGCCAGTCACCTGTGGGGAGTGCAGACAAATCCTGCTGGCACTCACCTTGTATGTCTCCCAGTTCCTGAAAAAGTTGACAGAGCCATCCAGGCGCCTCTGGATGACAGTCCAGCCCCCAGGGTCATGTCTCTGGTCACACCACACCTGCATGAGGCGGTTAGTATTCTCAGGCTTTACCAGGTAGATGGAACTAGTGTCATGACCATCCTCTAGGGCCTGCAGACAGTCTCTCCATGGGCCTGTGGACACAGATGTGCACATGTCACAACTGCCATACTGCCACACCTCAAGCTCTCTTTTGAAGCTCAGACTGGAAGGGTTCTCGGACCCATGGCCCCTAATTGTCCCCAGTGGTTTCCTATATTCCCATGTTAGTCACATCAGCAAGAAGGTACAAACTTAAGCCACCCAGATATGGACAGGCTGGGGTCTTCATTACAAATCTGAGGAAACTTGAACTGATCTGCATAGTTTAAAATACAAACTTGGCTTCAGTTACTTTTTCTTATTTATTTATTTTATTCTACTACTCAAGTCACTCTGCCAGTCCACACTTTGCTTCAGTTTCTTAAAAATATTCCCCATACTGAGAATGGTTAAGATCAGAAGTGCAAAGAAAATTCCATCTTGCTCTAGTAATTTGCATATTCATTCAACAACTATTAATTGAGTTCCAGCTGGGCCACAGAAGCCCCTATGGCTAGCAATGGAGAGCAGAACTCACCAGCCTTCTGTCAGCTACACTTCCTAGGGACCCTGTCTTTCTCTCTCTGTGTATATGTGTGTGTGTTGGTGGGTGGTGCCCATCAGTGGCAGGTACACTCAGCTTTTCCTGCATAGCTCCAGCTTGGCAGCTTCCTTCCTGGCTGGTGGTTGGGCTCAACTAGCCCACCTATCATGGTTAGCCAGGCAAGCTTTGGGTTTAGATCCTTGCTAGACATCTCAGTGAGCCTCTGAGGCCTTGCAGCAGCACATGAGCAACCCACCTAGAGCTCAGTAGGAGATAGGAGCCACCTTGCTCCTGTATCAGTTCCCTGGACCCATGTCAGTTTGGGTGCTGACACTTTACTGTGAGCTCCTCCCTTCATTCTCTAGGGGGGCATCTAACCCACTAACCTTTCCCTCAGCCCTCTCCCTACTCAGGAGATGGGCAGGACTCCTAGCACTCCATCCCAGGAAGCAGGTGTGCCTGCTTTCCTTCCTTCCTCCCTTTCTCCCTCCCTCCCTCCCTTCTTTCCATTCCTAATTCCTCTCTCCATCCCCTTTCCTCCCCATTCCTCCCCTCTCCCTTCTTCTCTTTCCTTCCTTCCCTGGTGCCACTTTCTGCCTCTGGCCCCCCTCAGCATCTATCCTGGAGAAGGGGAGGCCAGACCTTTAGAAAGAACACTCAAGAAAGGAGAAAAAGGTTTTGGTTGTGCTTGGCCCAAGCCTCAGGGGCTGAAGCAGAGAATGGAAGTCTGTCCTCAGTAGCTGGACCAGAGCACTGGTGGGTGTTGGGGGTCTGGCTTTTTACCAAGTCAGCAGTAAAGGGGTAGGGAGAAGTGCTTAGGGGAAGAGACAGTGTTTGATCCACATGCTGGGGATAGAAGATCTGGCAGGAGCCTACAAAATGACACCCACTGAAAGCAAGCAGCCAGGCCTCTTCCTTCAGCACCACCAGGCTCCTGGCAGATGGTCAGATGGAGACTGTCCTTGAGGGACACCCTGTAGGGAGGCTTTGGAGACCATTGGGAGGATGGCAGTTGACCTCATGGCTCCCCACCTGCACTGCCTTCATGGGTGTTGTCGGTGGTTTCAGCTTTACCTCTGGCATACCTATGAGGGCTCTTTTTAAAAGACAAATGGTTTAAAATCTGTTGGGAACTCCAATCGCTTTAAGAATTTGTGGAAAGAAAAATGCAGATTCATACAATTTTGTAAACAATTTCAGAAGGTAAATGGACCCCCAACCCCTGGATACAAACACCTACTCTGAGAGTCCTCTCTGGAATAGCAGTAATCAGAATAAAGTGATAATAGTCAGCATGGACTTGGCATTTCCTATGTGCATGGCCCTGTTGCAGTCCCCGCCCAGTATTTCCACTCCTGACCCTCCTGACACCCCCATGAGGTGGTGGTACTCTCCCTGTTTTACAAATGAAGAAATCAGAGCCCAGGGACTTTAGGGAAGGCATCAAGATCATATAGCTGGTAAGGGGCAGGGTGGGTCTGTGTCCCCAGCTGAACCGGGTGGTCAGAGCCCACAAGGGTCAGGGGTCCAGGCTCTGATCTCTGTGTCCTGAGAACTATCTTTGACAGGATATCAAACCATTTTTGTTTTATCTTTATTAATAATTTTTTTTCACTATGTTTACTTCTTAGTGTCCTTTGTCCATTTTTCAATTTCTTCCGTGTTTTATAATGTAGAAGTTTCTTTCAAAAAAAAAAAAAGCAAATCTGGTAATTCTTTAAGGCCTCCTGGAATCATGGGGCAGTTATAAAATAATATGGAAGTGTGGAAGTGTTTAGCATTTTCTGCTGTTGGGAAAGACTCTCCAAATATCCCTGCAGCCTGTCTCTCTCATGACAGGCCCATCAACCTCAAACAAGAACCACATCACCAATGTCCCTTAGAAACCCTTCACAGACAGACCCCCAGCAAATCTCCCACGTTCAAATGCGTTCCCTTTTCTTACATTAAAGATGCCAGTGCCAAAGGCCAAAAATGTAAATGATTGATGAAAATGAGTCCAAAAATAGGTTGCATTGAAATGACAGCAGTAAAATAATCCGGTGGCCCTTAAAATGTTTGAGCCAAAACATCCCGTTCTGATGAGAAACCCATAGCAGAGGGTGATGCAGCGGCAAACCCATTTCATGTAAATAACAAGTGAAAATCCGAACTGTAACCTATAAGTACTGCAGTGACAAACCTGTTGTCGGTACATAGGAATCGTGCCATTGTGGGGGACCAGGCAAGGCATCCAACTTTGGGTAAAGAATCCATGGTTCAGGATGTGCGGGGCTGGGGAACACTAGCTGTCCCAAGGCTGTCTGGACAGGTATTCAGTGAAGAGTTTCTCTTTTTTTTCCTTTGATAGATAAAAGCTTGACCCTCCTCTCCCGTCATGCACATGTAACTATGTTTGCTTTTGGGTTTCTAAACTAAATATAAGATTAATGGGGGTGGGGGTTGGGATGGAGACTTTGGGAGATGTTGCTCAAAGGATACAAAATGTTATTTAGATAGTTCCAGAGATCTATTATATAACACAGTGATGATAGTTAATAGCAATGTGTTATATTCTTAAAGTTTCCTAAGGGCAGATTTCAAGTGTTGTGGTTTAAAATATATTGAAAAAAGGCATCACAGAAGGCAATTTCTAGTTGTGGTAAAGAGTCCCCTTCCTAACAGCACAAAATGACTGGAGTTTTAATATAAAGTGTTCATACACAATGAAATACATGCTCCCATTTGTATATGTGCAGATATGCATCAATGACTCATTTAACACCTATCTCTTGTAAAAAATGTGTTGAACCTCTACAAAGAAGTCTCAGATTATGTTCATTTATTAAATAAGTATTTTATAAAACAATAAGAATGACATTTAGCCCCTTAAAAATCATAAAATAATTTGACTATATTTGCAGATTGTTTGGATTAATTAGTTTTGATATGTATATAACTAATTAAGTAAGTTCTCTGTTAAAAAAAGATTATGTATACATACATACATATGTGTATATATATATATATATATATATATATACATACATATATATATATATATATGTAAAATATCTACTAATAGGCGTTTTCCACAAGGCATATTTTAAAAATATTTCGGTGGAGAAGACCACAAAGCTGTATTGAAGTAAAGAATGGAAATCTCTTTTTTGTCAACGGAGCTGAATTTTTGGTGTGCAGTGGGCACAGCGCTCCTGGAGCCAAGCAAGTGCCGGGCAGGCAGCCGGGTGGTGTTTACCTTGGCTCCTCTTCTGAGAGCGGCTCTGCCTGCAGCACCAGGCCAACACTAACGGGGCTTCACCCAGGCTGGGACCATAAAGACCATATTTACACCATGGCCAAATGTTCCGCATGAAGAGCTGTGCAGTCGCCACCTGGGCCAGAGGAGTGTGTGGGGTTCCCCAGAGAGGCAGCAAGGGTTCGGGAAGCTCACAGGACCAGGGACCACGAAGAGGAGAGAAGGGATGCAGGCACACAGGACCCAAGAAATGTAGGTTTCAGGCCTTTGGACCCCAGGACCAGTCCTGATAAGTGTTGGAGGTGATTTGAGTTAAGTACCCAGCCCAGCCCTGCCCAGTCCCTCCTCTCTGGGGTTTCATGCGCACAGCCTCCCAGGAAACCAGGGGCTACATCACTGATGGCCAATTAAGTGCTTGCCACCTCCAGCCAGAGTCTTTCTGATGAAGGTGAGTTGAGTGAGGTCTGGCCCAAGTATAACTTCCTCTTCTGTTTCCTGTCTGTGGTCTGGAGTGGGCCAATTTCAGTCTGGTTTACCCAGGCCCTAGAATTGAAATGGGCTTATAGACTGCAGCTGCCTTCAGTGAGGCCTGTTCAGGACACCAGCAGCAAGCCTTGAGGTGGGTCTGTGTGGGCTGTGAGGAGGAACAAGAAGACCAAAGGCCTTCCTGGCTATGAGCTGAGCTGACCAGGCCCACACAGTTGATGGGCTTTTTATCCCCTAAGCCTAGCCCTGAGCCTCAGGACCTGATAACCATAGGAAATGTCACAACTCCGGTGATTTAGTCTCTTTGAGGTCCTGGGAAGTTGCTTCAGTGATATTACCAAGTCACCTGCTTTTGCATGAGAACTGTATGCAGTTTTCCATTATTCTCACTGGTGGTCTGTCTCCAGAAAGTCTTTTCATCACTCTCCAAAACATTTTTTTTCTGACAGAAATGACTAGTTGTTAAAATTGGGAATTTCTTACCTGAATTTATTCATCTAAGTGCCAGGGCATGTGTACTGCTTAGGTGTGAGTCCTACCCTGACTCACAGCAGGACTTCCTGGGTGTCCTGAGAGGTCAGGAGGACAGACCCTGGTCGGGGTCCATGAGAACCAATTATGACTGATGCTCCAGTCTCTATCCAGAGGATTGGTGAAATAATATTTTAGTTATGGCCACATATATGCTATGTCAGCCACTACTTTTCAGCAAAAACAGAGTAGAAAACAATGACTAAACACAGGAATGGTTTGTACATTGCCAAAGCATCTCCAGTTCCCGCAGAGCCTCAGAACTGACATTACACATGTCTTTTCTGGTAGTTCCAGGAAAAAGGTCCAAATGTGCTTACTCTGTAGGCCACGTTAGTGCTCAGACATGGGCACAGTGCCTGGGGCCAATGAGCTTTTTAGGAGTTTATGAAAATGAGGCCTAAAAAAAAAAAAAACCTTATTGGCTCTAAAATATGAAAAGAAGACTACAAAATAAAAATTTATTAGAATATAATTAAATTTCTACAAAGTGTAACATCTTGTAGAGTTCATTAATTCTTAAATTTAGCCTCCATAAAAATGTTATTACTTTGGAAAACAATTTGTAAGTTAGGTTTTTCTCACTTCCCAAGAATTCCTGAACATGCCTGATGTTTGCTGAGAAATCAGAGCCAACCATAAATTAATCGAGTTACTCTTAGCCAATAATTTCAAAAGCAAAATTACTCAAATCCTTTCAAAATTGTTACAGTAAAAATTATATTACATGTGTGAGGTGGATGTACTTCAGTGCATTTGATATAGTCTGAGGTCTCCCAAGAGCTCTTAAGGCCCTTGAAGGGCTTAAAGGGGTCCTGTTCGTGCCTGTCTGACCTCAAGATAAACAGCTGTCGCAGTATTGCTTTCCAAGGACATGCTGAGACGCATGTGCCTACTTTTCCTACTGGGAAAACTTAGGTTTCCAGCAGAGCAGTTGGGTAGGAGGAGAAACGGGAGCTTTAGACAACTCACAAAAGTGGTTTTGACTGGAAGAGGCCATGGAGGTCTCACTGTGCACAGATGTGAGCACCTGCTAGAATCTGGGGACAGGGTAGAGTGGAGCACTTGAGCTTCCTGGGGCAGCTGTTGGTGGTACCCAAGGCTGCCTTGGTGAGGAGGTCACTGGACATGGAGGTGACCAGTGCCTAGAGCCACCCCAGGGATACAGTGAGGATGGCCATGGCTGTCAGTTCAACACAGGCACATCGTGGAAGAACATACCAGAACCAGGCTTATAACCCACAGATGCTAAACCACATGGCTGATGGTCCTGTGGTTGGCCAGCTTACTAACCCTTTCCCTGGAAGGGGCCAGCTTCATCGGCTTTTACTTAAAGAACCTGTGTTGGCTTTTCTTGATCGCCTTTTCATCTCCCAAACTCTCACAAACCCTTTTGTACTCTGTTCTGTCATTTTGCTGGGGCTGGGCCACAAGCCAATTGGTATGTACCAGTAGCCACAAATGGCATTACATCCTTTTAATTTTTATGAGAACAGGACATTTGCCCAGCACCCATTGAGCCTTGTCTTTGTGATTGTCCTGATGGCTGCTGGTAGTGGCTCTGGGAGTAGATCTACAAGGCCTCAGCCCCCTTATCACTTCCTCCAGGCAGCCTTTCTCATTCCCAGAAGAGCTTCTTCATCCTGCTCAGGTTCCCTCAGATGTTCTATGTATTTATCTCTACTGGAACATAGTAAGAATGACAACTAGAGCCCTTCACCCTCCAGGTGCCTTCCACGCTGTTTCATTCCATCCTCATGAGCCTATGCAACCATGAGGCAGCTCAGGAGTAGAGCTCACACGTCTGGAAAGTGCAGGGCCTGAGACTGGAGCTCAGGCCTGTGTCCTGCGCCCAGGCTCCTCCTCTGCATTGTGCTGCAGTCACCGCGTTAGGAATGTTGAGGGTCTGTTTCCTTAGTAGACTGTGGGCTCTTTTGGGCATCTTCTTAGAGCCTGAACCCCTGTTGCTCTTCCAGTGCAGCCTGGCACCTAGTCCCTCTGTGCTCCACCTGCCTGCCTTCCCCCCTCCCGTCTTCTCACCAGCTCAAACTACATTACCCCTCGCCACCCTCATTCTGTCCTTTCTTGCTGGAGAACCATTTAGAAACAAACCCCACAGCAGATGGCCATCAGAACACAAAGCAACTGCCTAGCAAGCATGAGGCCCTGAGTTCAAACCCCAGTACTACCAAAATAAATAAATACAAAGATAAATAAATAAAAGAATGTCAATGCTATTTAAAAGAAAAGAATGCAGAGCAAACTCCAGCAAAGGAGCCCTATTTTGTGGAGAAATCTGGATCATCTACAGCGGAGAGCCACACTGATGTCTGGGATGGCACCACATGGTTGCCTTTTCTGCTGTTTTAGAAATTACTTTGGAGACACCACCTAAGATAATTAATCCAACATTTAGGAAAAATTTAAAACTTCCATCTTTGTCATTTAAGTTAAAGTTCTCTTTTTCTTACCAAAACATTTTCTCTGTGTACACATTAATTTTAACTTACTATATTAAAAAACTATTGAGGGAAAATCACTTTTTCTTCAAAAGAAAAAAAAAAAGGATGACCTAACTACTCCAGGTCCTGTAGTTCCATCAGCTCATCTTGAGATACAGGGTGAGGACTGTCAGGCTTATTTTCAACATAATCTTCATGCAGATTCACCCCAGGGAGGGCTGAAACTGAGGGAGCAGTAATGTGGGGATTGGGAAGGGCATCTCCAGAGTCCCACAAACAGATCCCCTCATCAACTAGAGGTTGATGCAGGTAGATAGCAATGCAAGTGCATTACTTTGTTACTTTCACAACAAGGACCTAACCATTGGGCTCAACACAGCTAGCTCGCGAAGTTCTAGACATACAGCAGTGCAACGCTAACTTAATTTTAAAAAAATCTCTGGCAGCTTATCAGGGTTACAGTACAGTCTACTATGTAAATTCGCCACAACAATCCACTTGTGTGATTAGCAAGCTGGCCACAGATGCCCAATCTCTAGGATTTTCTAGATTACTTCCTGTTTGCCAAGTGCCAAACTGTTGGGATTTCCAGGCTTCCAGATGCCAGATCCCCAGGCTTCTAACAGTAACAAATTGATAGTTTATCTCCTGTAGCTGTAATACCCAGGGCATTTAGCCCAATGTCTTTCTTGGAAAATGGCCTAAGGCATGGAGGGATAGATTTCCCTGTACACTGAAAAGCTCTTTGCCATCAGTTCTCCAGGACCCTAAAGAGAAAGAGAGAGAGAGGGAGAGAGAGTGAGAGAGAGAGAGAGAGAGAGACAGAGAGAGAGAGAGAGAGAGAGAGAGAGAGAGAGAGAAAGCAGAGCAAGGAGGATCATGGCCCCTTGGAACCATCTTCTTCCAGTAGCTTTTATTTGGGAAGAATCTAGTAAAGAATGCTTTTTGAAACATTACATAGTTTGAAATGAATTTGGGGATCTTACTTTGTTTAGAACATTCTAGAGGAAAAAAAGAGCAAAGCACACAGTCCAGAGGCAGGAGACCTGCGCAGCTATCCACTCAGCCCAGGCCTTGAAGGCTGAATCTGATTCAGGGGTAGCCAGTCACCATCAGCAGTGCACTCCAGCTTTCCTCAGCAATGTACACACTCAGGCCAGGGAGCCTAGACGGCTGGAGTTCATCCATCTGCCCTACGACCAGCACCGTTTCCTGCATTGATGCTCACTTGGCCTCCAGAAAGAATGGGAGTCATAATGCTCTATGCTTCAGTCTCAGTTATAAGCCATGCCGTCACATTGTATGCACAGTCCACTGTGCATATTTCCCACCTCACTGGCTAGTCAGATCAAATCAAGGAGAAAAATCCATCTAGGAAAAGCTTGGTCAAGTCATCCAAGCTCCAGCAAAGGACACTTGTGGCAAGAGGGATGGTTTTCATGTGTCTGTGTATTATTAGCAAAGCAGTGTGGCTCCAAGAGAGGATTGTAGTTACTGGTTTTATATGTGGAGAGCTAACATTTACAGAAATCAGGACTTTAGACTTTGCTCTACAGTGAAGACACCTATCCATTGAAATTCTGAGCAGTAACCCCAGAGATATGTCCAGATTTGATAGAAATTAAGCACCGGATTCCAAGGACCCATTTCCTAGGCACCAGTGTGTGTCATGGTTTCTGTGGGCGGGTGTGCTCCACTAATCCTGCTGGGAGGGTCAGCTGACCCTGGTGGGTTTGCAGGAACTGTGTCTGTGTGGCCAGCACTGTGGGCGTTCTCAGAATACACTGTCACCTTCTCCCAGGGCTCCTTTTCAAAGGGCTGCTTGGAACCAGTACTATGAAACAATAATAGGTCAGGTCTCCTCTGAAGCAAGGAGTATCCCAGAGTGTTTGAGACAGGCTTATTTTGAGCCTGGGCTGAGCCACTTAGGAGCCCTGTAGTCTTTGCTAAGTTGCTTCACTGCTTTTAATCTCAGTATCTTGGAAATTCGGCATCCAGGGACCAGCAGGCTTTGTGACCGGAAGGCCATGCTAAGGGATCTGAGGGGCTCTAATAGTTGTACTATTCCATGATGTTATGGCTTCCTCTTACCCCCAAGCTGGTTGTGTTCTTTTTCTCAGGAGAAAAAAATAGCAAGAAGTGCTCATGCCTGGTTTTTAGATATTTGTTTCCAGCAAGGTCTTGCTTTGCAGCTGGTGGTAGGGTTATTAAGTGCTTCCCTAGTCATGTCTAGGATGAACCTTGTGATAGGAGGCTGGCATGTGTGGGGTCTGCCTGGGGTGAGCTCAGAGGCCACCTGCCCCTTATTTTGTGCTTCTGAGAATGACCTGGGCAGCTGTCCTCTTTAATAGCAGCAGCAGGACTCATGGGGAGAGGGGCACAAGTGTGTCCTCTGGCCCAGGCCTTATCCAAACCAAAATGTCCCCAGGGAGACAAGACAAAGTGCAGGTGTGAAGCCAGGAGCTGCGGGTCCCTCACCCCAGCTGTTGGCAGGCCCCTCCTGGGGCCAGACTGTTGCTGACTGGAGGTAGCCAGGAACAAGTGCTGAGTACAGCTTCAGATAAGGGCCAGTGGCTGCCTTAGTCCCCTGGGGAGAGTCATGCATCATGCTGAGTAGCCAAAACAATGGGGAAAAGAGGGATGGCTCTGAAATTGCTGAATGAAAGGTTTAGAAGCTGCCAGGGCCTGAGTGCAAAGGTATTTAATTGCAAAGGTGTTTCTGAATGAGTGATGTGCAGGGAATAATGTCTCTTTTGGAGAGAGCACAGAGGGGTTTTGTTTTCCAGGACCGAGGCCTGATAAGAACTCTTTGTTGATTGGTTTGGTCAAAGCTCAGTGAAAGGGACCATCTGCTTTTTACTAAGGTACAGTCTAGCCCCAGAAATGGCACCCTCCCAGCTCTGTCTGCACTTGTGGGGGAGTTCAGTGGTGAAATAGGCCACAAAAATTCTGCTGTAATCAATACCAGCATTTGGTGGAGGCTTTACTTTTAGAAAATGATAAATCAGAGTGCATTCAGGTTATCTGCACAATGAAATCACAGCAGTCCCCCCATGTGCCATGTGCTAACTTAAGTGAGAGAGAAAGCTAGTGAACTGGTGAATGAGTGTAGGAGCCTTGAATACAGCAGCCCTCAGGCTCCTTTGGCTGTGCCACAGCCTGTGCTGGAAGACAAAGAGGTGGAACACCAGGACCTTTGCACAGACCCATCTCCACGAGGAACCCATTAGTAACTTGGTTTCTCAGCTCCCAGGTGTACCTGGTAAATTCTTAAGAAGTCTCACTTGTGTCCACCCTTTCCTGTCCCTCTGCCACCTTAGTGTCCCTGCAGCCCCTGACATGCCCCTCTGCAGGGCACTCAGCACCTTGGAGGTATTGCCACAGTGGACAGAGTCCAGCATTCACTGCGTTCCTAATTTCAGGTATTTCATTATACTTGCCCCATAAATTCTCACAGTGTTCCAGAAAGTTTGGCCTCACCAGGTGCCTGCTCCCAGAGAAATCCTTTGTCAGATCTAACACGCTGACTTTTGTTTTTGTTTTTTTGCAGTACTGGGGTTTGAACACAGGGCCTACACCTTGAGCCACTCCACCAGCCCTTTTTTGTGATGGGTTTTTTCAATATAAGGGCTTGTGAACTATTTGCGTGGATTGGCTTTGAACTGCAATCCTCCTGATCTACACCTCTTGAGTAGCTGGGATTACAGGTGTGATCTGCTGGCACCTGGCCTAACATGCTTGTTTTAGGGTACAGAAATCATGAATGCTGGATGGTTCCCAGATGCATTCATGCACCTGCCACCTCCCCAGACTGAGTTCCTGAAGATCAGAGCCCATCGTTTTCACCTGCTACACCCAGCATGAAGTAGAGCTCAGCCCATGTTGGCTGCATCACCTACATAATGTTCCATGCATGATGTAACATAACCCTGTGAAGTTATGACTCTGTCTCCATTTTGCAGAGAGAAGTTTGAGGCTCAGAGAAGTTAAGTAACTTTCTCACGAGCAAACAGTTATAAGGAGTGGAGCCCACATGCAAAGCCAGGTCTTTGTATTTCCATTCTGTATATACTAGTTTAATTCAAATTCAGGAATGTCCTGAGGTTTCGAGCTAGAAACCAGAGACACTTAGGCAAGAGGTGATCTCCTGAGTGACCATGAGAGGGCCTGGCTCATACATCAGGATCATAACCAGGCTCGCCTGAGCCTTCATGTGGCACCCAAGGGCACACTTTCTCTCTGGGTATTCTGTCAGACATGTGAACACATCTGCCCTTTCACTTCTGATGTCAAGCAGGTGTGGGTGCAATAAACCAGTCCTCAGCATTAAATGCCAGAACTAAAGACAAATTGTTTATTTGTCCCCTTATTTTAAGATGAAAAAAGACTCCGCTTACCCTGGGTCCAGCACCAGTGCTGAGCACACTTTTTGCAGTACCTCATTTCAGAACTGTCAGTTGGGGTTAGACTAAAATAGAGCCTACCTGGAGCTTCAGATGGGAAAGCTGAGGTGCAAAGGAACAAAGTGACTGCCTCTTGCCCCAGAGCTAACCAGTGGAGGAATGAGGATTTGAACCCAGGCTAGTCTACTCCAAAGCACCTGCTCTCAAACCCCACTCTCAGTCTGGGTCTTTCCTTCAAGGTGCTGTGGCAGATGCTCTACCCTGCCACAAGCTGTCCCCACTAACTGGAAAACAGTGCCGATTCTGTCACTGGCTACCCTCTGCACACAGGGCAGCCCCTTTATGGAGCTGCTGTTTATTTTTAAACATGTCAAGTAAGTGTAAAACAGATAACAAATATCTCCCTACTTATACAGTGAAGCAGAGTCCCAAGTACTGGCTTAAAGCAGATAGGTGCTAGCCTGCAGAAATGGATCTAGTGCTCATTAGGCAGCCCATTTGAAAGGCCAGTGGCAGCTGGATGAAGGAGGGACTGAGCTCCAGGGGCTAGGCTGGTACTATGAGGGGAGCCTCTGGCCTCACCCCTCAAACTGAGGATTCCCAGGCTCCAAGCACAGAGGAGCCAACTTAAGATTTAAAGTGAGGCTAAACATAGATCTGCCATGTGATCCAACAATACCACTCTTGGGGATATACCCAAAGGAATATGTCACAGGTTACTCCAAAGGCACTTGCACACCCATGTTTATTGCAGCACTATTCATAATAGCCAAGTTATGGAAACAGCCAAGATGCCCCACTATTCATGAATGGATTAAGATTCATGAATGGATTAAGTCATGAAGAAGAATGAAATCTTACCATTTGCAGGTAAATGGATAGAACTGGAGAACATCATCCTGAGCAAGGTTAGGCAGGCCCAGAAGACCAAAAGGCATATGTTCTTCCTCATATGCGGACTTTAGATCAAGGGCAAACACAACAAGGGGATTGGACTTTGATCACATGATAAAGAGAGAGCACACAAGGGAGGTATGAGGATAGGTAAGACACCCAAAAAAAACAAGATAGCATTTGATATCCTCAATGCAAAGAAACTAATGCAGAAACTTTAAAGCAACAGAGGCCAATAGGAGAAGGGGACCAGGAACTAGAGAAAAGGTTAGTTCAAGAAGAATTAATTTAGAATGTAACACATATGTACAGAAAAGCAATGTGAGTAAACTCCCTGTATAGCTATCCTTATCTCAACTAGCAAAAACCCTTGTTCCTTCCTATTATTGCTTATACTCTCTCTTCAACAAAATTAGAGATAAGGGCAAAATAGTTTCTGCCTGGTGGCGAGGGGGTGGGGGGAATAGGGAAGGGGCGGGGGGAAGGGGGAGAAATGACCCAAACATTGTATGCACATATGAATGAAAGAAAAAAAAAAGATTTAAAGTAAGGATCCTAAGCCTGTGAGCAAGTTACCTAACCTGTCTTTCAGGAGCTTGGGGTTAATTAAATAACACGCATAAAGATGCCCAGTGCTGGTCCCTACTGCCAGGGACCTCCATTCCTTCTGCTTTATGTATCCTGAGAACCATAGGGCTGGTGGAGTGGACCAAGTACAAGACCAGAGGTCAAACCTCAGTACAGGTGTGTGGGGGGGTGTTATGTGAGCTGGGTGTGGTAGAGCACAACTGTAATCTCAGCACTTAGAAGGCTGAAGCAAGAGGATCACGCATTCCAGACCAGCCTGGGCTACATAGTAAGTCCCTGTCTCAAACTAACAAACCAAAAAACCACAGAACAAACCAAAGAACCCCATTGAAAATCCTAGGCAACAGCAGGTTGTGGGAAGCTCACGGGCTTTGAGAAGTGCCCCATCCCATCCACCGGCCCCTGTGGTGTGTTTATCATACCTTCAGCATGACAGTGCTCTTCCCCTTAGCCTCCTGGTTTTTGGGTGACATTTATAGAATGCCAGCTCTGCTCTGCACACTGCACAGCCCACAGGAGAGCCATTCTCACCACCAACACAGAGCATCCCATGCAGAACCCAGCGAAGCACAGGCCCTTGGGAACGCCTTACTTCCCACTTGTACCTTTGAGCATCCATCTAAGCCATGTGGTCCCTCCTCACCCCACTGGTCCCAGCGGCTGTCCCAAGAGATCGCTAAGGGATTGTGCAAGTCCTGGCTCTTCTCCCACTTGTGGTCACAGCCAGGGAAGCCTAGTGCCTGGCTCTGAGGCCCAGAAGGACTTACCTGACGGCTTGTCGGTAGAGGATGGGAGGCTGGTGAGAGCAGGCATGGTGGGCAGAGGGGGTGGCAGCACCTTCAGGTTCTGGTCGCTCTGGATCTCATTGGTAGAGATCTGGTTGATGATGCGGTTGTAGGTGGGCGGCTGGTAGACCTGTGGCGGGGCCGCAGGGGGCGGCTGGGACACAGGCCTGGCTGCAGGCACCCTCTGGCAGTGCTCCTCGAGCTGCGCGATGACCTCCGATTGGTTGTGGGCCAGTGTGGCCAGGTGCTGGTACTTGTGCTCCAGGTCCTTGTACTTGCTGGCCAGCTGCAGCATGTCGGCCGTCTGGTTGAGGATGCGGTTCTCCAGCTGGGAGAGCTCCAACGCATTGTCTCGCTTACGGATGATCTCGTGCAGTAGCTGCATGTAGAGCTGTGTGACGCGTGAGTTCATATTGCGGCTCTCCTTGCGCAGCAGCTTCACCTCACTCACGATGCCACCGTCCACCTCCACCAGCTGTTGCAGCGTCTCGATCTGCCGCTTCTGCTTGAGCAGCTCGTTGTTGAGCAGCTCCAGCTCCTGCTTATGCACGCGGTTCTCCAGCAGCACCTCGGGCTCCTTGGAATTGACGCATATGGCTCCCGTGACCCGCTGCTGG
Organism: Castor canadensis; assembly: GCF_047511655.1. NCBI lineage: Eukaryota > Metazoa > Chordata > Mammalia > Rodentia > Castoridae > Castor > Castor canadensis. The sequence goes on along the minus strand of NC_133398.1, from coordinate 8,722,111 downwards.
GGCACAATGAACGTATAGGTGCACTTGTCCGGGGACTCGCCTGCCCGCTTATACCTGTTGAGGTAAATGTACTCTCTCGGTGAGCCCTCCTCCGTGCCCTCAAAACCATCCTCGGGGCCTGCAGCAGCTCCCAGGGTGGCCAGCAGTCCCAGCCACCAGCACGACACGCACAGTGGCCTCATGGTCCTTGCAACGTGGTGGTTATTCTTTGTGAATGAAACCTATGAAAGCCTGAAAATTAACAGAGGGGAGGATCAGTGATGGGCCCATCTCTGCCAGCGGCCTGTGCCATCATGATCCCAACCTTTTTACCAGACAGGGAATTCCCCAAACGCAGCTCAAGAGGCCATGTTCTACTCTCTCCTGGAGTCAGAGAGGCAAGCAGCTGTTTGGGAAGCACTGGAGGATAGGGGTAGAGACTAGGGAAAGGAGGTCTGGGCATCTAGAGGCCCTGGCCATAGCTCTGCCATTCCAGGCTTGACATTGGTGAGGGGCGGTGGAGGGAGGATTGCTTTATTCCCTCTCCCTTTTCCTCTCCCTCAGAACCCTCTGACTTTTATGTCTCCTCATTAATGCCAGGCCTTTTCTCATGTAACATCTAGACCTAAGCTCCATGAGGACAGGTACTGGGTCTGACTCAGTCACACATCCCTAGAATGTGGCACTGCGCATGCTTTCAGCAAGTATTCACTAAATGAATGAATTGCTAAACATGATATGGAATGCACTCAGTTCATAGTGGACAGTTTCAAGAGAAGGCTGTCAGTGTCCGGTCATGTGACTGATCTGTGTATTAGCCAAGCTGCAGAGTCCCAAACAGGAACAAGCTACTGAGCTTTTCTAAGTCCAAATATTTGCAGCAACCGGTGGCTGCATCGTCCCAGTCATTGCAACGTGATTAAATCATTTGGGAGCATAAGTCAAGCACGTGTGTTCCAACTTGTTTCTGTTCTGTTCTTGAACCATTTATCCTTTTCCCAGATATCCAGCGAATGTTACAGTGTGTTAGGCAGTGTGCTGGCTGCTGGGGACGGGATGGAGCCAGCTCCTGCCCTCACGTGGCTTCCATATCCCCACAGAGTTTGGAAGTGTTGTGAAGCAGAAGCATCACATGCTGTGAAAGGGCACTGCGGAGAACTGACCTAACTGGAGGGGCCAGTAATGCTTCCCTGAGAAAGTGACCTTTGTGCTGACCCTTGAGGGATGAGTAGGAGTGAGACAGGCCAAGAGGGAGTGGAGGATGTGTGCCTCCGACCTCTCAGCCCCCCAAGGGCGTTGGTCCAGCAGTCTTCTCCTCTCCTGTATCTTAAAGTTCCTACACTTCTGCTGCTGTTTCTCTTACTTGTGCTAAATCTTCTCTTGGCCTCGCACCCTTGCTCCAGCTACTGTTCCATTTCTCTGCTCCCTACTTTGTCAAAGCCATCCAAAGAGTTGCTGCTTATGGTTCCCAGAAAGCCTCTACTCCTGTCCCCTCCTGAACCTACCTCATCAGCTCTGCCCCTCCTGTCCACTCCATGTACTCTGGCCAGGTCACCAGTGGCCTCCACTTGCCAGATGGAATGGCCATTTCTGGTCCTCATTATGCCTAGCACTGTGGCACAGCTGGCAGCTCCCCTTTTGAGCTTCTTTTCTGGAGCAGCTGTCTTCCTGCCCCCTGGCTGCTCCTGCTCGGCCTCCTTGACTAGTTCATTCTCATCCTCCTATATTCATTCTCTCTCTCTCTCTTTCTCTTTCTCTCTCTGGTCTTAGTATGTAGCCCAGGTTAGCCTCCGCCTTCCCAGTGCTGGGATTATAGGTATGCACTGCCACACCCAGCTTGCTTCTATGCTCTTAATGTCCCCACACTCTTCTTTTTTTTTTTTTTAATTTTATTTTATTCATATGTGCATACAATGTTTGGATCATTTTCCCCCCTTCCCCCACCCCTTCCCTCACCCCCCCGCCCCCTCCCTCTCCCCCCCCACCCCCTCCCTACCCGGCAGAAACTATTTTGCCCTTATCTCTAATTTTGTTGAAGAGACAGTATAAGCAGTAATAGGAAGGATCAAGGGTTTTTGCTAGTTGAGGTAAGGATAGCTCTACAGGGAGTTGACTCACATTGATTTCCTGTGCATGTGTGTTACCTTCTAAGTTAATTCTTCTTGAACTAACCATTTCTCTAGTTCCTGGTCCCTGTCTCCTATTGGCCTCAGTTGCTTTAAAGTATCTGCTTTAGTTTCTCTGCGTTGAGGGCAACAAATGCTATCTAGTTTTTTGGGTGTCTTACCTATCCTCACCCCTCCCTTGTGTGCTCTCACTTTATCATGTGATCAAAGTCCAATCCCCTTGTTGTGTTTGTCCTTGATCAAATGTCCACATATGAGGGAGAACATATGATTTTTGGTCTTTTGGGCTAGGCTAACCTCACTCAGAATGATGTTCTCCAATTCCATCCATTTACCAGCAAACGATAACATTTCGTTCTTCTTCATGGCTGCACAAAATTCCATTGGGTATAGATACCACATTTTCTTAATCCATTCGTCAGTAGTGGGGCATCTTGGCTGTTTCCATAACTTGGCTATTGTGAATAGTGCTGCAATAAACATGGGTGTGCAGGTGCCTCTGGAGTAACCTGTGTCACAGTCTTTGGGGTATATCCCCAAGAGTGGTATTGCTGGATCAAATGGTAGATCAATGTCTAGCTTTTTAAGTAGCCTCCAAATTTTTTTCCAGAGTGGTTATACTAGTTTACATTCCCACCAAAATGTAAGAGGGTTCCTTTTTCCCCCGCATCCTCGCCAATACCTGTGTTGGTGGTGTTGCTGATGATGGCTATTCTAACAGGGGTGAGGTGGAATCTTAGTGTGGTTTTAATTTGCATTTCCTTTATTGCTAGAGATGGTGAGCATTTTTTCATGTGTTTTTGGCCATTTGAATCTCTTCTTTTGAGAAAGTTCTGTTTAGTTCACTTGCCCATTTCTTTATTGGTTCATTAATTTTGGGAGAATTTAGTTTTTTGAGTTCCCTATATATTCTGGTTATCAGTCCTTTGTCTGATGTGTAGCTGGCAAATATTTTCTCCCATTCTGTGGGTGGTCTCTTCAGTTTAGAGACCATTTCTTTTGATGAGCAGAAGCTTTTTAGTTTTATGAAGTCCCATTTATCTATGCTGTCTCTTAGTTGCTGTGCTGCTGGGGTTTCGTTGAGAAAGTTCTTATCTATACCTACTAACTCCAGAGTATTTCCTACTCTTTCCTGTACCAAGTTTAGAGTTTGGGGTCTGATATTAAGATCCTTGATCCATTTTGAGTTAATCTTGGTATAGGGTGATATACATGGATCTAGTTTCAGTTTTTTGCAGACTGCTAACCAGTTTTCCCAGCAGTTTTTGTTGAAGAGGCTGCTATTTCTCCATTGTATATTTTTAGCTCCTTTGTCAAAGATAAGTTGCTTATAGTTGTGTGGCTTCATATCTGAGTCCTCTATTCTGTTCCACTGGTCTTCATGTCTGTTTTTGTGTCAGTACCATGCTGTTTTTATTGTTATTGCTTTGTAATATAGTTTGAAGTCGGGTATCGTGATACCTCCTGCATTGTTCTTTTGACTGAGTATTGCCTTAGCTATTCATGGCCTCTTGTGTTTCCATATAAATTTAACGGTAGATTTTTCAATCTCTTTAATGAATGTCGTTGGAATTTTGATGGGAATTGCATTAAACATGTAGATTACTTTTGGGAGTATTGACATTTTTACTATGTTGATTGTACCAATCCATGCGTGTGGGAGATCTCTCCACTTTCTATAGTCTTCCTCAATCTCTTTCTTCAGAAGTTTATAGTTTTCCTTGTAGAGGTCATTCACATCTTTTGTTAGGTTTACACCTAGGTATTTGATTTTTTTTTTTGAGGCTATTATTGTAAATGGAATTGTTTTCATATATTCTTTCTCAGTTTGTTCATTATTAGTGTATAGAAATGCTAATGGTTTTTCTATGTTGATTTTATATCCTGCTACCTTGCTCTAGGAGCTTTTGAGTAGCTTTTTGGGTCTTTAAGGTTTAAGATCATATTGTCTGCAAATAGGGATATTTTGACAGCTTCTTTACCTATTTGCATTCTTTTTATTCCTTCTTCTTGCCTAATTGCTCTGGCTAGGAATTCCAGTACTGTGTTGAATAGAAGTAGAGATAGTGGGCATCCTTGTCTGGTTCCTGATTTTAGAGGGAATGGTTTCAGTTTTTCTCCGTTAAGTATAATGCTGGCTGTAGGTTTGTCATATATAGCTTTTATAATGGTGAGGTACTTTCCTTCTATTCCTAGTTTTCTTAGAGCTTTTATCATGAAATGGTGTTGGATCTTATCAAAGGCTTTTTCTGTATCTATTGAGATGATCAAGTGGTTTTTGTCTTTGCTTCTGTTAATGTGGTTTATGACGTTTATTGATTTTCGTATGTTGAACCACCCCTGCATCCCTGGGATGAAGCTTACTTCCCCACACTCTTCTTGACCTTGGAGATCTTGTCTAGACTTGGATTACCTCCAAGCACCACCACATTTTGTTTATTTCTCCAGCCTGAGTTCTCCCCTTGACTCCAGATAGCTATACCCAATCTCCTCTTTGACATTTCCACTGTACTGACCACAAGACCTCTCAAACTCAGCTTATCTTCTTCCTTCCCACACCTCCATCACAGCCTTCTCTTCCCAGTGCTATAGGAGGTTCTAAACATTGGTTTTTCTTTTGTTAGTGAACAGCAACTCCATTTCAGTTACTCAGGCCAAAAACCTTGAAGTCATCCTCGAATCCTTTCTATCTGTCATACCCTTCGTTTAATTCACCGTCCAATTTTGATAGCCATGGCCATCGCCTGTAAGCACTCCCATAGTGCTCCTGCTTCCCACCCCCAGCCTCGTGCCGCTACCTTCGTCTCTCACCTGCCTCTTGCAGTGGTCTCCGAACTGGTCTTGTTGCCCCTGCCAACCCTATAGTCTGCTCTCAACCTGCAGCCAGAGGGATCCTTCACAAAAGTCACATGGGGTGCTCTTCTGCTCAGAACCTGCCAGCAGCAGCTCCCCTTCTTGGAGAGAAAGATAATGACTCTCTGAGACTCTCCCTGATCTGGCCCCTGCGCCCTCCCTGATGTCATTTCTGACCCCTGACCTCTTTAGTCACCCCCCTCCAGCCAGACTGGCCCCCTGGCTGTTCCTTAAGCTCGCCAAGCTCACTAATGACTCAGAGCCCTTGTACTTGCTGTTCCCTGCCCAGACGCTCTTTCCCCCTAACTTTGCTCACTCCTTCACCTCCCTCAGGTGTTTGCTGAAGATCACCTTCTTGGTGAGACCTCTCCACTTCCTGCTCCAGCGCCCTCATTGCCATCAGCGGTATGGTGTCCCCTGCCATGCTTCCTCACATGCAAACTCCATGAGGGCAGGGGCTGAGGAATACATAGATGCTCAATAAACATTTGTTGATGGCATGAAAAGACCCATTCACCCACAGTTGCAGTGCAGGGGGTTGAGGCTATAAAGTGGCACCTAGCAAGCTGAGGACTCTTGAGCAACTTCGGGGGTGGGGGGAGGTGTCAGAGCTGTGCAGAGGTCTGCCACAGATCAGGTCCAATAGTAACATCCATTTACTGAGTGCCCACCTGTACCTGACCCTGGGCTGCTCTCTTGTATCCACACAGTGTCCTTTGATGGTAGATACTCTTGTTATTTCCATTTTATAGAGGAGGAAACTAAGACCCCAGAGGCTAAGTGACGTGCCCAAGATCACAAGGCTAAAAAACAGGTGTACATGAACCTTCACGTTCTTCTGATTACACAGAGATGGACTTAATCTGATTTCTGATTTCTGTGATAAAATACCAGCCCTGGCACAGGACCCAGAGCATTGCCCTCCCTGTAGTCTAGGGGCTTCTCTTGTGAACACCAGGCTCCAAGGCTGAGCCTTGTGCTGGTCCATGGGCAGGTACAGCTCAAACCCTGGGCTTCTTAAGGCCACACTGGACTGTTATCCACTGAATGCCAAAGCCTGAGTCTGCTTCCTACAGCAAGAGCAGACCTATCCCACTAGGCAGAGCTCTGGTTTGGTTCTGCTGGGAGGCAGGGCTGCACTGATGTCAGTGGAAACGGATGCGTTTGGGAGTGTTTGCCTGGTTTCCAAGCTGCTTTGGCTGCTCCAGAGTTGGTGGCCACGCCTGCCCCAGAACAGTGGGGAGGAGCCATGCTCCAGGCTAGGGTGGGCCTGCCATGCCTTCTGTAGGCTGCTCACCTGCCGTGGCTAGTGACAAACATATGTGCTATGCAGATCAGCCTTTGCATGGCCAAGAAACTGCCAGAGGCCCAGGGAGGCAGGTTGGCTATAGGAAAAGTTTGATTTCCAAAACTTCCCAGGCTTCCAAGCCCTAGAGGCTGCATGGTTTATCACTGAGTTCTGACTCCTCCCAAGTGTGGGCCTTCAGGGTTTCCTGGGAAAGCTCTTTCCCTTGGACTTGAGATCCCAAAGGCTGAGCCTCTTCTGTGAAATACAGGGATCCAACCCACACTGCACTGCACACTTAGATAGGCAGCTAGGTAGTGCATCAGACACTAGAGATTTGAATAACATGTTAGCAGCGTGATAGCAAGAGTGACAAAACATTGCAGAGTTATGGCCAGGCACTGTGTGGAATACTTTACCACTTCCATGAATCCTACAGTCTTGCATGAGGGGATACCATGTTATCCTGTTTCACAGAAGGGGACCTTGAGGTTATGGACCCTCCCAGCCTGAAAGCAGTCCACTGCTTAGATCCGGTCTTGGCTCCTAGCACCTGCCCTGTGCTAGCCCAGGGCGGGAAGGCCAGTGACACAGGCCTGATCCTAGACTGAGATGCCTTGAAGGAGCATTTCTTGCAGTTGTTAGATTAAAAAGTAAGCCAAGCTTGGCAGTTAACACTCACATGGGGTTTCAGATCCTCAAAGCCCTTTGCAGACACAGAAGGTCATTTAATCATTCCAACACTCACAGCTAGTTATTAGTATAGTGCCTGATTTGAGGGTAAAGAAACTGAAGCTCAAAAAAGACATCATCTCACTGGCTTGTGGTCACATTGCTAGTGGTGGGACCAGTCTTGAAGCTGGGTCTCACTGTTCCATCTCCACGGTGCCTGGGCTTAGGGGTGATGTGGAGCTGACCAGCTTGCAGAAAGGAAGGGAAGGAAAGGGCACTGTGCCAGAGGAGCCTGACAAAGATGCCCCACGTAGCCCTTTGACCAATGGAGACAGAAACCCAGATAGGCGAAGTGACCTGCCCAAGGACATAGGCAGGTAAGAACCTGAGCTGACTGAGCTGGATCTCAGTCTCACACCTGGGCCTGCCCTCAGCCACCTCTCCCGCCTCAGAGGCATTTGTTTTCCCTAAGGATTCCACACACCCCCCCCAAACAAGTCTTTTGCTAGTTTGGCAGTTCTGAATGGGCAGTAATGAGCGTGTTTACTTTTGCTTTTTTGATATTTATTCAGCTAATTGCATCCCAAGAGAAGTAATCCCCCCCCCACACACACAACACACACACATTCCAACCTTCTTAGGCTGGAGAATAGCTCAGCTCCAATCAAAGCCCTGATCCTCAGCTTCTTCCTATGACCAACAAAGAAAAGCAAATCCAACTGTTTTCCTTGGCTTGGAAATTAAAAATGACTCGGAATTGCTTTTCCACATTGTGTTGTGAGGAGTTTCCATTGTGCATGGGCTTCCCTCTTTCCTCCCCACCAGTGAGGCTGGGGTGGCCACACTGTGTGATGGCTTCTGCACACCAGGAGGCAGCCTCCCTGGGGTTGGGTTCCACCCAGCCTCTGGTGGGCTGTGTCTGAGCATCCCCGCTTGGCCTGTGTGATGGGGCCACACAGCATGTGTGCATAACAGGAGGACCTGTTATTATAAGGCGCCCATGTGTGTGGCTCCAGTTGTGCAATCTGCAGCTCTAAGGGACACAGTGCACACTCATGGTCTTTGTAGCTCTATACATTTATATTATAGCTATTTTCTTATTCTCTCAAAGATGCTTTTAAGGCTAACATTGGGGCTCATAATCATCTCCATTTGCCAGCAAAGGAACTATAAAGATTTGAAGACCATGAGTCATGTGCCCAAATTACTAAGTAGCAGAGCTGGGGCAACAGAACCCCAAAATACATGCCAAAGCATACCTGCTGTGGAAAGTGCTAAAGTGACAGGAAACCCAAAAGAGAAAGTTCTCTGACCCTCCAGACAAGAGGAAGACAGAGCCCTCTTGGGGTTCCCAGGAATGTAGACTGCAGGGAAACCTCAGAATGAAAGCTGGCTCTCAGGAGTTGTTTTGTCCATCAGTCCAAGTCATAGTCCTGCCTGAAGGACTCAAAGAACCCCCAGCCAGCGCTGTCCTGTCAGTGTAAGCAGACAAAGGCCAAGTCCAGGCTGGGAGAGGAGTCCCAGACCCATAGGAGGCCTGAGAAAAAGCCAATGCCAAGGCCACAAGGGCATCTGGAACTGCCACCTGGCTCACCGTGTGCCTGGCTGACCCCTGATGTCCAGCTTCTGGGAAGCTAGAAACTTGAGCTGTGCTTGAGTGAGTCTGATGGGACAGAGAGTGAATCAGGATTACTAGACCAACAGAAAAGGACAGAAAAGAGACCAGTGAAAACCAGCACGGATAGTTATTTCTACAAAAGCTGGTTGTGAGAGGCCTGATATGCTGGCAGAGTGCTACCCAAGCCAAATACTGCTGATCCAGAATGGGGGAGGGAGGCAGATGAATAAAAAGTCCAGAAGAAAAGGTGGAAGGGCCCAGCTGAGCACATGATCAGTGGTATTGGGAATAACTGCTGTTATTGGTTGTAAATGTGTATGCCTTGCTGCACCTTACCTGTATGTAGAGGGCCTGTATGTAGAGGGCCATGTGTCCTGGTTAGCTCCCAGTGGGGCCTGTTCTCCTATGTGATTTTTAATAGCACCCCTTTTCATTCCCGAGAATGCCCTGATCAGGTAGCATATTATATGGCCCCTTTACCTAGGAGAAAGTTCTTATCTGTATTAGGCAGTTAGGGAAATCCAGGTCCAGAAAGGTTAGATTACTTGCCTGTCACTTGAAGTAAATAATGGAACTGGGTTGTTGCTGATACTGCCAGCTCCATGCCCTCACTGCCACCAAGACTGCTTCTCCAAGCAGTAGGAATAAAAGGCGCCTGTTTGTTGGTTTGTCTAATGGCCAGGATGCAGCTACTTCTTACTTACTGTAGACCGAATGAGCAGAATGGCTTTCAGGTCAGCACAAGAGTGAGTCTTGTTGGATGTTAGAAAGAGCTTCTTGATCTCGCAAATGGTGAGACCCCAGAATGAGCATCCAGAATGATCAGTGGCAGCCTCACCTTGCAAAGCCTGGAGAAGGGACTGTGTATCATTTGTCCTTGGTGACTCATTCCCAGACCAGGATCCTGTGAGTCATCCCCCACCAAAAGGCCATAGGGCATTCAGGGAGGCTGCATCCAGGAACCAAAGCCACCAGCTTAGCTCTCATAAGACTTTCAAATGTGCTGTCTGTCCCTCCATCCAGCCTTCCATTAACACCCATCCATTTAGCCTTTCTATCCAGCCAGTCATTGTGTGTATCTACAACTAGGGGCAAGCCCTGTTATGGGTGATGGGATCACAGGCATGAACCAGAGAAGTAAACAGGCCAGGATCAGAAACCTTCAGATGTGCCTGGAGGAGTGATGGAGGGCAGGTCTAGTCTGCTGCTCTGGGCTCTCGTGCTCCTGCCACGGATGAGCTGCTGGCTCCTGGGAAGGCTGAGTGTGTGGAGGCGGGTTGTGTTCATACTGTGAGATCATAGGGCAGAGGGGATGTGGTTAGGCATGGGAGCTAGTTGCCTTTGCCAGGGGAATGAGAATATTGTTATTTCTTTTGCATAGTGCATTATTTGGGAACCATTTTGAGATTCCCCCAAAGTCCACGCACTGAGCCCTCTGTGCCAGGAGCTGTGGCCAGCAGAGCAGAGGCAGGGAGAGTCTGCAGAAGCCATTGAGAGTCCAGCTTCTGAGTTGGCTGCTGCATTTCCGGCAGTGCCTGGTGTGCTCAGGAGCCCTGGAGCAAGAGGAGCCCCAGACAAATGGGGAGAGTCAGGCTGGGTGGATAGCATAGCCATGGTACAGCCTCCTAGGAAATCTGGGCATTGCCTAGAATGCGCTTCTGGGCCTGGCTGAGAAGCTGGTACTAGGACCACCTCAGCCTAGTGGGATGGACTTATCCCTTGAGCACTGGGACAAGAACATTAGTGCCTACCTCACTGATTACAGCAACTCTGTAAGCAGAGGCTGTCATTATCCCCGTTTTACAGATGAGCACACAGAGGAAAGGGATAGGTCATGTGCTCAAGGCCATAGAACTGCCAAGTGCTGGGGCTGGGCTTAGAGCCAACTTTCTTCCCCACAGTCCTCAGTGGCTCCTTGCCTTTAGGTGCTCCCCCCCATGCACACATACACACACACATACTGTGGTCTACTCTGCACACACTTCCAGGGTTCCCTTTCTAAAACATGGGATTAAGTCAGCAGTCTGTTTATAAACAGAGCCTATTGTCATGCTTGCTGCTCAGTGCGCTGTGCTTTCTCCCTTGAGCATCTTCTCCCTGGTGAGTGCCTGTGCCTGTCTTCCTTTCTAAGGTGATGTTACAAGGCCACCTCTCTTTCACTGAGGTCCTCTCCCTCCTCCAAATTTCCAGAGCAATGGTAGCTGCCTATACCCAGCACCCAGGACTCAGACTACAACCCATTTGGCTGGCTGTCCTGGACTGTGAGCTTCTTAAAAGCAGGGTGAGGGTGATTCCCCTGTAAATGCCAAGGACCCAGGATAGCACCTGGTATACTAAATAGGAAGTCAAGGATTTTGTTCATTCCACATATTTTCCTGGCCAGCCCCTGTGAAGGGGGCTGGAGATAGAGCAGAAAAAATGTAGGAGAGGTCCCTGCCCTCAAGGGGTCCACAGTAGCAGGCTTTCCTAATGCTGGTAGTAACACCCAGATAGGGCTGCAGGGTAGGGATTGGGGGGAGGCGTGGCTAGGGGAGGAGAGGTGTCCCAGATGAGACCTTGGCTAAGCGGTGTGGAGTAGTGTCCCCTGAGGGAGATGGGCTGCTTGCTTGAAAGCATAGGCTGAGGCTTGCCTTCTTGTGCTTTGGACTCATTCACCCCACGGATCAATTCTGTGTCTGGCTCCAGGTGGGTTTTGGAGGTTCATCAGAGGCAAAGGCAAACACAGCCTTCCCTGGTGGAGATTGAGGTGATAGTACCTTGAGCAGGACTTTGGTCATCCCTGGAGGCAGGCAAATCCTCAGGCATCTCTGGGAGGGCAGAACAGAATTCAATCTGGGCTTTGCCATGAGGTCTCTGCCTGCTTGTCTGAGAACTGGGCAGAAGAGGGGGCTGAGGCTCTGGGGTTGCCGATCCCAAGACAGACTGATTTCAGCAGGGAATGCACCTGGCATAATGGCACAATTGTCAGAGGCCTGGCTCCCCACCCAACATTTTAACATTCCTGTGATCAGAATGTGTCTCACAGTTGATACATACATGGAACAGGACATGGTAACATTTTAACCCTCCCCCCAAAGCTGTTATTAAGTCACTCATAAGGCTGACAGATCAAAGGTAAACACAACAAGGAGACAGGACTCTGATCACACAATAAAGCGAGAGCACACAAGGGAGGTATGGGGACAGGTAAGACACCCAAAAACCTAGATGGCATTTGTTGCCCTCAATGCAGAGAAACGAAAGCAGATACTTTAAAGCGACAGAGACCAATAGGAGAAGGGGACCAGGAACTAGAGAAAAGGTTAGTTCGAGAAGAATTAATTTAGAAGGTAACACACACATACAGGAAAGCAATGCAAGTCAACTCCCTGTATAGCTATCCTTATCTCAACTAGCAAAAACCCTTGGTCCTTCCTATTATTGCTTATACTCTCTCTTCAACAAAATTAGAGATAAGGGCAAAATAGTTTCTGCCTGGTAGCGAGAGGGGGAGGGGGGAAGGGGGAAGAAATGACCCAAACATTGTATGCACATGTGAATAAAAGAAAAAAAATAAAAATAAAAATAAAAACAGTTAAAAACTAAAAAAAAGAAAAAAGACTGACAGTCCATGAGAAGGAGAGAATACAGTTTTGTCATAGAAACTGCTCCCAAAGGAAGTTTCTGACATAACCTGTTTGTCACCACAAACTGCAAGCTGCCAGTGGCTTCTCTTTGGGACATTTAACATAAAAACACAGAAAAGATTCACTACTTAGTGCATCGATTGTTTCTTAAGGGTTCTGAAACATGGTGTGCAGGATGGCAGCAGGCTGGGCTAGAGTGGCACAGAATTGGGTTGGAATTCTTGGTTGCAGACCCCCTCCCTGTACCCCCATCCCCATACTGGGAAGTGAACCCAAGGCCTCGCGAATGCTAGGTAAATGCTGTACCACTTGAGCTATACCCCCCAGCCCCTTTGGTATCCTGGTAGAAAGACAGCAGGAGAGGTGCTGCACCCCCTGAACCTCAATTTCTACTTCTGTAAAATGGAACGCCACCACCCGTATTGGGGTCCTTCTTAGCTCTGGGGGCCTCCTCTTTATGACTCACACCTCTGTGGGATTATTTACCATCCGCCTGCCTGGTCCCGCTGGCCTATGGGCTCCACACAGCAGAGCTCCACCCCCATTGTCTGCTGTTAGTTGTGAACATTCCAGATCAAGTGGGCTGTGATTCAGAGGCCAGAGGCTGAAAGTACCTGCCCTGGGCAGAACTGTTGTCTGTTGTGTTTGTTCTATTGTAGCTACCAGTTGCCATCTCCCTGATGCGGGCTCAGGACTTGCTCAAGTGCAGCCCAGGGAGGCGGTGAGCTCCAATCCTGAAGCCTTAAAGGAGTCCCAAGTAGAGAGTAAGTGGTACCTCAGTCACACAGATAAATGCTTCCCCGAGGCCCTGCCCTCTCTTCTGGTGCCAGGGTACCTGGGGTGGGGCCAGCACTGTGGCGCACCCAGGCACACGAGTGTTTGAAGTCAGCCAGGTCTGCTTTGTAAGTGCCGAGGCTCCTCTGTACAGGCATAACTGTTATGCAGACTTCCATGGAGAGTAAGTGATGCATGGAAACTGGGTAAGCACACCCTTCTCAGATGGGCTGGGGCCGCCTTCTACCAGGCAGCAAAAGCAGACTTCTCTGCTGGGGATACAGGGTAGGGACCCATGACAAAGTCAGGACAAAAGAAGTTGAGGTACCTTGCACAAGGCAGTAGGTTAAGAAGGCTCACATAATCACGGGGTTCGAGTCTCATGTAATCACTCAACTGCATGATCTTGGGCAAGTTAACCTCTGAGCCTTCATTTTCTCATCTGTAAAGTGGGATGCTGAAACTAGAGCCTACTTCCTAGGGATGTGGTGAGGATGAAATGAGACAGGTACCTGCCTCACTCAGCTCAGTGGTACTTTACAAACCAGTGTGGGATCCTTGCTTTGCCCATGAGCTTGCAGCAGTGATGTGTGGCACCCTCCCAGACAACATGTTCTGCACAGTTTTGTCTGTTCCACCAAGATTGCCTTTACTGAGCAATAATCCACTTGTGTTCGTCAGGCCCACAAAGTCAGACAGAGCTCCTACTCAGCCTGAGCTGCGCAGGGAGCACAGTGACAGCCATCAAGTCCTGGCTGCAGCAGGAAACCTGTGACTTCAACAGCCCCTGAGACCTGTGCTGGAGAAGCACGTATTTTGCAGCAGCTTTCAAAATGCCAGTGCTTGGGGAGCCCTCTGGGACCTCTGGGGCCACAGGACACGGTAGCTGTCCTGGGCTGAGCTGTACCAGTGTTGTGTGGTGTAAGATCCACCACCATGGCCAGGCTTGGCAGTGGCCACTCCGTGCCCATCCCTCTGCAGCTCCCAGATAGGCCCGGCCACTTGTTCCCTGCAGGTGGAGGGTAGAGTCTGGGGGCGGGGGTGTCAAGGTCTTTGTGTGCATGTTTCCTTAGTGCAGACTTCCAAAATGCACATGTACTGAAGTTAGCCCCAAATCCAGGACATAAAACCTCGGGCTCCTGGAAGGTGCCTCAGGGTGAGCAGTGGTAGAGGCCACAGCATTGGCTCTGCCTTCTGGGTAAGGTTTCCAAAAACCTTAGCAGAAAGCGTCAAGAACAGGGAGAGAGTTTGGGTCCTCATTGTTCCCTCTGTGGTGTTCTGATTGTGACAAGTGTTTCTCAGAGTTTGCCGCACACCAGGCACCATGCTAAGGCCTAAGGACCTGTGCTACTCCTAAAAAGCAGTGGAGTGTGGCTCAGAGGGCCCCAGAGCCACACCTGGTCTGAAGTCCTGGTGCTGGCACCAACTGGCCACGTGGCCTAGGGCACAGCACATCCTTGGTTTTCTCAGCTATGAGATGGGGATAGATAACAGTGTCTGTTGTAGGGTGGTTGTGAGAATCCTGTGAATAGGCAGCACCTGCTCAGCTGTTACTGAGATAGACACTATTACTGTCCCATTTCACAGATCAGGAAACTGAAGCTTAAAAAGCCTAGGTATTCTGCCAGAGCCACCTGGCTAGTACACAGAAGAGCTAGGAGTTGAAGCCAGCTCATGAGCTCTGCCCTACTCTGCCTGCACTTGGGAAAATCCGTGTGGAGAGCATTTGGCTGGCTTCAGAAGTGGAGTGCTCAACTTTCCTCAGAGCTCCAGTGAAAAGAGATCCTTTTCTGAGTAACCGAACTGGCCTCTGGGAGCTCTCATAATCCCACAGCAGAGGCCATAGCTGACCTGTGACACCCATATCACGGGAAGAAGGGAAGGATCAGCGAAGAATTTCGGTTTGGAAATGTTATCTAATGCCGAGCGCTTTCAAGGCACTCAGCATGTGGTGCCTGCACTGTCCTCCTGTGAGGCTGCCAGTGAGGCCTGACCTCCCTCTTTCTTGGCCACATCCCCTTGGTGGGAGACCTAGGGGTTATCCATTGCTAGGAGGGGCCAGGCATCTTTGTGTTCGGAGGGAAAGGCAGGGCAGCACTTTGTCCCAGTCTCAGCAGGGTTCCATCCTGCACAGGACGCCTGACTCCTCGCCAGCTGGAGGGATGTAAGCAGGGCTGGCCGGCCTCAAGGAACTTCTGAACAAGGGCCCCCAGCTGCCCCAGACTGCATTTGGTTCTGCTTCTGCCTTGGCATATCCCCTAGCCTGGGTGTGTAGGAGCCCACGCCTGAAGATGGACTCACCAAGTCCTCTGCTACCCTGCAGCTCTCAGCCTGCTGCCCCCTCCAACACACACCTACACACACCCCTGGCTGCTGCCCTGTGCCCACTAGCTGTCTGCCTTCACCCAAAGGCTCTTTGTCTGAACGAGGGGAACAGGGCTCACTGATAAAGTCCTCAATGTCCGGGCCTGTGCCCCAGACACCACCCCTGTCCATGTGTCCACAGTCCTGCCTGGGCAGATGCCTTGTTTAGCTTCAAGTGAAAGCAGGGAGTGCCCCTCTTGGGATCCAGCTGCACACAACCCCAGCTGAAGGGGACAGGGCTTTTGAGCCCAGCCAGAGGGCCAGCTGCTGCCCCTCGCCCCCTGCCCCTTGCTGCCACAGAGCTGAGAGCTGGTCCCTTACCTCTTCCCTCCTCCTTGGCTCCCGGGACAGCTCCTCACATGCTTCACCATGCCCTGCTGTCAGCGGTGCAGCTCGTCCATGGCCTCCACTGAGGTCCCAAGTTGCAGGCCGACTGGCCTCAGCTTTGCAGCCCTGCCTCACTGGCCTCTGCCTCACAGCCCGTTCCGGGACTGGGCGGGGGCTAGCCGGAGCACCACAGGGCTTTTCCCTCACAGCACGGCCAGCAGCTGCCTCAGTGCCATGCTCGGCAGGTCCCAGCTCAGGCAGCACTGCTCAGAGCTTGGGGTCCATCCTCAGGCCGACTGCAGCACCTCAGTTGAACTCCCAACTCCTTTGTGGAGCCCTTACATGCCGCCAGAGGAAACTGTGAGCACAGCCTGACCCTGGTTGGCTGCAGGCGCTTCTCTCCACCCACCAGTGCAAGAGGATCCCCCAGGCCCAGAAAGGCTCCGGGCCTCCCCTCAGCCCCAGACGGGGCGGGCCGCCTGGTGATGTCACACTAGCTCCAGCCCCAGCTGGCCTGGCCCCTCCCGCCAGCCAGCTTTGGCAGCCTCCTTGGCCCCCTCCTTCCTTGGCACAGGCAGCCTGGCCAGCTCCACTCCTGGCTCCCCAAAGCCCAGCAGCTCCCAGGGCGCTCTGCAGAGGCAGAGCGCTTCCCCTTTGACTCAGGTAATGAGTTTAGATCTGCTGCAGCTGTGCACATGGCTGTGCTACCCCCTGGGAGCTAGCCTTCCCCTGCCTGCCCCCCGCCCTAGTATGCTGCCCCCAGGAGCCCCATCCCGGGCCAGCCGGTGGGCCTGTGGCCTCTCCTTTTCAGCCCCCTTCTCAGAGGCCTCATTCTCCTCTCCCAACTCTGAGGAAGGGAGCCCACAGCTGGAGGTTAGCTGGATGCAGTGGCTCCGGACAGTGGATATACATGATTGGAGGTGGGAGGCCAGCTGGAAAAAAGCTGTCACTTTCCACCTGAGTCATCACTTGGGCTTCCTCACCTGCAGCAATACATAAGCCAAGTGCCGCTAGTGGTCAGCTACCCAAGACTGCAGCGGAGGCTTCCCTGAGATCCTTCATGAAAGGGTTTGCATGAGGTCAAGGAACCATGGGTCTCAAATTCTGAGCCTCTGCTGTATGATCCTGCCAGCCTCTGTAGTCCATCACCTGTGACCTGTTCTATGAACAAATGCTAGAGCCCAGCGTAGTCCTCAGCACTGAGTTGACCATGTTAGGTGAGCTCTGAGTGTTCTTTCCCTTTTCCATCTGTCAGTCCCTTCCCTTCTTAATAGAGACCCTAGTCCTTCCAGGACACCACATCAGCAGGGAGCTGGATTATATAGTCAGAAGTACTCCCTCCTCTACCATGAGGGTGAAGATGTCAGCCATTCTGGGTTTCATCCCAGGGCCTGGAGAGATCCTGGGAGATGATGGGATGGGGCATGATGGACTAGGATTTGAGATCGGTAGATACACATGGGATGGAGCTAAATCCTTCTCTTTGAGCTGTACCCATAACAGGCTGGGGGCCCCTATATTCTGCAGCCTGAGGTAAACACTGGGAGGCTGACGTGTCTTTGTCTTTCTCCCGCGTTCCCTCTCTCATCTCTCTCTCTCTCTCTCTCTCTCTGTCCCTCCCTCCTCTTCCTTCTTCCTTCCCTTCCCCACCCTGCTATGTTTTTTGGGAGCTTACTCTTAGCCAACCAAGGTTCCTGTCCCCTGAGAGCCAGCAGTTGAGCTGGGAGGCAGAGCACGGTGTATAAGAAGTGCTGGGTGTCGAGGGAGTATCTCACAGGTAGACCTGGCTGAGCCTGGACTGGAGGAGTCAGGGCCAATAACTGACTAAGCTGTGCTTAAGCTAGAAATTGCTCAGAATTAGCAGGTGACTTGGTGGACAGATGATAACCTGGGCAGAGAGGAGTGGGTAAAGACTCTATAGCAGATTGCTTCTTCAAAGACAGTCGTATTATCTCCCAGGCCACAAGAAGACCTTGACAGTTCTCGCTTTGAGAGGTGGTGGCGTCTGTATCCTGTTTGTCCTTTTGAATCTGAGTGGGTTTGTGACTTTCTTTATTGCAATAGAATGCAGTGAAATATCACTACCTGATTTCCAAGGCCAGTAGAGAACATGCAGTGCAACTTCTGTCCTGTTCTCTGAGGCCCTCTCTTCTGGAGGCTTGAGCCAAACCAGAGCCTGAGAAGTTCAGAAAGCCATGTGCAGAGGCTGTGCATGTGATAGGCAGAATTGGCTCCATGATTCCATCGGGTCACTCCCAGCTGCTGCATTACTCTCACCTATAGAATCTTTCTGTTGACACCTCAGATGTGAGGGAGCAGAGATAAATCATTCCACTGTTCAGTGTCCACATTCCTGACCCACTGCACCCATGAGTATAATGAAGTAGTTGTTTTAGGCTGCTTGGGTTTGGTGTCATTTGTTACACAGCATGGTAACTACATCAGACTCTGAGGCAAGAGCAATTATAGGAACTTTTTTTTGTAGAGCTGAGGGAAGAGCAGTTTGACCAAGCAGAAAAGATGAGACCCTGTTACAGAGATTGAACTTAATCCCAATAAACCACTGAAAGGTGTTGAGCGAGACAGTGTTGAGACCTGTGCTCATTTATAATGGCCATTTTTAAATCCTCGCCTACTAATTCCAGCATTTGGGTTGGAAGCGGATCTGACCTTTCCGACTTTTTCTTCCCTCTTGATTGAGGGTTATATTATCTTGCTTCTTCAGATGTCTGTATCTTTTTATCATATACTGGGTATCAGGGATGACACATTGAAGAGACTGTATCTACTTGTCTTCCTGTAAAGAACATTGTGTTTTGTTCTATCAGGGAGTTAATTACTTGACTTGGTAGAGGCTTGGTTTTTAGGCTTTGTTTAGGAAGCTTTATTTTGGTTTGTCCATAGCCCTAGACATAATCCTTAGTCGGAGGCTTACTTGTAAGGCATGGCCTTTCTGAGACTAAATCAAAAGCCTTACGTGTTCAGTAAGCAGCTTTAACCTGGTAAGACTTGAACTCCAAGCTGCATCTTCCAGGAAATTGCTAAAGTTTCTTCCTCCCAGCTCCTGCTTTCTATTGTGGTCCTTGGAGTCTCTCTCCAAATGTATACAATTTAGGGGTTAGCTAAGGACTGGAGGAGAATTTCTTCAGTAATATTGGAGCACCCCCTTCTCTAACCCTCTCCCTTCTGCTATTTTTCCTTTCAATCTCCAGTCTCAAAGTCCAACCCCTTTATTTTCTCCCCAGACAGTGAGACTTTCTGTTTCAGTTCTATACTTCTGTGCACCTCCATACACCAGGAAGTGCCCTAGTGTGCTTTCCCATTCTCCAGAACCATGTCTCTTCCAGTGTCTCTGCTTTTGGTTGTTCCCCAGGACATTCAGGTCATTGTTTCATGCATATTGTCATGAGTATATGACTATCATTAATCAGGGAGTTAATTCAATATAGTCTACTCCTCCACTTCAGGAGCATGCCAATGGAAGTTGTCTTTTCACTCAGTCTTCATCTTCTTGCTGCTATTGGTGCCCACCTAAATCTAATCAGATGGTCGGTGGTTCTCAGACCATCTGATCTTGGTTGTAGTCTGCTGGGGAACATCAGCCCTAAGAAGTCATAGGTTGGTCCATCTCAGGGTCCTTCCCTGGGCACTAGCAAGTGAAAGAGATGTACTGTGCTCTCATGACTTGTAGAGCATCATCCCAACATTTTATAGGTATCAGTTCATTTTCTCCTCTTGTTATAGTTTGAATCTTGAATGTCCCCCAAAGGCCCATGTGCTGAAGGCTTAGTCCCCAGCCCATGATGCTGTTTGAACCTTTAGGGGGTGGGGCCTACTAGGAGGAAGTTAGGTCATTTGTGGCATGCCAAATATTGGAGGGAATATTGGAATCCTGGCCTCTACTCTTCCTCTGTCTTTGCATCATGGCCACCATGAAGTGAACTCCTCCACCATGTGCTCCTTCCATGATATTCTACTTTGCCACAGACCCAACACAACAAGACCAAACACCCATGGACTAAAACTTCTGAAACCATGAGCTGAAGTAAACCTTTTCTCCTTATAAGTTGATTGTTTCAGGAGTTTTGTCACAGTGACAGAAAACTGTCTGACATACCTCTCAAAACCCTATGAAGAAGTATTGTGATTCTGTTCTGTACCAAGCAGATGGAGGCTTATCAAAGTGAAATTCCTGGCATCAGGGCATACAACCAGAAAGCAGTGAGACTTGGATTAAAACCTACATCAAAACTAAGAAGAAAACAGTTGTCCTGAAAACAAATTGCATTTTTTCAATTGTAACACGTTTTAAGGTCTCTGAAATCAGGAGGCATCTTTTAGCCAAAGGCACACCATAGTATAATTGGCAGACTTTTTTCTTTCTATTAGAATATGACACATTTTACAGTGGAGGACTTGTCAGATTCAAAACTCCAGTGAGGTTGGCCCATGATTAAGGGACTAAAAGATAAAGGCCCCTCCTCTCTTTGTCCGCTGGTCATGGAAAGCCTGGGGGAGTGTTCCAGCATCAGGAAGTCTGTGGAACTGCCAAAGTCTCTGTCCACACCAATGTAATAAGACAGCTGCCTCTAAGCTGAGAGCGAGCCAGCTGGTCCCTCCTCTCCTGGAGCAGAGTGGCAGGTCCTGTGACTAGCTGCCCTGTGCCAAGCAGGGGCTCTGGTGGGGAGAAGTTAGAAGCCTTGTGTCTGTGGAAGATTCCAAGGCAGTGCTACTGTCCAGTGGCACCGAGGCTAGCCAGACGCACAGAATGCCCTTTGAGAACACTGTGCCTTCTAACTGCTTGCTAGTTAAATCTACCCAGATGTCAGAACAGGGTGCAAGCTCAGTTTTAAAGCATCTCTGAGAATGAGTCATTTGCTCACATGTGACTCGTTTCATTCCTGACTTCTCAACGCCCCATCAGAGAACAGTGTCAGGGCAGCACCCTTCCTTAAGTGTGGGCATCACCTAACAGTCAAGCATGTTTGTTATTCAGTCAACAAATACTGATAAAGGTCCAGTTGGGCTCCAGAGTTAGGGCTCTGGGTCAATTTGTCCCAAGCCAATTTGCTGAGACTTAGCTGACTGGTTTTCATGTTTTCTCAGGACAGTATTTGAAGGAATGCTCATTTAGTCTCGTCACAGCTCTCCTGCTGCAGCTGAGCTGGGGCCCACTGAGAGTAGAGACCCTGTTGTAGTTAACTGGTTTTCTTTGTTTCTTCATAACCAAAACATCACAGAAATTTTCCCATCCAATATAATTTTTAAAAAAATATATATTGCCATTTCTGGAACCTGGGCCAGACAGGATCTTTGTTCCAAACTGGAGATGAGGGACTGGGGGCAGTTTTATGATGGGGGAGGATTACAACCCCCCTACAGAGATAGTTGCTAAAATCCTTGTCCCAAAGAGCAGCCAAGCTGTTGCTTGACCTTGTTTACCTTTCCTGGGACCCAGGGAGGCAGCTGAGCAGATAACCGAGGGCTTCTGGCAAAAGCCTGATAAAGTGAGCTTCCCAAGAATGAGAGCAGGAGGCTTACCAGGCAGAGGTGCTGGCATAGCCAGCAGGAGTTTCCAACTACAGGTCAGGCCAATTGCAGGGGCCTCAGGGACCTTACATAAGCCCTACAAAAAAAGGGTAGCCATGCAGGAGGCTTGCATCAGCCCTGCCAGCCTCCAGACTACCCCTACTTCGTTCCTCTCCCCATCCCTGGGCGGAGCCAGGTAAGTCCTAGCTCTGGGGCTAGAATCCTGGAGAGCAGTGTTCAGGCATTCCCTCTCTGCTAGTGTTCTCCATGCACTGCCTCAAATCTGCTGTGTTGGCACCCTGACCTGTATGGATTGACTTCTGGTTTTGGGTTAGGGCCAGCCAATAGCAGGTACTAACAGGAAATGAGAGGGTGGCATAAGAGAGAGAGAAAGGGCACACGTATCAGCAGCTCTCTCCATGCTGGACCATCACTGTGTTAGTGCTGTGGGGAATTGGCCAGGCCTGGCTTTGAATTTCACCACCACTTTTTAACCTTGGGACTTCTGAGTTTACCTATCCTCCCCTGGTTCGGTTTCCTCAACTGAAACTGGAGACAGTACTATCACCTTCCCAGGATGGCTGGGAGGAATGAGCAAGTCTGTGAATGTGAGTACCCAGTACGATATCTGGCACACAGTCGGTGCTCAATAAATCCTAGCTGTCCTCCTTTAGTAGTTTGGAACCCCGTTATCTTGGATCCTCTGAAGGGCATCAGTTGTTTTGTGTCTCGCCAGAGAGCTTTCCTGTAGTTTTCTCTTTTCTGGTTTGCATATTTGTCTCTGTTTAATTAATAGTCATTTAATTAAAGGAGTACTTATCTGCACCTTCCTTTGCCTACGGCCTGGGTAGGAAGTCTGCTTAACCAAAGAAAAGAATCTTTCTAACATGGTGGAAAGCAGGCTTTGGAAAGATGGTGTATGTGCATACACCCCAAAAATCACTTCACATTTATTGAGCATTCTCTGATCCTCACAACAACTCTATGAGATGGGTCATCTTTTATTTCCCAGTTTCCAGATGCAAAAACTGAGGTATAAGTGAACTGCATTATCCAGGGCCACACAGGAAGCCAGTGGCGAATGGAGACAGTCTGCCATCTCAGCCTCTGGGTTAACTGCTACTGTGACCGAAAGCCCTTAGCTCTCTGTGCCCCAAGGGACAAGTTGTTTTAGATAACTGACTGATTGGCTGGAAAACTACAAGGTTGTCTCTTTAAGTATGCAGTGTTTTAAAATTTTCATCCATCCTTGTTAGGCCTTTTACACAGAGGCACATGGACACCCAGGCACACATGCTCGCTGGCCTCTGTCAACTCTGGCTGATCACACTGTTGGCCTTCCTGCATGACTCAGTCATGTTGAACAGACTGGCTTTACTATGGCTGTCCCTGGGGAGGGTGCTGCTTTCAGGAGCCCCATAAACCCCAGGCAGCTGTGTTTGTTGTTGCTTTTCCGGCTCTCCCTAGCAAACGCCTTCCTTTCCCAGCCCCTCATCCTCTCCTCATTAATTGCTTCTTGTCAGCTGAGGTCCTAAAGCTTGATAGAGTTCTTTGCAAGTGGCACTAACCTGTCCTAAAGGGCTCTCTGGTGAGTGAAGTCCCTGAGACTCCATGCTAGAGCATCTGTGTGCTCCACAGCCACAGGGCTTACACGACCTCCACCCTTATGTAACAACTGCTGCCTGCCACACTCTCATATGGGCCTGGCCCAGTGGGAGGCCCTCCACGTGGATTAGCTCATTTGAGTCCTCAAAACAGTACCTTCCAGGAGAGGCTCTCACCGTCTTCCATCCCAACTGACTAGGCAGCTCCCTCAGCCAGTTTGGGCAGGTGACTTCCACACAACAGTAGCAGCAAAGCCAGGGTTTGGATCTGAGCTGTGGGGAGCAAAAGTGCATGCTCTTGCTTTTTTGTTTATTTGGCGGTACTGGGGTTTGAACTCAGAGCCTTGTGCTTGCAAGGCAGGCTCTCTACCACTTGAGCACACCTCCCAAAGTCCATACTCTTGATAGACTTCCCAGCACTGTGAAGTAGGTCAATTTAGGGATACTCCCAACCTGTTTCTTCACCTATACAATAATTCTGTTTATGCCCAGAGTTAGTGCATAGCAAGGTGACACATAGTAGATGCTCAACTGACATTGGGTCTCTCGTGCACATCACTTTAGTCTGTCTTGAAACAGTGTTCCCAAGCTTTAGCAGCTTCAAAATTAACAGAGGGTGGTGAAAGCACAGTTTGCTGACCCCCACCCCCACAGTATGGTACTGTAGGTGGAATGGGGCATTTAGTTCTAACAAGTTCACAAGAACAGCTGTGACCATACCCTGCTACTGAGGGCTATTTCCTGTATTCAGATGCTGGTCCTAGACCATGAAGGAAAAGCGTGGTTTGGCTTTTCCCAGATATTTCCTGGGAACTAGCTGTCTCATTCTGTCCTCCTCTGGGTGTCACTGACCCTGGGAAAAAGCAGTGTTGCCTGGACTAAGCACATGACCGATTTCATCAACATGTTCCTGATTTCCAGTTGCCTTCCTGGTAAGAATAGGAAAGAAAAGCCTGAAAAAGCTAATCATCGTATAGGAATTCCTTCTGTAAATTATCCACCAAAACAGCAAGACACCTTCTGAAGTACTGCTCAGACCAGGGACCCTTTTGCTGTGCAGGTGGAATTTCAGTTTTCTGAGAGGGTGGGATTGATATTCTTCCCTTGCTGGCAGGCTAGAAGGACAGGTGGGCCACCTCATTGCCATTGGGGCTCCAGTGCCCAACCAAGAGCCTGATACATGTGGGTGGGTAAGTGAAGGGCCTGGTGGCACAGTGTGAGTGCTGAGTCAGAGGGATCCAGGTTTGAACCCTGGGCCTGCCCTTGCCAGTCAAATGGCTCTGGGCAAATAGCTTACAGTTAGTGCTTCATCTTCCCCCTTTGCAAGTTAGGGATAAAAATAATACCTGTATTCCAGAGGGTCAGCACAACAGTTAAAGGTATCCAAAGTGCCTGTGCCATAGGAAGTCTGTTATTTTTTTCTCATTGTCGTCATCATCATCATCATCCAGCCAGGCAGGCTAGTGTACTGGTGTGGAGTATGGGGCTCTGGATCCTGACTTTGGGTTCAAATCCCAGCTCCACCACTTATAAGCTATCATGTCACTTCTCTGTTCTCCAGTGTCTCCTCTATGAAGCAGGGTTTCAACAGCGCCAGCCTCACAGAGTTCTGTGACCATGGATACAGGTGCATGTCAGGTGCTTCACCCTGTCCCTGTCCACATCTGCAGAGGGGCCAGGAAGGGGCCCATGAGGACAAGAGGAGGGCAGAGAAGGAGACCCAGTACACCCCAGGAAGGCTGCCTTCTCCCCACAGCGCCCCACAGCCCCACCCCCCAGGGAGAAAAGAGCAGCCTGGTAGGTGCGAATCATGCCCAGGCTTTCACTGCTGGAGCCCCCTCCTCCTGCAGCCCTTGGAGGAGCAGCTCAACCTTCAGCTGGGAGTTGCCACACTCATCTGGTTCTGGTTCTCATGAGCTCGGGAGTGTGCCAAGGTGGCATCCTCCACAGCGCCGCCTTCACAGATTGATGTCACCCTTAACCCTGTCTGCCAGCCTGGAGCTGTATGGAGTGGGGCCAACCCAGTAGGGACAAACCCCACCAAGCCTTCACCTTTCCTCTGCCAGGCTTGCTCTGAGCAGCCAGCCCTTCACCCTCCCACTCACAGGTGAGAGAAGCTTCTACCACCTAAAATCCACCCATGGGTCCCTCCCCACCCCCACACTGTCTCTGGTTTCTGTGTGCAGAAGTGTTTGGTAAACAGAGTGCTTGAGCCGTGACTTGCTGGAAGGGGCGAATCCCAGCTGACGCCCAGACACTCGGCCTATTTTGGGCCTGGTCTTTCTGCTGCTGAGGTCTGTGGTCAGAGTGTTCATTTCCCATCCCCCCACCCCCAAGCACCCACGACAGGGCTCAGAGGGACAACATGGCCGGTTTCACGTTGCTCTCCTCCCTGAGCGTTGGTCCTGTCTGGCCTCCTGGCTGCCTGTCTCACGCCTGGGATCCACGTAGCCAATGCTCTTGTCCTGTGCCCCCCATGAATGCTGTGATTCAGCACACACAGAGAAGAGCTTCACTTAAGAAAGAAAGTATTCACATCGCCATCCAATTCCATCTAGCTACGCCAGGCGCCAGGAGACAGCTGCTGGCTCCCGCCCACCAGCCACCCCACAGGGATGGGGGCTGCCTACCTTCCACACACAGTGGTCTCTCCTTTTTTCCTTTTTTAAAGACCCTCAGTCTCTTTTGATTGCTAGACAAAATGCACCTTAAATCTGTATTCAGAACACATCCCTAATAATGAGTAGCAAATAAATAGAGTCTTGAAATTAAGAGACCATCCATTCAGCGAAACCCACGCTCATGTTCTGGCCCTCTTATACACCTGGCACTGTGTTAGGCTCCTCGGCAGAGTTGGGAGCAGCCCGAAGAACACCGAGCCGGTGACCTGGACCTTACCCCACCCAAGACCTCCTTGGTTACCTTTGCTTGGTTACCTCTGGGTTTTGAAAATGCTTGTAAGCTATAATGACAGCCATGCCTACTATGAAGTTTATGGCCATGCTGTGCCAGGTAGAAGATGAAGCTCTATAACCTTACTTCTTCCTGCAAACTACATAATTCCATTCTTCTTGATGGCTGAATAATACTCCATTGTGCATATATGCCTCATTATTCTTTATCTGTTCATTGACTGGTGGGCACCCAGGCTGATTCCATAGCTTGGCTATTGTGACTAGTACTGCTATAAACATGGATGTGCAGGTGTCTCTATTGTATGCTGACTTATATTCTTTGAGCTATATGCTCACTAGTGGTATAGAAAGATCATTCAGTAGTTCTATTTTTAGCTTTTTGAGGAACTCCCTATGGGGGTCCATAGTGGCTGCACTAGTACACATTCCCACCAACAGCATATGAGGGTTCCTTTTCCCCCACATCTTCGCCAGCATTTGGCGTTTTTGTTTTCCTTCGGTAGGACTGGGTTTTGAAGTGTTGTTTGTTTTCTTGATGGCTGCAGTCCTGAGCAGGATGAGGTGGAAGGAGCTCAGTGTCGTTTTGGCTTGCTCTTCCTTTCTGGCCAAGATGCTGAGCATTTCCTCGTGTGTTTATTTGCCATTTGTGCTTCTTTGAGAACCGTCTGTTCAGTTCATTTCACCATTTGTTAAATGGATTGTTCTTTTGGTATTTAATTTTTGGAGCTCCATATATATTCTGGTATTAACCTTTTGCCAATGAATAGCTAGTAAAGATTTTTTTCCCATTCTGTAGACTATCTCTTCGTTCTGGTAATTGTTTCTTTTGATGCTCAGAAGCTTTTTAACTTGGTACAATCCCATTTGTCACTTCCTGAATAATTGGAGTCCTATTCAGAAAGTACACCTGTATCTTCAACTGACTTCCCTGTTTTCCTGTGTAATTTCAGAGTTTCAGATATTACATTAAGATCTTTGCTTATTTTGAACTAACTTGTGTACAGGGTGAGAGAGGAATCTAGTTTCAGTCTTCTACACGTGGATATCCAGTTTTCCCAAGACCGTTTGTTGAAGAGGCTGTCTTTTCTCCAACATATACTTTTGACACCTTTGTTGAAAATCAGCTGTGTGGGTTTATTTCTGGTTTTTCTGTTCTGTTCCATTAGTCTATATGTCTATTTTTGTGCCAGTACCATGCTGTTTTGTTATTGTGGCTCTGCAGCATAATTTGAATTCGGATATTATGATACTTTCAACATCACTGTGTTTACTCAGGATTGCTTTGGCTATTCAGGGTCTTTCATGCTTTCATTTAAATTTTCTGATTTATTTTTCTATGTCTGTGAAAAGCAACACTGGAGTTGTGATGGGGATTGCACTGAATCTCTGGATTTCTTTTGGTTGGATATTAATTCTCTCAGTCCAGGAGCATGGAAGATTTTGTCTTCTATATCTTCTTCAATTTCTTTCTTCAATGTTTCATAGTTTTCATTGTAGAGGTCTTGCATCTCCTTAGTTGAGTTTATTCCTTGGTATTTGGGGGGGCTATCGTGAATGTGAATATTTTCCTGATTTCTTCTCAGGCTGTTCATTCTTGGTATATAGAAAAACTACAGATTTTTGTCAGTGGATTCTGTATCCTGCTACTTTGTGGAAAGTGTTTATTACATCCAGGAGTTTTTGGTGGAGTCTTTAGGTTCATTTAAGTGTAGGAGCATATCATCTGCGAATAGGGACAATTTGTTTCTCTCTGTCCTGTTTGAATCCCTTTTACTTCTCAGTTGTGCCTTTACTGCTCTGGCTAAGAATTCAAGCACTATATTGAATAGCCAATGGAGAGAGTGGACACCTTTGTCTTGTTCCTGACTTTAAAGGAAATGGTTTCAGTTTTTCCCCATTTAGTATGATGTAGGTTATAGGTTTGTCATACACAGCCTTTATTATGCTGAGGTACTTTCCTTTTATTCCTAGTTTCTTCAGGACTTTAACCATGAATGGATGCTGAATTTTAGTAGAGGCTTTTTCTGCATACACTGAGATGATCATGTGAGTTAGTTCTTTATTCTGTGTATGTGCTGTATTACCTTTATTGACTTGCATGTGTTAAACCATCCTTGCATTCTAGGAATGAGACAACTTAACTATGGTGTATAATCATTGTGGAGGGGCAATACTGGGGTTTGGACTGAATGCCTTGTGCTGTTAAGCAAGTGCTCTTATTGCTTTAGATTATTTTTCACATAAGGTCTCATGCTCTTGCCTGGGACTGGCCTCAGAGCACAATCTTCATACCTTTGCCTCCTGCCCAACAGGGATTGCAGGTATGCACCAACATGTCCAGCTTGGTTTTTGAGATAGGGTCTCACTAACTTTTTGCCCGTGCTGGATTTGAACTGCAGTCCTCCCATCACCACCTCACATATCTGGGGTTACAGGCATGTGTCACCATGCCCAGCTATGTATGATCTTTTTAATGTGTTATTGAATTTGGTGTGCAAATATTTTATTGAGAATTTTTGTGTCTATGTTCATCAAGGAAATTGATCTATAATTTTCTTTTTTGTTGTGTCCTTAATTGGCATTAATATAATCAATGTAATGTTAATACAATTAATAATTAATATAATATAATAATATAATACTGGCTTTCAATATTCACTCCTTGTTCTGTATACTTAATGTTTTAACCATAATATGATGTAGACAGTTTCTTTTCTGTTTGGTGTTCTTAAAGCCTCCTGTACCTGATGACCCTCTCTTTCTCAAGATTGGCAAATTTTCTATTATTTTATTGAATATGTTTTCTATTCCTTTAACTTGGACCTCTTCTTCTTCTTCTAAGCCCATAATTTGTAGGTTTTGTCCTTCAGTGCTGTCCCAGAGGTCTCACATAGTCTCTTTATGCTTTCTTATTTTTTCTTTATCTTTGTCTGAATGTTGTAATTTATCTGTCTTATCTCTGAGCCCTAATATTCTGTCTTCAACTTGATCCAGTCTATTGATGAGGCTTGCAACTAAGTTTTTTTTTTTTATTAGACTCAATGAGCTTTTCACTTCCAGAATTTCAATTTGATATTTTTTTCAGGATTTTAAAATTTTTGTTGAATTCCTTTTTCATATTCAACAGTGTCTTCCTTATTTCATTTCACTGTTTATTTGTATTCTCTTTGAATTCATATGTTTATGGTGTCCTCTTTAATTTCATTAATAACTTCTATAATCATTTTTTTAAATTCTAAGATTTCATCCACTTCACAATCATTATAGTCCATTATTTTGGAGTTGTTAACTTTTAGAGGAGTTTGTTGCCTTCTTTCTTCATAGTGCTTATATTTCTACATTGGGATTTGTGCATCTGAGGACAAGTCATTAGTTGTAAATTTTAACTGCCTCTAGTCTTTAAATTGAAGTATTCTCAGTGTTCAGGCAGGACCGAAAAGTGGCAGAGTTAAGGTGCATTTTCTCACTACCAAACTGGGGTTATAGCTCTGTAGCAAAACATTCACCCGCATGCTCTGGAACCAAGCCCAATCCCCAGCACCACTCACAGAAAGGAAATCTAGCTGAAGTCTCTTGTACTGCTTAATGTAGAAGTTTGTGCTATTTGTGGGTTGAAGGCAGGATTGGTCAAGGGTCAGTTTTCTGCTTCTAGACTGCTGTCACTGTAGAAGCTTCCCTTCTTTGTGTGCCAGGAGCTGCTGCTGGCTGCAAAGTGCTTTGCAGCCTGTGGGCCAGTCAGGTTCCCACTTCCTCCTCATTTTGTGCCCCAGGGCAGTAACCATCTAAGCCTAAGGGTGTTCCCTGAGTGCATCAGAGGATGAGGGGAGAAAATAGAACACTGAGTTCTGCCTGGTGGGGGAGAACTGAGGGATTCAGATTCTGTACATGACAGTCTCAGTGCTCTTAGACACCGCCCAGCAGTTCACCAACCTTTGGGAAAGGAGGCTGGGGGAAATCACATGATCCATGGGCTTTGGCCTCAGAGTTCTGAGTCCTGCCTAACAGCAAACACACATAGTCAGGAGGCAGCTGGGAGGCTGGTCTCAGTGTTTTCAGACCCCATCCAGCAATTCATCACCCTGTGGGAGGGATGAGGTTGGGGGAAATCACTTGATTCACAAGACTTGGGCTCAAAGCTCTCATTCCCACCTGGCAGCAGACACACATAGGCTGGAGACAGCTCCCTGAGGTCAATCACTCCACCAGCCACAGCCTCAGTGCTCTGCTGCTATAGTAAGTCTCAGGTGATGAGACTTGCCTCTTGCTGTTTATGGGGAAGAAGAGGAGGAAGGAGACTGACGTGTTGGGTCTTACTGAACATGGAAACTGATGCCAGCTTCTGGTGTAGAGCGTTTGAAGGTGTAAGCCCCCAAGTCTCAAGGACTTAAAAGGACTTGGGCAACTGGGAAAAACTGGGCTCTGCTCTCCTGCTTACTTCTCTGTGGCCTTAGCAAGAGGCCAAGAACAGCCCCAAAAGTTACCATAGCTCCATGTGAAGGGGTGCAGAGACTGGCAGAGGGGCAAAAGCTATGGGACTCCCAGCTCAGAGGTGAGACTGGGGACATGTACTCTGTGTATCAGGGAAAGGAGACCTGGTTGCCCTTCAGTTATGGAGGAGCCAAAACAAAACCTGCTACAATCCTAGGAAACCCAGATCACCACCTGTGTGGAGACCATCAGCCTGACAGGGGCCACCTACATCAGAGGGACATGACCAGGGCCCTCCCCACCCCTGACAGGAAACCTCCCCATGCCAGGGCCTGCTAGAATCTGAAAGAGTTAGGGAGAAAGTCCAAAAAGACAGAGAAGGGGGCCTTAGTAAAGCACGGGACACTCTCCCCTCACCTCCCTCCAGATCCCAAGCCATAAATAGCTGGCAGATGGGAGAGGGGATGAAGAGAACAGAGTTGAACTTTGGGTTGAGTTTGAGTCAAGTTTTTAAATAAACAGGACTAGGTCCTACATCTTGACGTTTTGAAATGAGATTCTTGTAGAAGTGGAAAGTGACTACAAGGTTATGGAATCTGGTCCAGATCGCATTTAGGGACCTGCTGCCAAGGTTGGAAAGGAAAGTCAACATAGCACAATTGGGGAATGGGGATTGGAGAGAATAAAGCATCTCATGTTTGTGCCCCCACTGGATTCAAACTTTGATGAACTAGGAATGACCTCAATTGTCTAATGTGACTCCAGGTTGGGAGTCCCTAGTCTGGCCATTTGAACTTCCCACAGATGCCCAAAGGCCCAGCGTTGCCCAAGGAGCCTCTGTCCACTGTGTGGGATAGTTGACAGAAACAGGGATATCTATAGACTCACCAGTCCTGCCACCCTTGCAATGCAGGTGAGTCGGTGTAGTGGGAGAATGTCAAAGAATAAAGCAGGAACTAGGAAGCTGCAAGGATAGAGTTAGTTCCAGCTCACTGCAGGTGTGCCTCTGGGGAGCTTGTTTCAAGGGAGCTCTCCATCTTCAAGCTTCATTGTGGTGCCTGGAGACCAGCAGTCAAAACATCCCTGCCAAAAGGGCTGTTGTAAGAGTGCAATGAGAGGAATTATGTGTATGCTGGGCTCTCCCAGCCCCCAGAAGCTTCCACACCTGTTAGCCCAAACTGTCATCATCTCCTCGTTGGAATCTGGAATGATTTTTTTTTTTTGGAAGAATCACCCTCATCTTAGTGACTAAGGTCAAGGTCCAGGCTTGGACTCAGGTCTGCCTCACTCCAAACCTGTGTTTGCTCCTGCCACTACTGTACTCATCAGGGGCTAGCCCTGCCTCTGTGCTCTATAACATTGCGGCTTCTGGCCTCCTTGTCTTCTGCCAGGAGGAGAAGCAGTAATTTTAGAACCAGAAAGCTATAGACTCTATTGTGAAGGGATAGCCGTAGTGGTTGGCTGTGGAAATGATTCATGGTCAGGGCCTCACTGTGTTACCCAGGCTGGCCTTGAACTCCTGAACTCAATCAATCCTCCCACCTTATCCTATCACATAGCTGAGACATAGGCAAATGCCAATGTACCTGGTGGTTGGGGCATTTTTACCTCAGCCTGGAGGGGTTTGTATTTTTAACTACCTTGAGAGCTTGTTTGGAGGTTCTAGCAGGGGAGCGCAGCTACTCGTATACCCTTGACCGAAGAACGGTCCTCCTCTATCGGGGATGGTCGTCCTCTTCGACCGAGCGCGCAGCTTCGGGAGGGACGCACATGGAGCGGTGAGGGAGGAAGGGGACACCCGCCTAGCCAGCCAGATCAGCCGAATCAACCCTGGCGATCAATGGGGTGACAGATGTCGCAGCCAGATCACCCTCACATCCTTTTAACTACCTTGTAATTAACAGCAATTGAGTTTGACAAAAAGCTTAAATTATACCTGGATAGTTGAGATTATGGCTTGTTTGATAAGGAAGGGGATAGCTGTCACCTGATCATAGATGGGCCAATCACAGTATGTCACATCCCCCATCTCTTCAGATCCACTGCCCACCTGCACCGATCACAGTGCACAGTCAATGGAGTACTTGCCTGGATTTTTTTTTCTGAAGCCAGAGGAGAGAGGCTTTCTTGTCCTTCATTATAGAGATGTCAGGATGTGACACTGTAGCTGCCAGTGACCTGACTTCAGCCACATGGAGTGTGTGAGTAAATGAGTGCAATTTAGGGTAGAGAGTGGGTTATAAAAGCAGCCAGCCACCAGCTCTTGCCCCGTTACTCACCAGAACTGTCAGGGGCTTCGAGTTTTTGTGGTGCAGCTTCTGGTCTTGTGGGTGACACAGGGTTCTGTCACTTGCAATCAAAAGGATTCTGACTTACGCATCTTTTTTTTCTCCTTTCTTTCATTGGAAAAACTTACTAAGTGCCTTCAGTGGACCTGCCCCTGAACTGGGTGCTGGAGAGGTGAGTGTGAGCAGGACAGATGAGGGCCTGATCCTTTAGTGTTGTTGAGAGCAGGTGTGGGAGAGTGAAGGGTTGGAGCTCTCTGCCACTGGCTGGCCACTTGATCTTAGACAGTTGTTTTATTTCTCTAAGCTCAGATCTCTCTGTGAATGGGGCCCACCTAAGGGTTCAAGAAGATAAGCTCATCAAGTGTGCAGATGGCCATCAGAGGATGGCAGCCATTAGTGTCATTAGGAGTAGACTCCCTTAATCATTCAGTGACTGATTGTTACAAAGGAGCTTCCAACAGTGGCAGGAGGGTTCCACGGGGCTGCTGCAGGCTGTGACCTGAAAAATGAGGAGGCCTTGCCCAGGTGGGAGGAACAGCTGGAACTGCAAAGTGCGCTATCTCCATGGACTTACACTTTCTGGGGTATAACATACCAATCTCTAGTGTCAAATGTTCCTGAATGTTAGGGCTGCAATTTCCACTCCTTCGTTACTGATGAGGAAGGTGAACCGCAGAAGGCAGTGACATGTTCTGGTTGCACTGTCACTGTGGGCAGAGCTGAGACGAGATCAGAACCAAATCCTATTCAGTTTGGTCAGTGCTTATGAGTGCCACTGGCCATCAAGCCACCAGAATGAGGAGTCCTCCCCCAGAGGACCAGAAGTATGGGAGGCAGAGGATGACCAGTAATCACAGTGTCCATGCAAGAGGCAGACCCCCAAACCACCCTGGGCACAGAGTCACCCCACAGAGTAGTGTGTGCTCACAAATCACCCATACTATGATCACAGAAGAAGCACTGAAAGAGAAGAGCCCTTTGTGGCACCTGTCAGCCCTGTAGAGCTACAGTGACCCATGGCAGTCAGCCACCAAAGGACAGAGTCAGGGTCCACATCCCCACAGGCCTCTAACTGGCTGTATGCCCTCAAGCATCCCAGTGTGTCAGCATCCATGTATGTGAGAGCTACGTGAGGACTCCCAGAGCTCACTATTGCTGACAGAGCTCAGTGTGTCTCAACGAATGCAGTTATTCTCACTTGCTTATTATGACTCTGGTCATATCATTGTTACTGGTGTGTAGGCAGCCCTTTTGCTAAATGAATGCCTGGTTTAGGGTTACTAGATCCCACAGGCCCCTCTGTTCCTCCTTTAATTTGCTGCTGGGGCTCAGGCCCTGTATCTCTGTGGTGTCCTTACAGGGGATGGAAGAGGATCCTTCCCTAGAGCCCAGCCAGACCTCAGGGCCAACCATGCGTTGTCTGGACTTGCCCTGCCTCAGAGTAAGGTTTGGCCAGAAGGTGGGTCATGCTGTCCTCTGCTGACATGAGACAGGCCTGGTAGGGAAGAGTCAATAAGCCACCCCATACACCTGTCTCCAGGATGCTGCTGGTGTAGCTAGTGCCTGGAAGAAATTGCCAAGCTGCCATTCCCAGGCCTCTCTGACAAGTGAGGCCCCGGAGAGTGTTCTGTGCCAAGGGTGGAAGGTTGACTCCCACATGCCATGCCTCCAAGGTTGTTCCTTCTCAGGAGGGGACTCCTATGTAGCAGCTGCACAAACACTCCTGAACCCAACCTGCTACATGTTGGCTACACTGCTGCAGACACCCAGATGAATAGGATCAATAGGAAAGACTTGTCAGGAGACCAGTGCCAAACAGCTAGTGACATATCCCAGCTCTGGGGAATCTGCCCTGGGCCACATGTGACTCATGGGTAGGCTAAGCGTGGGTGGGTCTGCAGAGCAAAGTCAAAGGAGAGGAAAAGCAAGATCTTCCTCCACAGAGACCTGGACAAGTGAAGGCCCAGGCTGTGGCATCAGGCAGGCCCCAGTCACTATTCCCCAGGTGTGTAGCCCAGGCCCCTCCCCTTGGTTCACATTCACATAGGTAGAGCAGCTGCTGGGAAGAGTCAGGACGATGGCACAGTGTAATCCCTGTCTACGGGGATTGTGGCCATCTTCATGATTTCTAGTAACTTTCTAGCTCAAATTTCTCTGTAAATATATTTTATTCCTATCTGTGATTTCAAGGGTTTGATAAACTATTTGTTTTTCTAATGCATGTGGAAATATGTACAAGTCTCCATCCTTCTGTTACCTCCCATCCTCTCATGGAGATGAGTTCCCATGTGTTGACTGCTTGTCCCAGAGTTCATCATGCAGTGCGCTCTTAACACTGGCCAGCTTTGTATGTTATTGTTGCCATCATCACAGCAGTGAGTCTGTAGGAGAAGAGAGGAGAAAGGCTTTTTCGTCAGCTCCTCTTCTCTTCTCAAGGAGGTCAGTCCTGTTCCTTCCCTTCTTTTCCTCCCTCCTCAGAGTTGGCTTTGGGGCACCTGGAGGGCAGTGAAGTAGCTCAGTCTCTGACTGACAGGCTCAGGTGTCTGGGCTACTTCAGTCCATTCCCAAGCTCGAGAGCCATTCCAGCACTTGTGTAAAGCGATAGCTCTGATCATGTGCAGTCAAGAAGGGCCTGGATAGGACTTCTGCCAGGCTGATAGCCCCTGTTCACTTCCTTGGGCCTGAGCAGAAAGCCCCTGGGGCCTTCCACCAGCAGAACATTCTACCAGGACCACAGCAGCATGTGTCTGGTCTGTACAGATATGCACATCTATATGAAGAACACACTTAAATCCTGAGACTGGCTATTTCTCAATGGGACGATAGGTAGTTATTCTTAGAATACGTTCCCATATTTTCTAGAATGAGCACAAACTCTCTAATTCAGTGGGAAAAATGCTTTTAACCCCTAAAAAAAAAAAGTCTATCACAGAGACACTAAAGATACTCAGACAAGCATAGGGCAGTGGAGGAGGCCCTGGGTGGTAGCACAGTGGTGTAAGTAGGGGACCAAGCTGCATTGTCCTCAAGTCAGACCTGGGAGAAGGAATGGGAGAGAACAGGTGCAGACAGGGGCAGAGGCATGAACCCAGGCTGTTCATTTGGGAGGTGGGCACCAGTGGGAATAGCCAGGTGAGGTGGCGATGGAAGCAGCTGAGGGGGAAAACCAACCCCCAAAGAGAATGAGGAAGCTAAAGGAGGCAGGTTGTGTAGTGGGCCCCATCGAGGGGAACCTGGGGTTCTGCAGCAGGTGTTTGCTCCAGCTGTCCTGGGCAGCCTGTGTGGCAGCTGAGAGATACTCCCACGATGGACACAGGATAGGCCTTGCTGGCTGGCACCTACAAAGAAGAGGTGCTGAGACTTGAGGGTGCTGGTGGAACTGGGGTTCAGACCTGCAGTCATCTATAAATTCCTATAGGAAAAAAGAGGAAAGAAGTGAACTCAAGCATGAGACAGTTGTGCCAAACTGAAAATCCAAACTTAACTCAGCCTTCAAAATGTTTTAAAAGTGTTAAAGTTCCTCCCATCTGCAGCCACACAAAACTGCCTCCCTCCTTCGCCAACTTGCCTCTCTCGCAGAAGCCACCCTTGGGGGTTTCCAGCTCTGGTTCCTGTGCCAGCCTGCCTGCCTGCTGCCCAAGGACCCCGTGTGACTTTGGTCTGTCATCCCCGGATATGGGGCTCATGGGCAAGCGAAACTTCTGAAAGAAACTTGGGAGACTCAATGCTGTGAGGGTTTTTTGGTTGTTTTTTTTTTTTTTTTTTTTTTATGTCAAGTAAAGAAAAATGATTGTCATCACTTCCTGAGGAAGGAACATTTTGACACTAACAACATAAACAGGGCACAGTATTGGAATAAAGAGTATTTTTTCCAAAGTGAGGACAATTGGCAACATTTTGCTCCCACATTTGAATATAGAAAACTGCAGCATAAAATTTGATCACGTTTCTTCATGTGTAAATGAGCCCTTGATCTGAATTTGTCAGTTGGAGTACATATCTCACAGCCCACTCTGGGTTCTTGGTATTTGTCACAGCTGTTTGTGAGAATCCATCCTCTCCCAGGGCTGTGAGTAAAAATGGGAGTGACATTCTAAATGCCAGGGCTGGGGAGCACACAGGCCACAGGCCTTCTCTCCTGTGGCTCCTCCATGCTGACAGTGGAATCAAAGGGTCAGAGACTGGAGGGTTTCTACGCAGCCATAGCAAATGCTAAACTCTGAGTATGAGGCCTGAGCCCTCACCAGAGGTGGAGTTGACTCCAGGAAGGAGTCTCAAGACTGTCAGCTGTCCTGAAAGATCAGTCCCATGTGCAGGCATCTGGGAAGCCCTGGTCTCTACCTCTGATCATAGGAGTAGAGAAAAAGGGAGGCAGTCATCCACTGTACAGTGTGTTCATCAGGGAGTGCCCCACAGCACTGAGAGGGGTCCTTGAGGCAGGTCCTACCACAGAGGGTATGGAATGCCAGGCTTAGTATTCCATATCATTCCATACCTTCACCCACCTAACTGGGTGAAGGAGACTCTGGAAGCTGTGGGAGGGTGGGTGTGTCTGGAGAAGGGCAGGAGCCAGGGGCTGGCAGAGGGGCACCACACAGCATCTAGGAAGGTCCAGGCTCCCTCTGCAAACCCCTGGAATCACTGCATATCACAGGCTTGTCACAGAGCACACAGTGGTCAGCCAAGCACACCGTGGTCAACCAAGTCAGTAACAGAGAAGAGGGACATGCAATTCCCTGACATTTGGGGAAGAAACCACTGTTCTTTGCAGCTTTTTGTCCCTGTTCATTTACATAATATATACTTATGTGGGTGTGTTGCTATTCTGATGAGAATTAAACTTAATTCTGGAAGTAAATATCAGATTTAGAAGAAAGTTATATCTTAATTAGGGATTGATTTTTTTTTAGGTTAATACATTTTTAAACACACAAACAGCTGTGTAACAGTACTGTTAAAAATTTTAAAGCACTTAAAATTCCACCAGTACCCCACGTTCCCATATTTTTGTCATGTACTTTAATTTTTTAGCTTTTCCTCTATTTTTTGACAGAGTATTTCCAGTTTTTGGTGATTTGTTTTTACTGTTTTGTAGATTTCCCTACAGTCTTTTTGAATTAATTCCTTAGAATAAGTTCGCAGGAGTGGCATTGCCTACTCAAAAGACACCAGCATTTGTTTCTGGCTTTGGAATATCCCTAGAACTTTCCTCAAAGGTTTTACCACCTCCCCCACCATCAGTCAGGCACAGGTTGTTGCCCATTTCACCAAAGCCATGTAGTTTTCTGCCTTGAACTTATTTTTAATTTCATGAGGTAATGGATTTGAGGTGGTGGGTTGTATTTCTCAGTTTACAGTTCTCTGTCTGAGCTCCTGTGCTTTTTCTCCATAGCCCCGCATGGTGATTTGATTATGTCCACCTGCCTCCAAATGTGAAACCTTGAAGAATGAGTGATTGTTGGGGCTGCACATTCATCCTTGTTTGGGTGAAAACTACCACAACAGATTTTAAGAGCAAACAGTTGAAAGATGTTTAAACTATAAATAGATTTGATGACACCTCTTATTTAGTAAAGGTGGTCCCAGTAATGGATGCAGACGCTGCCTCTGGGAGTATGTTTATGTCTCATTTGAATTCTAGAAGACATTAGAGTTAATGTTAGTACATGATGTATAATTTAAGCCAGAGATGAAAGAGTCCCTCCAAAGACAACTCTCTTCTTTCTAGGTACCCCATAATTATCAAGACAGAGGTCTCCAGGCAGGGGCAGGATTCCTGTAGGAGAAAGTCTGGAGGAGGTTTGAAGGTGACCTCCTTTGCTCTTGCCCTGTCCTCTTGGACACTTGGGAAGCCAGCCTCCTGAGCAGCAAAGAATGGGTTGGGCTGGGAGAGGGGCAGCCTGAGACTAGCCTAGGGCCCTCTGGGTTCTTTGCGCTCAAGTCCCTGTACTAGGACCGAAGCCCTGGTCCCTTGTCTTCATGCCTTCTGTGACGTCCCCTTTTCTCCTCTGTGCTCTACATTCCTGTGACTACATGTGCTGAAAGCTTATCCCTCCAGTCCCGTTTAACAATCCTTTGATCACAGCTCCAGCTCCCTGGTTGACCCCAACTGGAGCCAGCACAGGAACACATGAAAGCTGAGCTTCCCAGGGTGTGCATCTGCACTGCTCTTGATCGTCACGTGATAGATAAGCGCTTCTCTTAATGTGATTAGCACATCAAAGCGATTTTACTCAAAAAACTAAGTAAAAAAATATAATAGCTCAACCCAGCAATTCAACTCTGGGTATATACCCAAAAGGATCAAAAACAAGTATTCATACAAAAACCTGTTTGTGGATGTTTATAGCAGCATTATTCATCATGGCTAAAGGATGGAAATAACCTGAATGTCCTCCAGCTGATAAACAGATAAGCAAAAAGTGATATATGCATACAGAGGAATACTGTTCAGTCAAAAGGAAGAATGAAGCACTGATCTGTGCAGCAATGTGGGAGAACCTCGAAGATATGCTAAGTGAAAAAAGCCATACCCAAAAGGTCTCTTTTTGTTGAATTCCATTGATATGAAATGTCCAGGACCAGTAAAGCCATAGAGACAGACAGCAGATTAGTGGTTGCCAGTCTGGGAAGAGAGGGATAGGGAGAGACTGCTTACTGGGTGCGGCATTTCCTCTTGGGGTAAAGAAAATGTCCTGGAACAGGGGAGCATTGTGAATGTATTAAATGTTACTAATGGTAAATATTGTGGTGTGCATTTTGCCTCCATAAAAATGTAAGAATGTACATGCTACCTTGGCAAAAATCATGAAGGTGATATGTCAATGAATGAAGGCTAGAAAAGAAACCTGCTCCAGGTAGGTTCTGTTCGTTTTTCACCACCTTGACCTTCAAAGTCTGTGTAAGGACAGCTGCTCCATGCCTGGCATTGCATAAATGCTTAGTCTTTGTGATCTCCCTGTAACCTCTCAATGGCCCTGAGGGAGGTGTCCTTACTCTCCCCACTTTACAGACCAAGGGGCACACCCACCCAGCAGGCCCTGTGACAGCCCAGGGTCCCTCCAGGGCATAGTATTTGGTGGTCTCCTACTGGTGGGAGGATTTACTTTCTTAAACTCATTTGTCTGCTCTTGATGGCCTTAGAGTCCCTGTTTTTGATGCCTGCCTGCCAGGGCAAAGTGACCACAAAGGACCAAGCTCTCCAGCTTTCTGACTCAGACCAGAGAGCTGGCTGCATCAAGCAAGCCTTTCTGCGCTCAGGCAGCCTTTTGATTCTGCCTTGGCCCTGAGCAGTGGCTCTCACACTGGAAAGGGAGTCCTGGGAGGTATGGGGTTCTTTGTAGATGCTATCATAGACCTAATGGTTCCCATTGAATGAGATATGGGGCCTGCCCCTACCACTTGCCAGGTATGTGACTTTGGAAAAGTTTCCTAACCTCTCTGACTCTTACTTTCCTCACTAGAAAATAAATGTAATGGCAATCCTCAAATGGAGGA
Source organism: Castor canadensis (assembly GCF_047511655.1). Taxonomy (NCBI): domain Eukaryota; kingdom Metazoa; phylum Chordata; class Mammalia; order Rodentia; family Castoridae; genus Castor; species Castor canadensis. The sequence goes on along the minus strand of NC_133398.1, from coordinate 8,682,226 downwards.
TGGACTTCCCCTCCATTGTCCTTACCACAGCAGTTTTAATTAAATAATAATTTGTGCAGCTGTTTCTTTACCCTCTGACACTTCTGTAGAAGTGTTGAATAAACGGTGAATTAGTGACTGAGAAGCTCTTAGCACAATGCTGGCAAACAAGAAATGCTAGTGGATGTTGGTTATTGTTGGTGGTATAATTCTCATTACTATTGATGCATTAAAAGCTTAAGTAAGGACTGGAGGTATGGCTCAAGTGGTAGAGTGCCTCCTTTGCAAGCACGAAGCCCTGAGTTCAAATCCCAGCCTCAAAAAAAAGCTTAAATGAAATAGCTCAAAATAAGCCTTGTAAGGTTGGGATTATGCTCATCTTGCAAAACCTGGACATGGAAACTGAGATGAATTAAATAATTCACCCCAGTCCTATCAAACTTTTGAGACAGTAACCTCACTGCCTGTCACTGCCCTAGCCTCCTCCTCAATAGATACAGCCCTCAGAAACCATTTCACTAGTGACAGGTAGTGTGCTTTCTGTGCACATGCATCCTAGGAATAAAGCACACTTCATGGGAGGCAGGACAGTGCTCCAGGGTTTGGTGTGCAAGGAGTTTCCGTCGGTTGGACTAGTGGAATTCCCAGGCTGCCACACCTCCAGCGTGAGGACTCCCCAGCTGTGACCTGCCAACTTGAGGGGTTCCCTGGACACCCAAGTAGATCCAGCTCCTTGCTGGATGTGGGGCTTTGTTGGAGGAAGGAAGGACACAAGCATTTCTTCAGTGCTTAGTCAGTACCAGCCTATAACAGCAGCACAATGTGGTGGTTCTCAGTGTTGTGTCTGAGAGCCTGGTGCAGAGGTTGGCAGAGACAGGGCTTGGCAATTGTTGAATGAATGAACAAATGAATGCATGACTGAATGAACACTGTGCTGTATGCCAGGCACTGTGTTGATTTGCTGAGATTATCTCAGTTAATGCTCAGAATGGACATATGTATGAAGTAGGAGCAGATGAGGAATTGAGGCTCAGAAGGGCTAGGTTGCTTACCCCTGGTCAGCCAACGGAGTGGGTGTTCCAACACAGGTGTCCCAACCCTGCTTCCTACACTGCTCTGAGAGTAGAGAGGGCCCCTGGCTGCCACGATTCCTCTTCTTGAGACCAGAGAGCTAACTTTGTCTCTGGCTGTGGTTGAGGCTCAGAAAGGAAGGGGGCAGGGAGGAGCAAGCTGTTCTCAAGGCCGCCACACTGTAGTTTGGCCTCTCCACCTCCAACCGGAGGTGGGACTGGAGGAGGGAAAGGAGGGGACGGTGGGAGAAGTAGAAGCCCAGGTCCTCCTCCTGTGGCCTGGGCCTGCCATTTCCTACTAATGTCACACCCGCACCCTAACTTACTAAGCAGTGATCTTGTGCCGGGGATGCACACACCTCACCTCACCTCATTTCAGCCTCACCTTGCAGGAGGAAGGCACTGTTATTACCAGCTCACGCTCAGGGGTCAAAACTGAGGGTCAGAGGGCTGGGAAACTGTCCCAAAGCCGCCGGGAGCAAGGTAGTGGCAGAGTTGGCCCTCCCCACAGACCTCCTGGCCCCAGAGCCCCACCTTCCCCAGGCTGGCCTCTGAAGGGCTGCTTGATCCAGGAGCAACTGCTGCCTTTCCTAGCACAGACCTCCAGCTTTTATGTCCCCAGCCCCATCCATTGACCCCCACCAGTGTCTCACTTTTAGCTTACAGTGTCCAAGAGCTGGGCTGTGTGGACACTCTTGCCGAAGGAAGCCTTTGGCTCTGGAGACCTGAGCCCATCAACATGGGGGAGCCAGGGCCCAGGAGCCAGTAGGAGAGTGAGGTTTGATGGCTGTAAATTAGGTTTGGTTTTCCCAGCTTGTGGTAATCCACTTGGAACTAAGCCTTAAATCCTAATCTGGCCTGGAGATGTTTCCAGTCCCTAGAAGGACATGTACCTCCTCTGAGGACAGGGCCTGTGACTCCACCCTCCAGGGCTGGACTAAGGATCACAATGGACAGGGTACACACAATCCAGTTCCTGACATGGACAGGAAATGGGGAAGGCTGAAAAGCAGAGGTTCTGAGGTCCACCAGCCACAGGTGGCAGGCTGAAGAGCAGGGGTGTGGCCAGCTTGGACTGCAATCTCACTCTTCAAATACCGGCTGAGAGGCCTTGGAAAGCCACCTTGCCTTTCTGAGTCTGTTCCCCATGCAGACGGTGATGCTTTCCTAGGAGCCTTGTAGACAGATGGAGCTGAGGAGATCCATCTGAGATGGCCCTTCCTCTGTAGCCAACATGGGCTTTTCAGCCTCCCAGTGGACTTTGTAACTGGGGCAGGCAGCCTCACCACCACCCACACCATTGCAGCCTCCCTATGAAGAGTAAGCAGCTGTGGGCCCCTCCATGAACAAGTACAAGTCTGCTTCCCATTCTTGATATGCTCAGGCCCAGGGAGTGGGCTTGAAACACCATTGCCTGTCCTGAACTGGCCTTCACAAGAATGTCCCTCCCTGTGCTGTGACAGCTGCATGTTCTCAGAACCACTGTCATCAACCAGATCCAATGCAATCGTTAAAAATACCCAAGCATTGGTTTTCTGACCCAGTGCTATGGGCGGCCTCTGCAGAGGGGCTTCTGAGCTTTGCAGACTGCTGAAGAGAAGTAGAGCCTCAAGTGTGAGATCTGTTAGTAGAAAATTCAGAAGTTAACGTCTTCTGCTGCCCTCCATCTGCAGTGGCAAAAGCATTTATGAATTCTTATGAATTTATGTTGAAAAAATTAGCATTGACCACATTTTATGGCATCTAGAATCATATAGCATCTCTTTGGGTCTTTATACATAAGTACCATAATTTACTAGGGGAAAATATTTTTCTTCTTTAAAAACATCAAAGCAATTAATTGACAGGTCACCAGATGTCTACTCATATTTCGTAAAGTCCTTCCTGGCTTTTTGAAGGTCCTTCTCCCATGGGAACAGTAGGTATTAGTGTATAACTTAACAGCTGGTCTGATAGAGTGTGAGAGTCAGTTGGAGCAGAGCAAATGTGGGGAGGTCTCAGAACTCACTTAGAGGGCAGAACTCACTTTTATGGGGTTTTTCTTTCTGGATCTTTGCAAGTCTTTTTTGTTTTTGTTGTTGTTTTACTTCAAACATTTATCCAGGATGCATCTAGGGCTGGATCTCTTTCCTGGATCCTGGTAAACTCCTCTGGGGAAAACACCCTTTCCTGGGCCAGCCGTTTGCAGGCCCTCATTTTGTTCGTGTCTCTCCCTTGGCACTGGGGGAGACTTGCCGAATTGGCCCGCCACAATCATAACACAAGTTCCCACAGTATCCACTTGGCTCCTGTTGCCTCTGAGGTTAATATTTGTAATTTGTGGTTTTTTGTTTTGTTGCAGTGCTGGGGATCTAACCCAGGTTCTTGTGTGTGCTAGGCAAGTGTTCTCTGATGAGCTACAACCCTAGCTCTAGTTCTTGGTGTGCTTTAAGTTTCTTTGATTCTTTTCTTACCATCTCATTGTCCTGCAGTTTCATCTCTGCCAGTTATCTCCTTCGCAGAAGCCTTGTTTTCTTGTACCATGATAGAGGAGAGTCTCTTTCCCCATATATTCATGTATTATACCCCAAATTGGTTCATCCCCTCCATTACTCAGGGTAAAGTATCTTGACACCTCTTTCCCAGACCCTGGAGTGGGCTGTGAGGGGAAGCGTGTGCTCATGCAGCTTCTGCATGCAGCACAGCCTCTAATTTGGTGGTAGTTTTTCATGTGCTCCTTATTGGGTTTTCTTTCCATGGAATGCATCCTTGAACATGATACAATCTAATCAGCTTTGAGGTTTATCGGAAGGCAGGCATTTGGGTTTCCCTCTGGGCACACTCCGGTTCTTTTCTGCCAGTAGCAATCGAAATGGATGTGAGAAAATGGAGCACAAAGAGTGGTCAGAGCATTCCAGAAGTCCACAGATCAGCTTCAGCTGGGCAGAATACTGTCACTGGCCCAAGTGTTGTAGTTTTCCTGGCCCTGGATATCTTCAGTGGGGGGACAGGCCCCCGGAGGTACAAGAGACAAGGTCTCGGTTTGCTCAGTTTCTGTCCTGAACATCTCCCCTATAGTATTTTAGCTTCTCCCACATTCTGGCAATACAGTTGCCCCTTACTAGTTAGTTCCTTAGTGAGGGGGTTTCCATCTTTCTTCTATCTACAAGACTTTTAGTGATAAGTCAGGGAATGTTCTCTTCTGGGGGGTTTCCACACCCTAGTAAGCAGGTATTCTCATCCCCTCCAAGAGTTGTTTGTTTTTGTTTTTTCTTTCAAGTAGCTTCACTTAGTGCTCACTTTATCCAGATACTTCACCAGCCCCTCCATGTGCATCTTCTCCCTGAATTCTCGTCAACAGCCCTGTGAGAGTTACAGATACTAGCTTCATTTCCCAGATGAAGATAACAAGGTTCAAGGGTAGAATGACTCCCCCAGGCTCCCACTAAACAACACGTGGCAATGCTGGAACTTGAACACACATGCCTTGAGTTTCCATATCTTCCCTCAATGTATGTGTGGAACTCTGAGTACCATATGGAACAACAGATAGCAGTACCTGGGGTGGAATCCTATGCGGTGAGTGACCTGAGGCAGGTTACCAGACATCTCTTGAGTTGAGGAGAGGCCAAGGTAAAGAAGGGCGAGTTAGCAGATTCCATAAGTGTCAAGGACATAACTAACCCATTTTTGTCTCATCTGAGGATAATTACTAGAGTTTTATTTTATTTAGCAGTTTCATACCCTCAATGCATCTGTCAAACACTTCCCCTCTGCCAGGTTGTGTGCCTAGTCTCTTACCCCTGTGTATAGGATGTGTGAGGTACTCCATGAATGTCTATAGCACTTATGCCCTTTCTCAAAGGCAGAAGACATCACTGTGTGTGTTCATCCCTGTGTCCTTGTGGCTTCCCCTTGCTGTAATGACCCGCCACCCTGACTTAGGCTCCTGGCCCCTTTTGGCAGCAGACATGCTTCACTGCCACTGTGGCCTCTTGCCTGCAAAGCATCTTCTGATGGTGTAGCCATGGGTGTCCTAATGAGGGCAGCATTGTCCCTAAATTTTGCTGGGATTGCAGTGAACTGTAAAAGAGGGGAAGAGCCAGAAGAGAGTAAAATCAGTGCTGGAGAAATGGGCAAACCAGAAGGAGGGTCAAGTTTCTTGGGTCATTTTCCAAGGGTATTAAGTCTGGTGGGCAGGGAGAAAAGAAGTGGGTGAGCCTTCTAGTCTAAAATATGACCCAGCCAGCAGTAGCCCAGGCTCTCTTCCTCCTCCTGCCCATTTCCCCCAACCCACACAAGCAAAGACCAGCCACAGTACTGGCTACTTCCAGCACCCAGCACCCCCTGTTGGTGTGGCTGAGGGACCAAGTGCTTGGCCATCTGGGTGAGATTGGTTTGCAGGCTTGATGAGAATGGCCCTACCTGCAGATCTTGACCACAGAGTTGGGGCTGGCAGGTGGACCTGGCCCCTGGCCAGCTGGATTTGGCTGGGCTGAGAGCCTTGTGTCTACAGTACCCTGAGAAGACCACAGAGGTGGCCTTGCTACAGAGCAAGAGGAGCCCCTGCCACAAAAAAACAGGCTTCCTAGGACTGCCTGTAGGAACTTGCACACACTCTCTCTCCATGGAGAAAGACAGGTAGGGATCAAAACACCTGAGCCTGGAAATCCCAAAGAGATGAGTGGCAGATGCTTTCCTTCTAGAGGCCCCAGTGAGCCTTTTAGTATCTCACTTCTACAAAATCAGGAAAGAATTTACTCTAAGAAAGTGAAAATCAGTTTGGATCTAGCTAACCCTCTGAAAATCTGTTGCTTATTTCAAAGAACGTGGGGTTGTGTTACACAGTTTCCATTGAGTAATGAATAAAGCTGACAGTTTTGTGTTTACCGCCATTATTATTTTTGGTTTACTTAAAAGCTAGGTACCAAGTGGCCGCAGATACGTGAGTGCATTAATGGAAGTGGAAAATACTTCAGCGGCTAAAGTGGCCGTCTGTGAGCTCATTCTCTGGCCAGGATCCTGGTGGCCTGAGACGTTCAGGGAGTCTTTCTGTGCACAGTAGCGGATCTCGGAGCCAGCATTGGAAAGACAAGCTTGAGAGTGTTTTCCTTGGCACGTGGGCAGCCTCGTTTCTACCCAATATAGAGGCAGGTTTCTGAGGCTTCCACTGGGAGAATCATCTTGCATTTCCTTTGGGTGACGTCAGCTCCTCTGAACACCCTTTATAGCACTTTGTGAAGCTTGGAGATAGCAGAGCACGGGGCTGTCCCTCACAGGGTGGCTATAGACTGGGGTGGCCAGCAGCCACAGCCACTCTCTTCCACTGAGCAGTGGAGTTTCAGGGGCCAAGTTGAAGAGTCGCATATGTGCAAACAAGAATTCAGCATTGGCTCCAGTCATCCCCTACCTCTGAGCCCTGCTCTGGGCTAGACTCGGTGCTGGGCCCTGGAGCATGCAAAACTGGGCAGCACACAGCCCTTGCCCTCTAGAGTACCATCCATGCTGTGACAGCTTGTCCTGAGAGCGCAGAGGCAGCTGGCTGACAGCCAGGAAGGCGAAGGAGGCACAGCTCAGGACAAGAGGCCAAGGGCAAGTGCAGGGGTTGGCCCAGCTGAGGCATCACGTGAAGTGGGGGGTGCTGGAGGGGAAGCACAGGACAGGGCAGAGCCTAGAGGGCCAGGAAAGCTCTGTCCCTGCAGAGGAGCTTTCAGGTTACCTATTGGGAATGGAAAGTCACCAGGTGACTTTAAGGGGGGAAGGGCGTGGTTGATGGGGCTTGAGAAAGACTGGGCTGGATTGGAGAGACCAGAGGCACAGGGATGAGGGAGGAGATGAGATGCCTTTGTTCAGAGGCAGTCAACAATATCTGTAGCCTTCCAGCCTAACCCTGATAACCAAGTCTCCAACCAGGAGTCAACGACACTCAGAAAATCCCTTCCAAAACACTGCTTGCTTCTTTATTGATAGTGAGGAAGAAAAGAGGGAGGGGAAGAGAAGATAAGGAGGAAAGCAGGAAGAAAGGAAGGATCTTGCTTTCTTTTGTTTCTTAAAAATAGTACATATTTGTAGCTAAAGGCTGAAATAATATAAAATTATGTAAGGCAGAAAATAAAGTTCCATATCCAAAATGGCTACTGTTAACTGATGGAACAGTATTTTTTGTGTATGTCTCCATATATCAACACAGATATAGATAGATAGATAGATAGATAGATAGATAGATAGATAGATAGATACGTGATTTTTTTTCATTTAATATATTACAGGTTATCTTTCCATGTCAGTTCTTAGAAATATATTTTATCTTTTTAGTAGCTACATGGTATTCCACTGCTTGGATATAAAGCATTTTATCCAAACCATGCAATTTTTCATAAGTATACATTGCAAACAATGCTACAATGAATATTCCTTATTAATATTTGACAGTTGGAGGTATTGATACAGAACAAGTTTCTAGAAGTGAATTGCTGGGTCCTAGAAGATATACATTTGAAGTTTTGATAGCTATGCCAAATTCTCCTCCCAAAAGTTTCTATAGTCAACCTTGTATAAGAGTGACTACTTCCATAAAGTCTTGTCAACACTAAGCATTATTGATCTTTCTTACCTATGTCTGTATAAATGGTGAAGAAGTCTCATTTTAATACATTTGTCTTTAATTATTGGTGAGTCCTTGGCACCTTTCACTTATTTATTTATTTTATACTCTTCCACAAATTGCTTATCTTCGTTAATGTTACTTGTCTTTATTGTAGGAGGTCTGTGTTGACTGTCTTACAAACTGCAAGTATTTTCCCACTCTGACATTTGTCCTTCAGCTTTGGGCACCAGGTGATCATGTTGAAATGTGTGTGTGTGTGTGTGTGTGTGTGTTTTATGCAATCCAATATGTTAGTCTTTTTTATGGCTTTGAGGTTTTATGTCATACTAAAGCCTTTGTGTACCCCAAGATTACAAAATGATTCCCCTGTATTTTATTCTAGTAGTCTTCTTAGATTTCAATCTCTAGTTCATCTGGAATTTATTCCGTTTTATACCCAGCTTTCTGTTCTCCTCAGTGGATCGTAATCTGTCTCATCGGGGCCCCATCCTTTCCCTCATCTTACCTAACTTTCGACATCTGTGCTGTCCATTGCAAGCCCCTATGCTGTGCCATTGCTTTGCTTGTCTAGCTCTGCAGCAGTGCCACACTGCTCATGAGCATGGCATCACAGTGGATTTCATACATGCCCTTCTTCATTCTTCTGGTCAAGAATACTCTGTGCTCATGTGTTTACTCTTCCAGATGAACTTCAAAATCAATTTTGTAAATCTGTGCATTAGTTAGTACAAGCCTTCTGTATCATTCTTTCTTCAAAAATACTGTTTTCATTCCAGATGAACTTCATAATTCTGAAATTTGCACATTAATGAGACAATAAATGACATCCTTACAATGTTGAGTTTTCTTCTGTGGGAATATTATGTATTTTCCATGTATTTATTATCGTCTTTCATATCTTTAAGATATCCTTACTTTGTTAATTTTTATTCTATCTCCAAAGTGTTACATTCTCATCACAACTCAAATGCAGAGAAATATAGAGAAAAGCTTCATGTTCTTATGAATTGTGCCTTTATTTCAGTAAAATAGATTCTTCAAAGAAAGATTAGTAAGCTTGGGATGTGTGCATATTTAATTTTAATGAATGCATATAATTTTTCTATCAGACAAATTATTTATATGGGTCTGTACATTTCTTTTTAATTTGCTGCCAGGCATTTTATAGGTTTTGCTGTTACTGTGCATGACCTCTTTGTTTTTCTGTTTTCTAACTGATGATTGCTGGCATATAAGAATAGTATTGGTTTATGTATTTTACTTTGAAGTTCACACTGTTATTAGGTCTAACAGTTTTTCAGTTGATTGTCCTAGATTGTCTAACTATATAATTAATGTGATAACTACAAATAATGCAGCCACCTGCCAGTGCCACTGACACTGTCAGTGCATCTTTAATATTTATTCCACATTTCTTTATCTTCTCTTATGTAGGCTTGCGCATCCAGATAGTGTTCAAGGATAGCGGTGTGCAAGGCATTCCCTTGCTTTGTTCCTATTTAATAGGACTGTAATAGTAAAAATATTACTTAATTTTCTAATATACAACCTTTATCACATTAAAGAAGTTTGTTTCTAACTCACAACTTTATTAGAAGTGGATATTAAAGTTACCAGTGTCATTTCTCTCAAGATCACATATTGCAATGTATGATTGCACTCCTGTGATAATTTTATTTAGTTTGTGATTCTTAAATATCTACTGATTTTATTTGCTAATTTGTTACTTTAAAACACTGATGAGTTTTACTTGAGAATGTTTTATTTGGAGCCTATGCATCATTATTAATGAACTTGGCCTCTCTCTTTTTTTTTTTTTTATACCACCTCTGCCAGGTTTTAGTATAATAGTCATACCTCACTTAAAATGAACTGCAAATATCTCTTCTTTTTTTTAATTTTATTTTATTTTAGTTTTCATTTTTCTTTTATTATTCATATGTGCATACAAGTCTTGGTTCATTTCTCCCCCCTGCCCCCACCCCCTCCCTTACCACCCACTCCACCCCCTTCTTCTCCCCCCCCCCCAATACCCAGCAGAAACTATTTTGCCCTTATTTCTAATTTTGTTGTAGAGAGAGTAGAAGCAATAATAGGAAGGAACAAGGGTTTTTGCTGGTTGAGATAAGGATAGCTATACAGGGCATTGACTCACATTGATTTCCTGTGCATGGGTGTTACCTTCTAGGTTAATTCTTTTTGATCTAACCTTTTCTCTAGTTCCTGGTCCCCTTTTCCTATTGGCCTCAGTTGCTTTAAGGTATCTGCTTTAGTTTCTCTGCATTAAGGGCAACAAATGCTAGCTAGTTTTTTAGGTGTCTTACCTATCCTCACCCCTTCCTTGTGTGCTCTCGCTTTTATCATGTGCTCAAAGTCCAATCCCCTTGTTGTGTTTGCCCTTGATCTAATGTCCGCATATGAGGGAGAACATACGATTTTTGGTCTTTTGGGCCAGGCTAACCTCACTCAGAATGATGTTCTCCATTTCCATCCATTTACCTGTGAATGATAACATTTCGTTCTTCTTCATGGCTGCATAGAATTCCATTGTGTATAGATACCACATTTTCTTAATCCATTCGTCAGTGGTGGGGCATCTTGGCTGTTTCCCCAATAACTTGGCTATTGTGAATAGTGCTGCAATAAACATGGGTGTGCAGGTGCCTCTGGAGTAACCTGTGTCACAGTCTTTTGGGTATATCCCCAAGAGTGGTATTGCTGGATCAAATGGTAGATCGATGTCTAGCTTTTTAAGTAGCCTCCAAATTTTTTTCCAGAGTGGTTGTACTAGTCTACATTCCCACCAACAGTGTAAGAGGGTTCCTTTTTCCCTGCATCCTCGCCAACACCTGTTGTTGGTGGTGTTGCTGATGATGGCTATTCTAACAGGGGTGAGGTGGAATCTTAGCGTGGTTTTAATTTGCATTTCCTTTATTGCTAGAGATGGTGAGCATTTTTTCATGTGTTTTCTGGCCATTTGAATTTCTTCTTTTGAGAAAGTTCTGTTTAGTTCACTTGCCCATTTCTTTATTGGTTCATTAGTTTTGGGAGAATTTAGTTTTTTAAGTTCCCTATATATTCTGGTTATCAGTCCTTTGTCTGATGTGTAGCTGGCAAATATTTTCTCCCACTCTGTGGGTGTTCTCTTCAGTTTAGAGACCATTTCTTTTGATGAACAGAAGCTTTTTAGTTTTATGAGGTCCCATTTATCTATGCTATCTCTTAGTTGCTGTGCTGCTGGGGTTTCATTGAGAAAGTTCTTACCTATACCTACTAACTCCAGAGTATTTCCTACTCTTTCCTGTATCAACTTTAGAGTCTGTGGTCTGATATTAAGATCCTTGATCCATTTTGAGTTAATCTTGGTATAGGGTGATATACATGGATCTAGTTTCAGTTTTTTGCAGACTGCTAACCAGTTTTCCCAGCAGTTTTTGTTGAAGAGGCTGCTATTTCTCCATCGTATATTTTTAGCTCCTTTGTCAAAGATAAGTTGGTTATAGTTGTGTGGCTTCATATCTGAGTCCTCTATTCTGTTCCACTGGTCTTCATGTCTCTTTTTGTGCCAGTACCATGCTGTTTTTATTGTTATTGCTTTGTAATATAGTTTGAAGTTGAGTATCGTGATACCTCCTGCATTGTTCTTTTGACTGAGCATTGCCTTGGCTATTCATGGCCTCTTGTGTTTCCATATAAATTTCACAGTAGATTTTTCAATCTCTTTAATGAATGTCATTGGAATTTTGATGGGAATTGCATTAAACATGTAGATTACTTTTGGGAGTATCGACATTTTTACTATGTTGATTCTACCAATCCATGAGCATGGGAGATCTCTCCACTTTCTATAGTCTTCCTCAATCTCTTTCTTCAGAAGTGTATAGTTTTCCTTGTAGAGGTCTTTCACATCTTTTGTTAGGTTTACACCTAGGTATGCAAATATCTCTTAACTTTTCTATGCTCTGAATCATTTTAAATAATATTCAGTTTTTCTTTTGAAGTTTTATGGGTAGGTTCCATAAAACTGTAAATAATAAAATAAAAATAGAAAATTTAAATTATAGCATTTTTTTCTCAATACTGATATTTTTCTCTTTTTTGGGTTTATCAAAGTTTATTGCCTCTTCTTGAGACTATTTTGAGAGAATAAATTTTGCTAATAAGTACCCATTTCATCTAGATTTTTAAATACGTTGTCATAGAAATTACAACTATTTGATTGTGACTGTATGATTACAGCCCATCCCTAGTATTGTACATCTGTGTTTTCTTTCTTTTCTTCTCATAGATTGTCTACTCTATTGAGTTTTTCAAAGACAAAAGTTTGTTTCATTTTATCACTCTCCTTTTATATTTTAACTGTGTTCTCCTTTCTATCTTGGTTTATTCCTTTTCTTGTTCTCTATAGCACTAAGTCCATTAATTTTTTTCTTTTTAATTATTGACGTAAACATTTGAGGTGTGGATGTTTCTGAGTGCAGTTATGAGGCTTTGGGTACATCCTAGGTGGATAGTTTGTGATTTTGATTTCTTCTTTCATTTTTGAGTTATTTAGTGAGTGCTTTTTCTTTGCCAAATGGTTATTTTCTTAGATTTGTTTTTACCCCTAGGGGAGGGGAAGGAGTGGAATTGCTCCAGACCCACCAAATCCACATGGACTATGAGTGTGGGAGGTATGATTTCTCCCAAAGGAAAATTGAGGGCTGTTTCCAAAAGAATTAGGGAGTGGATATTGGGCAGATGAAAGTGTCAGCTTTATTTTCTTTTGCCAGTAAAGTTGTTGAAGAATTAAATAAGATGGTACACGTAGCACAGTGTCCATCACAAAACAAGTAACAGTAACCCAATTGATGGCCTCTTCTCACCCTTTCTTCTGCTGCTCAGAGCCCCAGCACATGCAGTAGTGCCCGTAGCTCTCTGGGGGAATTCTTACAAACAGCAGCTACTGTCTTGCACCTGTATATTGCCAGGCAATCCCCAGGGCACAGGGGATCTGTGCTGGGTCCTCATTTCACCTCGAGAAGCCTGAAGGAAGCTTGGCTTCCCTAGACTCTAGGATTCTGTCCAGGCTACAGGACTGACTGCCCATGTGCCTTTGTGATTCATGAGCCACAAACAGCAATACATAAACGAGGCCATGTGGTCATCCAAAACATGGCTTCTCACCACCTGACACGTGACTGCTGGGGCCCGCCTGTCCCCTTCCTGTAGACCTGGGAAACATTTTTCTTCATGACTGGAAGCATCATACAGATTTCCTGTAAGGCCTACTTTTTAAATGAGGGTTTCTTCAAGTTACTGCTTTGCATGCTTGCTATAAATTGGCAGGTACTAATTAATGCTCACAGTCTTCTCTGTCTTCTCAGGGAGTCAGGGCTGCCTGCAGAAAATGGAATTGCTTTGTGCTCTCTTTAAAAAAAAACAAAAACAAAAACACAAAAAACATGCAAACCCTAATGAGCGGCTGCTCTGTTATTTCATTTGGAACTTACCAGGACAGTTTGTGTGATAGAACCACACAAGTGCAGCTCTGGATGCCAGCGCTCCTCATTTCTGAATTCTGAAAGTCATCTTTTCAGGCAGAGCAGGGGGAATGTGGAAAAAAGTCTTTCATCTCGCACTTTGAAAAAGACAGGGAGAGAAAATAGCATAAAATGGAAATGTGGCACATTTTCCTGCTGTGGCGGGGTTTTTTCCCTCAACACAGCAGAATTTTCCATATTGAAAAGATAGCCGTATGAGAAAAACCAAAACCAAACTTGGGCTGGAAGCAAGACAGGGTGGTGATGGGAGAACAAGGACACAGTGAGTCCCTGGGCTTGCAGGAAGGCTAGGCCAGCCGCGGGTCTTGGCTCAGTCAGTCAGTCTGCCAGCCCTAGGCCTGCAAAGGGCTCTGTGCCACCACCAAGCAGGAGTGTCCCTCAGCTTCAGAGCAGGGGTCTGTTCAGGAGAACACCTCCCTCACCAGCCTGGCGCTCCCTTCTCAGCCAGGATGTCTTGTGGGCACTTGTCGGGGGGAGCATCAGTCCAGATGAGGAAGCAAGTTTGGCCACCCAGCCCTGGGTTGTGGCCAGCCAGCCAGGGGATGCTCCCTCTGGGCCTGGTGGGGGTCCTCTGTCCCACCACAGTCTGGCTGGCACCCATGTGGCAACACAACAGTGTCGCCAGGCCTGTGTGGGGCGTGAAGGAGGACACAGAGCAGAAGCATGGTATGGGGAGCTGTCCACCTCAAAGGAGGGCCAGTCTGTGGGTGGGTGCAGTTCAGGGTGGGTGCCAGCTAGCAACAGCGGGGTCCCTCACACCCTTGGCTCCGGCTGGAACCCTCTTCCCTGTGCCAGCCAATGCCTACAATCCCTGCCCCAGCATGGCTCTATCCCAAATCTTTGAAGTCAGCCAAATCCAACTTCACATCCTGATTCTCCCTCCCACTTGAAAGCTGTGTGATCTTGATCTTTTCTTTTAGGCCTCAGTTTCCTAACCTATAAAATAGGGTGGGTTGGGAAATGAGATCCCCTGCTCTACAAGATGCTGTGAGCCCAGCAGCACCTACACTCCCCTCCCTGTGGTGAAGGGCGCCTGTGCCTGCTACAGCTGCCCCCCTCAGCACTTCCTAGTCTAGCCTGGTCCCTGTCACTTCTCAACCCCACAGCAGCCAAAGCCAGTGCCGGTCCAATTACTGTCCATCTTCAGGGGCCAAAAGCAGTGTCATCTCCTGCAGTGACTGTTTAAATAGGAACAGAGCTATGCTGCCCCAATCCAGATGGACACTCCTAGCACTGGTCTAGTTGGGTATGGCCCCCGTGGCTGGCATCTGAGCACCATCTGTGCTATGGCAAATGTAGCTGGGCCACCCCTCCACAGACACCCTGCTGCTACTCCCAGTGGGGCTGCACAAGGGGGCCATGTCAGAGTCAGCTCAGCTTCCTGACCACTTTGGTGGTCCGGTCCAGGCCCTGGGCCATAGTCATTATCCCATTCATAGTCCTGGAAACTGAGGGCTTGGGAGGTGAAGAGGCTTTCCTGAGGTCATCCAGCAGGTAGGTGGCAGAGCCAGGGCTCCAAGTCTTCTGGCTCCAATCCCCACACTTTCACTCACACTGTAGTTGCCTGTCATGTGGCAGAGTTGGCAGGGCCCCCAAGCCTGGGTGAGCCACTGACAACAGGCCAGTTGTGCCCAATGGGTGTGAAGGAAGTAGAGTGGTGGGTGGTAGGTGTAGCAGAGGGAGGTAGCCACGGTCTCTTCATGAGCCCTTTTTGAGAATGTTGACCCCAAAGGAGAAGTCAGGCAGAGAGAGTCATTGCCTGAGCCCCTGCCTCTTACCCCCAGTTCTGCTATGTTCCCATCTTGACTCATTAGCTGCCAGGCACCAGCACATCTGGCCCGAGTGAAAGAAACTGACAGTATGGCAGCCAGGATGGACCTATGCATTAACCCTTCTCCTGCCACTTCCATTGTGTGACCTTAGGCAAATGATGCAACCTCTTTCAGCGTCTCTTCCTTCCTCTCTAAAGGGGGCTAAAACCTCCCTGGCAACCGCATTGTTCTGGCAAATCAGTAATCTGGAAAAGCTCTTAGTTTAGGACCTGGGCCATAGTAAGTGCTTGGTGAACATGAGCTATTACCACCATCACTTGATGAATGTGTCTTTTTCCAGGTACAAAATGAGGGTAATAAGACATGCTTCATCAGGTTATCACATGGGTTAAATGAAATATGCCTTCATTCTTTCACTCCCTTCTTCAGCTGGTGTTTACCAAGCAGCTTCTGGCTGCTCTGGTCCAGACACTGAGGATCTCTCTCATGGAGGAGGACAGCTGCCCTCGCTCAGGGTTTTGGGTCTGGTGGGAGTCAGACAGTAGTACACACGTGACACAAACAAGCATCAGGTGTGGTTGTGGTAAATGATAACTACAGAGGGGTTTAAGCGTCTGGCTCAGTACCAGCGGGAGGTGGTTATTCTCATGACTTCGCAATGCTGTGGATATATAAATACTTCCTGTCATGAACTAACACAACACAGAAAAGCTTTCCCTGGACTCGTGCAGTGTTCACAGTGGACGATTCGTTGCTTCTGCAGCATTGTTTGTTGTGGGAGTACAAGGCTGTCCATATGGAGGTTCTATCCAGGTGTCACTGAGGTTCAGGTCTCCCCAGGTTGCTGGGTCCAGGATGCCTCCTTTGAGAAGTCACCCATCCTCAGCATGCTGTGGCCTTGACTTACTTCTAGGGCCTAAGCTGCAGGCAGACCCTGGGGGTCTGTGTGCTTTGTGGATACAGTAGAACTGACTCTCTTATATGGTAACTGACCCATTTCCGCAGGGTGCATGGAAGGTCTGGTGGCCCTGCAGAAATCGTGTGCCAGTCCCTTCTAAGGTGCCCTCCTCTGGTCTTGGTTTGTAGAATACTACTCAGAATCCTCCAGGACCACAGAGGAAGCACAGAGGCCACACTGTCCTTGCAGGGCAGCCTATGGGAGTCCCCAAGTGGAGGTGCTGTCTGAGAAAGGTCCATTCCTCGTAGGTTTCTGAGGGTGAGTGGGAGGAACACAGGAGCTGCAGCCAGACAGAGCTGGGGCAAATCCCAGCACCCTTGCAATAAGGCGTGGGCTGATCCTTAGTCTCTCTGAGCTATAGTCTCCTCCTCCTCCTGGAGGTGATGCCATGAAGAGGGAAAAGTTCTGCCTTGCAGTGGACCCTAGCAAGAAGCAGTTCCCTTCACCCTCATCCGCTCTGCAGTTTCTTTGCTCCTACATGAGTTTTTGTCTAGTCTCTCTGAGTCAGGTTAGCTGGAATCTGCGCACTGCGTCTGGATCCATGTTGTCTCATGGTCTGCATCCTTCCACCCCTGCTTAGTGCTGGGGGATGCTTTTTGTTGTGGTTGAAGCCATAATGGGATTTTCGGAATTGCCATTGTGGAATCCTTGGGGAGGTAACTGAGTTACATTTTTAAGAGGGAAGAGGAAAAACAAAGTCAAGAGAAAAAAATGAATCTGTGAATTCAAACTTTCCAAAGTTGGAACTTCTATATAAAGGAAATTATTTCTAATTATTAAAATGTTGAAAACATGGTACCACTAGAAAGAAAGGAAGCAGGGATAGCGCCTATGAGAAGTGCTAGCATATGTTTTTGTGATTTAATGGTTTCCTGTAACAATGTGTAGCTATTTTAAAAGCAGAGGAATGACTCATGGTTCCAGCTCCACTGGTCCACTGTGGTGGCAGGAAGTGTGTGCTCCAGAGGAGGCAGGCTTGGGTTTGACTCCCATCTCCATCGTTTACCAATGGCATGACCTGAAGTGAGTTACAGATCCTCACTGTTTCCTTTTCCTCCTCTATAAAAGATAATAAATTTGTAATTCTTACTGCAATTCTCATCCATCCATGTAAAACTCCTGTATTAAGTATCAGGGTAATTCCTGTGTTTGTAATAATCCTTAGAAGTTTAATATAAACTTTTAAAGCTATAAATTTTCCTCTGATTACCATTTTGGTTAGAACTATACTTTTGATATATAGTGTTCTCACTGTCATTGTCTTTAAACATTTTTTTTTTTTTTGGTAGTGGTGGTACTGAGGTTAGAACTTAGGACTTCTCACTTGCTAGGCAGGCACTCTACTACTTAAGCCACTCCTCCAGCCCTTTTTATTTTACTTATTTTTGAGATAAGGTATCACTTTGCCTGGACAATGATCCTCCTATTTACACTTCCTGCCATAACGGGGATAACAGGCATGTACCACCATGCCTACCTTTTTCTGTTGAGATGGGGGTCTGGAACCTCAGTCCTTTTCATCTCATCTTCCCTCATAACTGGGATGATAGGCATGTACCACAGTATCCAGCTATTGGCTGAAATGAGATCTCAAGAACTTTTTGCCTAAACTGTCCTCAAACTGCAGTCCTCCAATCTCAGCCTCCCAATTAGCTAGGATTACAGGCATGAGCCACTGTGCCCAGCCTCCAAACATTTTTTATTTTAGATTTTTTTGGGTTTTTTTTTCTTTGACTGTGTGTGTGTGTGTGTGTGTGTGTGTGTGTGTTTCCAAATGGTTAGATTTTTTTTTTCTATATTTAAATCTTAGATTTATCATACTTGAGTAAAGAATGTGGATAAGGCTGGGCAGAGAAGCTCAAGCCTATAATGCTAGCTATATGGGAGGCAGAGATCTGAAGGGTCAACGTTCAAGATCAGCCCAGGCAAAAAGTTCACAAGACCCCATCTCAACCAATAAAAAGCCAGGCATAAATGTGAGACCCTATCTCAAAAACAGGCAAATCAAAAAGGCCTACAGGTGTAGCTCAAGCAGTAAGTAGAGCACCTGCCTTGCAAGCTTCAGGTGCTAAGTTCAAACTCCAGTACTACCAAAAAGAAAAAATAAGAATGTGGATAATAGGACGTTGACTTTTTAGGGGTTACTGAGCTTTACTTTAATACAGTATAAATCAATTTTTGTAACTATTCCATGGGTATTTGAAAATATATTTTAATTTATATAAAGCCAAGCTTATTAATTTTCTTAATAGATATACTATGTTATATATACAAATGTACACTTGTATATGTATACACACATGTATATGTGTATATTTGTGTATGTATGTATACACATGCCTATATATAAATTTTAGAAGAGGCATGCCAAAGACTTTCTCTATGGTTGTAGCTTTGCTGAATTCACTTTTCATTCCTAGCAGTTTTTTGCTTCATGGGTTTTGAAGTGATGTTTCATGCATAGAAATTTGTAATTGAATCTTCTTCATCAACTGTTTTCATTGATAGCAGTCATTTCTCTTTGCCTTGCTCAATGTTTTCTGCCTTGAATTCTGCTTTACATCAGTTCTCCTGC
The DNA here is from genome assembly GCF_047511655.1 of Castor canadensis. Taxonomy (NCBI): domain Eukaryota; kingdom Metazoa; phylum Chordata; class Mammalia; order Rodentia; family Castoridae; genus Castor; species Castor canadensis. The sequence goes on along the minus strand of NC_133398.1, from coordinate 8,663,743 downwards.
CCAACTCCACCTATATGGTGGGTATAGTGGCAGGACTCATGGAGGGCTGCTAGAAGGACATGCCACCAATTTTCCCTTCACATGGCCAGGTGTCTAAAGTGCGGCCCTGCAGCCAGTCAGCAGCTGCAGAGCCGGACCCTTTCCTTCCCTGGCAGGCAACTTGTCCTGAGCTTCCCCTAGGTCATCACTGGCCTATCATAGCCATGTTTTTTATAGCACATCTTTTCCTCTTTATTAAGCATCCTCAGGAGAAGTCTCTAGCTAATCTTAGTTCTTTTTACTGAGAAATGTCCCATTTTTAATTTCTTTTTCTGTCCCTTGATTAATTTATGATTGCATGAGTGTTTATGTGTACACACGCACATGCACGTGTAGACAGATTGACAAGTAGATAGCTAAGTGAATGACTATACAGCGAAATTTAATCCAATGGTGTTCTCCTAAATATGGTTCCTTTTTAAAAAAAAAGATTATTAGAATAATAAAGTAAGTTCATTGTAATATTTACAACATATATATAATGTACATTGATCAAATTTATCCCACGTATATTATTCTTTCTTAATGACTCTCCCTTCTTCCTCCTCCTTTTGAAGTTGTTAGTGGGTTTCATTATGTTATTTTCATACACATATGTAATGCTCTTCTATACTAGTCACATCCCCTCTTCTTACTTGCTTGTCCCCCCTACAAGCTGTTCCTCTTTTACAATCATGGGCACAAACCTTAGACCTACTAAACTACATTGTTTGGTGAAAAACCTAAGTATTCATCTCTTTCATGTCCTACTATTTTCTGTTGGGTACAGGTAAAAAGCCTTGTTCTGGAGACTGTGTGAAGAAGCAATGCTGAAGTCTGCCAGCATTCATTTTGCTTGTTGCTTGGATGCTTGATTTGTAGATGAGTGGTTTGTGTGAAAAATAAGTATTTAGATTAGAATTCCACAAGTCACCCTTTTTACCTTCTCTAAGAGCAGGCCTGTTTTGGTATTCTTCTGTCCTGATTAGTGATGAGTTCCTACCATAAGTAAATGTCTTCTTTAATTGTAGGGATATATCTTCTGGATTTAATCTACATTGATTCTGCATATCCTGCCTCAGGCAGCATCATGGAAAACGAACAAAGATCCAATCAAATGAACAATATTCTCCGAATAATTGCTGATTTACAAGTTTCCTGCAGCTACGGTTAGTACCCTTGGTTGTTGGAATTGTGAAATCTGTGTCATTGCACCTCATCCATGAGAAAGCTCCAGAAACCAGGCAGTCCTCACAAAGCCCTTCATTTTAATATCTTGAGCTTCAAACATGTGCTAATCCATAGGTTTGGTCTTCAAATACTCTGCAAGCTAGATATGACTGTTTCTGTCAGTCATATCTAGGAGAGCAAGGCTGAAAACAGTCTAATCACTAAAATCACACATCCAGTGAGTGGCAGAGCTCAGATTTGTCTGATTCCTGGGTCTCTCATTCATGAAGAGCTTAGTGGGCAGCTCTCCTCCAAGAAGATTCAGAAACCAGGCTCCTTCCATCTGTGGGCATCTCTTCCAGCCTCAGAGGCCTCTACTGGACTCTATATTGAGCTGGCAAGGCAAGAAGAAAGAGAAATGTATGAGGGTGGGCCAGACTTGCAAGAGGCACACATCACTGCTGCCATAGGAAGCTAGGCAGTATAATCTAGCTGTGGGCCCCCCCCAAAAAAAGGGGGAAGTGATTTGGTAAACCACTGACCAGGCTCTGCTTCACATGGCCAGATCCAGGGGTGTTACTGTGACAGTAAGTATCGGGGATGGATGGAGAAGGCTGTTGGAGACAAGTTCCAGAACTGAGAAGTCAGAATGCTAGATGGGTCATCCACAGACCCATCCAAGAAGATGATAGACTTGGGGATGTGAAGCCCAACTGTGAGCTGGGTGCCCCAGTCCTTCATGAGTGGGCACAAGTGACCAGGAAGGAGTCAGCAACAAAGGGGAGAATGGTTGGCAGAGCTGTGAGAACTTACCTCTTGGGAACAGGGTTTTCACAAGAGGGTGGAGGGGTAGAAGTTCGAGTGCACCCAAGAGGGGCAGCCCTATCTGCCCTACACAGGGTGTGAAAGTACCATCAGGCTGCACTTGGGAGGACCACAGGGGAGCCAGGGAGGCTTCACAAGCATCCCAGGGATGGGTAATGTGTGTCATCCAGGTCAGCTTTCCTCTGACAGGTACCTGTGCTCCCTGTGTGGGCCTCACCTGTCCTGGAGCGTTCATTCACAAATGTGTCAGCACTAGCTGTCCCAGTGTCAAGCAGAGCTGTCACAGACACAGACTCAGGCTCAAGTCTGAGTGCTGCCTCTTGAAACAATCACCTTCTCTTCTCCAAGGCTCACTCAGGTGTAAAAACAGGGCCACCAGAGCCAGCCATGTATGTATGCAGGGTCCTTTGCTCAGTCTCATGATTCCCAGAGCTCAGGGAATGGTGCTCATCCCTCTGTTGTCCTCACCCACCCAACAGC